>NC_080795.1:75211484-75528776 GCF_028018385.1 Neofelis nebulosa | reverse complement strand
TAATTCCCACTGTGCCTAGCCAAAAAGATGCTCCATAAATGCTGCTGAAATTAAAATCACTATATCTTTTTATGTTATAAAGTGGGTCCTCTCAGGTAGAGATCATGAAATATTTAGGGGATATGAGAAAAATAAATGCATGTTATACAATATTAAGCAGAGGAAGGGGCACAGCTCTTCGCTGTTGATTTTTACCAGAGAACTATAGACATCTCCTCATTTAACTCTCTAAAGAGATATTACTTTAAAAATTATTCAAAGAGTTGAAATGGTATCATGAAGCAAAATAAGTAATAAGGGAAAGGTCACAACCCAAAGAAAGATGCTCTATGAGAATTCTTTTTCATTTTAGGGCTTTGGATTTGAAGATTGGGCCTTGGAGGACAGACCCTTCTGTCTACCTACAAAAATATAGCCAGTTCAATATTAGAGTTCTTCACCAGTGGGCAAAAGCAGAGAGTTTTTTTTTTCCTTTTTTTTTTTTCCTGGAGAAAGCCAAGCATGCTTGTCTTTGAGTAATAAGAAACATTTGATTATTTTTATTGATTGAAAATAAATAATCTTTCCTTATAAGTCTGTGGGAAAATAATAAACTTTGAGACAGAGTCCAAAGTACCACAGACAAGGACAAAAGAATTAGCATCTTTAAATTAGAAAAGGTAACTTGGCACTTGGGAAGAGCAGTGAGCTCTTATCCTGGTTTCCTCATCTCTAAACCAAGACAATTCTATCAGACAAGGTTTGCAGTTCCTTCCAACTGGAACATTCTATGATTGAAAGTCAGTGAGTTAGGTAAGCAGTAGCACCAGAGGAAGGGTCTTTGTTACATGTGTTGGGGTCACACAGACCTGGATTTGATGCCTGCTTCCACTGATCGATGAGTAATCTTAGGTAAATTGCTTAACCTCCTTGAGTGCAGAATCTTCCCTTTTTATTTTTTTGTTAAAATGGAAGGAAAGTATGAGAAAGACCCATCTTGCAAGGTGACTGTACAACTCCGTAACAGAAGGTTAATTTCCTAAGTAGGTGTGTACAGAGTGCCTACTAAATGGCTTGTCCAAAGTCACGGAGTCTACTAGAGGCAGAGCAAGGACTTGAACCCACTCTCTCAGACTTCAAGTTCATTGAGCTTCACATTATACTTAATTGCCATTGGATGATATTAAGGAAGTCAGAATGACAAAAATCAGAGTGTTAAGACTTGCTGAGGAAATTTTTGCTCATGTCCTCAGCTCTGTCTGCCATTTACCTGCTTTGCTTCAAGCCCTAAATGTTACATGCACTCTTGCTTTACTTCCCTTACTTGTCTCCCCCTCTTCAGTGTCTTCCTTCTATTCCATACTCCACCCTGAGGCCAGAAACATCTTCCTAAAATGAGTTTGATAGGTCACTCCGATGCATAGGTACCTTCATGACTCCTTGTCAGCTAAGAGTAAAGTCCAAAGTGTTTGTCGAGGTGTCTTGGGCAGGGTCTAACTGGAAGACAGAGACCACTTGAGTATTGAATACAGAGGGTCTTTAATGCAGGGAGTTAGTTATGGAGGTCATTGCATTGCTGAGAAGGTAGTCAAGGGACGGGAACAACCCAGAGGTTGGTGACGGGGAGCACTGGAACCAGCCCTAGGCCAGGGGGGCCAAAAGAAGGAAGAGGAAGTATTACTGGCACTCAGGGACCAATGTAACCTGAAAGCTGGCACCATGATAGGAAGGTGAGTCCAATGATGGAGGGAGGCATGGAGGAGACACAGCACACCATCATGGAGTATGAGGCAGATTGTAATGGGGAGAACCCCCTTCCCCCGGCTTTTCCCTTCTCCTTACTGCTTCCCACCTCACCTTTTCCACTGTCTGAGTCAAGCTAGAAACCAGTTGGTATAGGAGGCCACAGGGCCAGCAGAACAGGAAAGATGAGACCTGGGTCTCAGAACCCTTTAGCTTAGGACCCACACTATGGCTTATCAGACACATATCCTACATCTCTGGACTCAGCCTCCAAATCTGTCTGCTGTTTGATGCTCCACACCTTTAAACCTGATAAACACTCTTCCTTAAATTTGTCGTCCTGACTGCCAAGATACATAGCAAGCTTCCTCTCAGTTTTCAGAACTGGTGTTTTTTGTTTGTCTTTGTTTGTTTGTTTGTTTGTTTGTTTTCATTTTTTATGTCAGCTCCTCTTCAAAGACTTTCTTGAACATTGGGAAAACAGCCAATCAGCCTCACTGAATGAACTCGTCGTACTGCACTGCAGTCAATTTTCATTCACATCTGCATCTTACATTTGAAGTCAAAGACTAGATCATATCTATCTTGGATCCCCAGCCTTGAGCACAGGAACTAGTGCGTAGTAGATCCTGGTTTACAGCAGATCCAACAAAAGGTGACTGGCTTCTCAGATAACTCAACTCCTAGAAGATTAGATATTTGTCTAAATCCAATAACCACCCGTATTTAGTCGGCTAGGGAAGCCATAGTCAAATATCACAGCCTGGGTAGCATAGACAACAGAAATTAATCTTAACACAGTTCTGGAAGCTGGAAGTCTATGATCAAAGTGTTGGCCGGTTTTTGTTTTTGTTTTTTTCTCCTGAGGCCTCTCTTCTTGGCTTCGGGTGGCTGCCGCCTTGCTATGTCCTTACATGGTGTTTTCTCTGTGTGTGCACCTCCCTGATGTCAATCCTTATAAGGACATAAGTCATATTGGAAGAGGACCCCATTCTTATTCTCTCATTTAACCTTAATCATCTCTAAAGACTCTTATCTCTAAATGCAGTCCCTTTGGGAGTTTGGGCTTCAGTATATACTTTTGGGGGGCCACAATTCAGTTCATTAACACCACAGCTCTAAGATATCTTAAAGGAGACCTGGATGAGTCTTATTAGGAGTCTATTCTCTGAATGGTAGGCCTTTGCTTTGAGGGTGCCCCAGAGCCAAATGGTGGGATCTTCCTTTGGTTTTCCACTATCCACCTGCTGCTTGGTCAGAAAACCAAGCCTCTCAGGTCCCTCCTGTGCTCTGGAACCCATGGAGGAAAAGTGACCCTCTCCACGCTGTTCAGAATTTCCTGTTTGGCTATTTGTTGTTTCTTCGGACTTTAATAATGACCTCAGCTTGAGATGGGAAAGAATAATGAACAATTCATTCCCATTCAAGACACTAATTAAAAAGGCACAGTTTTGTTTTCATGAGTTGTGATGATGACTTAATTATAGCAGGACCATGTAAAAAAAAAAAAAAGTCTTATTTTGAGGCTTAAGAGCAACTGTAGAGGTGCCCGGGTGGCTCAGTCGGTTGAGCGTCTGACTTCGGCTCAGGTCACGATCTCACAGTTCATGAGTTCAAGCCCCGCGTCGGGCTCTGTGCTGACAGCTCAGAGCCCGGAGCCTGCTTCGGATTCTGTGTCTCCCTCTCTCTCTGCCCCCTCCCCACTCATGCTATGTCTCTGTCTGTCTTAAAAATAAATAAAACATTTAAAAAATTAAAAAGAGCAGCTGTAGAAGCACATAGTGGCTGTCTTGGGCAGGTGGGAGGATAAGGAAGGAGCAGGTAGAAAGAAGACAGAGTAGGGAGCAAGGGTTTGGCTTCTAGTTCCATTTCTCCTTGTAATTGGCTGAATGACCTCAGGCTGCTTCACCTCTCTGGTCCTGTTTCTTCTTAAAGAAATATGGATGAAGTCTGTTGGACTGTGGGCGTCATATTGGCCCTCCACATGGTCGTCACTGGAGGATCATAACTTATGTCAAGTTACTGTCTGTTGAAGGACACAGGTGCATTTTTTTTGGAGCAGACCCTGAATGATGACAGTATGGCTGTGTTCAGTAATCTGAATTGGAAGCTGGAGAGAATATCCTTGGATGATAAACGTGGACTAAAGTAAATGGGAGAAAATTAAAGAGGAAAGCTATTGGCATATACTAGGTACTTTCCTTAAACTAAGCTCTCTAATGATCATACTCAATCTTTTCATTGGGGTAAGCATTATTTCCCCCACTTTATAGATGATGACTCTCAGGGTAGGAGGGTTTAAGTAACTTACCTAAAGGCACACACCTGGCAAGTGAAAAGCTGAGGTTAGAACCCGAGACAGAGGGACTCTATATCAAGTCTTCTCTCCATCATAGCATACTGTTACAGGTTACTCAAGTGAATAGTGGATAAAAAGAATTTTGTAACAATCCCATCCAAGAATAAAATGGAAAGCCCACATAATAGTATGTTCAGTGCCCTTAGGTGCATTTGATCAGACGTCTTGTCCCCATGGTCAAATGTGCTGAAAGGGTTCCTGTGTCCGCATGTTCATGGCAGATACCAGCAGGATATTGAATTAGCATGATTTCTTTCCTGACCAGTCAGTCAGCTAGACCACATTCTTCCCTTACAGACAGGTATAAGCATGAAGCATGTGACTGAGTTCTGGCCAATGAGTGTTGGTACAATGCCAGCTCCAGGCCTGGACCATGAAATTTGCCCAGAGCTCCCCACTCTTTCTTTCTTCTGCATGGTTCATTGGGAGACTATAGGGGCACGAAGTATGGTTGAGTGTAGATGAAAGGGGCCTGGATTTTGTCCACACCCCTGAAGCAGCATGAGAGTGTGCTATGGGCGAGAAACGAAGCCTTATCCTTTGAAATCACTATGATGTGGAGATGTTGATAATGGATGTTGTTAGACTATCTTGCCTGGTACAGATGACCTCTAGTGTCCCTTTACCCTGGAATGTTCTAGGATTCAATGAAATTAATTAGAATGTAGAGAGGCCCTAGGCAATGTAAGTAAATAGCTGATTGTGTACTTTGGGGAAGCACTGGGAAATGAGGTAGGTAACACTTCCTTTTCTCTTTCCATGCCTCAGGCAGCCTATTTGTACCGTCAGCCAGACTTCAGTGAAAAATTTCTTTGTAAACATCTATTCATTTATTAATTCACTGATTTAATTAACAAACATTTGTTGTGTGGAAAGTTCAGGAACTCTGTGCTCTGGAGACTTGAAATACAAAGATGAATGAGACAGTCATTACTCCCAACAAGCTGGCAAGACCACAGGCTTTGAAGGGACCCCAGATGACATTCTGTTTAACCAAGTGCCTCTCTTAACATGTGTCCCTGAGCAATCTTATCAGACAAAGACTTCATTTACAACTTGCACCCCAGTGACTCTCAGGTTTCCACTTTTATCCTTGAACTCTGTGAAAGATACAAGATAGGAAAGAATATATCAACATGCACATTATAGACACATGAAATGTTTATTCTTATAGTGGAAACTCTTTCATTTTCAAAATAAGACCAAGAAAAGGAAGAGAGTATGGCAACTGTTGTAACTAGCATGGGATCCAGAAGAAGGATGCTGTGAATCAGAAGATGATGCTCAAGAGAGAGATGAAGACGGCCTGATGGACCAGCGAGAGAATTCGGATTTTAAGTGCTGTGATAGGGAGGACTAGGCTTTCCACTTACCCTGTGTCTAAGAACAGTGCCTACCACATGTCCACAATGAGTTATATTAATGGATACATGCATGTACATATGTCGTATTATGTGACATACATATATGTCATGCCTGTATAATTAGCAAACATATCATAAAGTGATAAACATGTATTAAATGCATTTATTATTCCAGGTACTATTCCGAGCATGGTTGTCTTGGGATCTGCCATATCGAGGCTCCCTTCCCACTCTAGCCCAGGCCATATTTTGATTCTACTTTTTAAAAAATGTAGGTGCAACGGAAGTCTTATTGGGTCAGAGGGAGGGAGAACAATGGGAGGATTCTCAGCACCCTTTATTTGCTAATATGTATTTGATAATACTGTGAAGCAGTATCAAGATATTACTAGTGCTGTTTCCAGCCTTCATCCTAAGGGTAAGCTTCATCAGAATCCCAAACTTCAGTCCCATAGAGCCATCCCTTCTTTAGTGACCGGGGAGATAGATGACAGAAGTGTCTCCTACAGTTAAATCTCTGCAGGTTCAACAAGGCTGCAGTTCGAATGGAGTGGTATCTAGGGGAAATTTCACCCCTGTAGCTCTGCCTGAGGGCAGAAATAAGGAACTCTGAGTAATATCTCATCCTGTCTTCACTGCCTCCCTCCCCATGTTTCTCTCCATTGCTAAAAACATCGTTAGCAAGTGAGTATGACTTCTAAACAAATATGGGCTTTCCTTTATGTTTGGAGCCTATGTGAGTTGATAAGTATGATAACAAGATGAATACTCATAACCAACCTAACAATTTGTAAGTCAGCATATGACCAACACCAAGGAAAATTACCTTTCCTTATATGTCCATCGTTGTTACCTATTTTAAAATAATTTTATAAATCACACATGCATCCCTTAAACAGTTTACTTATTTAACATTGTTTAGGTTTTAATTTTTATAAGAAATAAAATTTACTCTTTGGTGATTTGCTTTTTTCTCTGCTCACCATCTGTTCATAAGATTCACCTTTCTCAAAATGGATTAAGAACTCGAATGTAAGACCTGAAACTGTAAATCTCCTAGAAGAAAGCAGAGGGGAAAAGCTTGCTGATATTGTTCTTGGCAGTGATCTCTAGGGTATGACACCCAAAGTACAGGCAATGAAAACAAAAAGAAACAAGTGGGACTACATCGAATTAAAATTCTTGCGCACAGCAGAGAAAATAATCAAAACAGTAAAAAGGCAACCTAAGGAATCGGAGAAAACATTTGCAAACCACTTATCTGGTAAGAGATTAATATCTAAAATATACAAGAAATTTCTGAGACTCAATAACAACAATCAAAAAGCAAAAGCAAATAACCCAATTAAAACTGGACGAAGGGCTTGAATAGACATTTCTCCAGAGAAGACATACAAATGGCCACCAGGTATGAAAAAGGTGCCCATCATCATCACCCATCATCAGGGCAATGCAGATCAAAACCACAATGAGGTATCACCTCATACCAGTAACAATGGTTATTATCCAAAACAAAAACCAAGGAGGACCAGCATTGGCAAGGATGTGGAGAAAAGGAAACCCTTGTACACTGTTGGTGGGGATCTGTATTGGTAAAACTATTATGGAAAACAGTATGGAGTTTCCTCAAAAAATTAAGATTAGAATTACCATATGTATTGAGCAATTCCACTTCTGGGTATATTGTCCAAAATTATTGAAATCAGTATCTCAAAGAGATATCTGCACTTTCTGTCCAATGCAGCATTGTTCATAATTAGGTTGAACATGTGGAAGGCATGGAAACAACCTAAATGTCCATCAACAAATGAATGGATATAAAGACAAGGGGTATATACATACTGTAGAATATTTTTCTGCCTCAAAAAAGAAGGCAATCCTACCATTTGTAATAACATGGATGAAAGTGAGGACATTATGGTAAGTAAAATAAGCCAGTCTCAGAAGAACAATTATTGTATGATTCCACTTAGGTGAGGTATTAATAATGGTCAAATGTACAGAAGCAGGGTTAGAATGGTGGTTACCATGGGCTGGAGGAGGGGTAAATAATGAGAAGTTGTTCAAGCAGAATGAAGTTTCAGTTATACAAGATGAGTAAGTTGCAGGTATATCTGCTGTACAACACGGTCCATAGAGTTAACATGGTCTTGTGCACCTAAAATTTTGTTAAGATCGATTTCATGATAGGTATTCTTACCACATATACACAAAGAAGGACACAAGAATGAGCAGAGAGGCACCAGTCTGGCACGGACCTACCAAGTTCAGATTTTTTTCCAAAGACCAGGCTAAGTCTGAAAAAACTTGAGCAAGGAAGGCACATGGTCATGTGGGTATTCATTTACTTGGTTTTATTTTCATGTAATCTCTTTCGCAAATACATTTTGGCTACTTACTACGTTTTATAATTCACACAGAACTTTCTCTTAAATTTTCTCATTTTTTCCTCTCAACAATCTTATGAGCTAGTTAGTTAGGGGCTATAACTTCCATTGGACAGTGAGCCACCCTAGGCTCAATTTCAGACTTGTCTAATATAGAATTAGTTGGTGACAAAGATCTTCCTAAAATTCAGGACCTTTGGTCAAAAATCCACTATATGGTGATGTCCCCCTGTTTGTATACAGAATTGTGTGTTTGCTGCATAAAACTGTTAACGACTAAGAAGAATTAAAGTGGAAATAAGAATCTGACCTTCATACAGGAAATGAGGACAGAAGCTACAAAAGTGTAGGAGGCAGAATACACGCAGTAAGGAGAAATTATCTAGCAAAACTTGATAGGACCCCGAGTGCGTCTTTATACTACAACATTGATGGTCATCGTTATGGCAGCTTTGGGTGTGCAGATTCTAGAAGGCTGAGTAAAGCCGCTCTGTCCTCGGACTCTCATACATGGCCTACTTTATATGAGTCCCTGGTGCACCTACTGAATGGATTCTTTACAAAGAGTGATACAAGTAAGGGTTATTAAAGCAAACACATTCTCCTCTTGGACAGGAACATGGTGTGCAGGTGTGCAGGTGAACCCTGGAGGGATGGGGAGAGAATTATCATTTATGGAGTATTATTATATACCAACTGTTCTGCATGCACTGTCTTTGTGATAACCTTGCAAAGTAGGCATTAAAGACCATTATTCCAGAGGGGAAACTAGAAACTTACTAAGCTTGGCTTTCCATTCTAGTTCTGCCCTTTCTGGTTTTGTGATTTAGGGGAAGTTGCCGTGTGGCTCAGACCTTCCGTTCCCTTGATATAAAATGAGCACCAGTGTACATAATCAGTTGATGTCATTGTCAATATTTTATACCCGAGATGATGTGTAAGAAACTGCTCTGTGAACCACAAAGTATTATCCTCATGTGTAGAGGAATAAGACTTAATACCACGTTTTCTATTTAGAAACAATTAGAAGGATTATTATTTAAGTCAAGGCCTTTTATTTTATGAACTGCCGAAAAAGGAATGGAGAAGAATGAAAAAGGTCCGTTTAAAAGGCCAGATTTATACTGAGTTATTATTTTTTAGCACTGTGTGTTAACCACCAGTGCTAGCATAAGGTGGGAAAACAGGACAAAGTAAGTTTATTCTAAGTTAAGTAGAATTATGTGGAAAATAATTCACAAAAGGAGTCCCTTATAAAAATTATACCTTCTCCAAGAGTTATATTTTATGACTTTGTATGATTATCTAAAGCATATGTCCCAAAGTTTAGCATCTGTATGAGCATAGAGATTTACATTTTAGATGGCTAAAGACAGCTCTATAAGAAAGCAACTTGACAGTAAGGGCTTCTCTCTTTTTACACTGAATGCTAGGAAATACACCACGGAAGATCTACATGAGTGACCAAAGAGCGTTGTCGTAGCTTTTCTTCCCAAGATCTTTGCTTTCCTCTCCTTAGGGAATAAGTTACTTCTTTAAGTCTTGGGGTTAAAGAGCCAGGGTACTAACTGCCTTTGTCACCAAGGATGTTCCTACAAATCAGAATCTGAATAAGCAATGCTATTTATCTCCAAGTTGTTTGCCTTATGATTATTTTTAGTTAAAGTTGTCACATTCTTAAAGGGAAAATCCTGTGTCTGATTTTGTATTTTCTCTTCCCAGCGAATGAGAGTTAGGATCACCATCATACCCATCAAAATAATAATCACCATCTATATTGATTATCTTCTGCTGCATAACAAATTGTCCCAAAATTTTGTGGTTTAAACAATAATGAATATTACTTATATCTTATAGTTTCTGGGAGTCAGCAGTGTGGAAGCGACTTAGCTGGGTGGTTCAGTCTTAACATCTTTCCTGGGGTTCCAGTTAAGATGTAGGTTGGGGCTGTAATGTTTTAAAGTCTTGGCTGGGACTGGACTGGATTCACTCATCTGGTTGGCACTTTGGTATTGGCTGTTGGGAGGAGGCCTCAGTTCCTTACTCTTCCACAGAATTTCTTGAGTGTCTTTATGACATGGAGGCTGACTTCTCACAGAGTGAACAATCCAAGAGAGCAAGGTGGAAGCTGCAATTTCTTTCCTTATCCTAATCATGGAAGTCACATAGAATCATTTTAACAATACCCTATGGTTATCTGGGTCAGTCCTATTTAATGTGGGAGAGAGAAGTCTATTCAAGGGCTAGAATGCCAGGAGACATGGGCTATTTGGGACCATTTTGGAGACTGTCGACCACATCATCATAATACATTTTCAAATGAAGGAATAACTTAAGAAATGAGAAATACACAAGCATTAAAGAAAAATGTTCTCGGGACGCCTGGGTGGCTCAGTCGGTTAAGCATCCGACTTTGGCTCAGGTCATGATCTCACAGTTTGTGGGTTCGAGCCCCGCGTCGGGCTCTGTGCTGACAGCTCAGAGCCTGAACCCTGCTTTGGATTCTGTGTCTCCCTCTCGCACTGCCCCTCCCCCACTCACACTCTGTCTCTCTCTCTCAAAAATAAATAAACATTAAAAAAAATAAAAAAAAAAGAGAAAAATGTTCTCTAGGTATATTTTCTTACAGGAAGAGATTATATTTGTAGATCTTCTTTTTTTTCACTCCTGACATGCCATTCTTTAGTTTTTAGTTAGAAGGAAGCAACAATAATTTCTATCTAAACTTAATGTCAATTAACACAGTAATTACAAGACAGTAGCTAGTCTCACATGATAATTGATGATAATTGCTTCCTGCTTTAATTGGTATATAAACAAGACTATGCAATAGGAATCCAAACATTCCTTCAAAAGGAGAAAAGAAAGTCAAAGAAGGAAATTTGTCAAAGTCATTTCTAAGCTGATAAGAAGCTAACAAATCCAGCCTACATGTCTACAAGGCATCAAAGCAGCTGCGGGCAATGCCTGGCACTTTCTCAGAGCTGGCAAGGATTACGGAGGAAGCAAGAGCACCACGCTGGCTGGCATCGGCTCCAGGGTGCTGCTGAGATGTGTGCCGATGCCCAGCTGTCCACGACAGTGATGCCAATGTGCTGAAGTGCTTGAAGGTTGCCAACGCGACAGACCAAAGTAGGCTCATCAGTGAAAGATGGGATGATGTCTCTCCTCTGTTGCCACCTGTGCCTTCTGGAACGCTAGGTTCAAAGCAAAATGGGGGAGGGGGTGAGGGTTAGTGTTGTTTTTGAGGTGAAAAACTGTGGAAGTCTATATGTCCTAGCATCTGAAAACTAAGGAGAAGCTCGAGTGAGGAAGGCATGCGATTCAGGGCAACAAGCTAGCCTTCATTTGCTAATGAGGGGAAAAGGCCAATGAATGAGGCAAGTGAAACTTTTAGAAACCCAGCTGCATCATCATAGAACAGTAGGCAGATGGCACATGGAAATTAATTAATGTCAGTGTATCCAAGTAGAGAAGAAATAAAAGAAGATATGGAAGAAAGAATTGTTGTCCAAGATTAGACACTTTGAAAAGCTGAGGAGATACAACATCTTGAGGGCAGCTGGCAGAGATGTTATCTTCCCTACCCACTTGGATGGGGCCTTAGCAGCATCACTAGCAGTTTCTTTCCAGAAATCCATTGAAGAGGATGCCCCAGTGGAAACAAACATGGGAACTAGAGGGGAAAAAATACCTCGGGAAGTTGGTATCTCAGATCTAGGCAATACCAGTCAGGAAGCAGAGTCAACAGTCCCTGGGACACAGGGGCAGAGGGCTGCTTATGAGAGGTCGTGGAGGTGATTTTACAGCAGTAAGTTGGAGCACTTATGCAGTTCTAAACTAGGGGTGCCAGACATGGCTCAGAGGGGAAACAGAGATTAAGTTTTCTGAAGAGGCAAGATGGGAAGGAAAGGCAGCTCAAGTGAGATCTGATGATGAGGGATGCCACCGTTGTAAAATTTGAAACATTGCTAAATAGGCAACAGTCTCTCCAGTGCTACCCTCTGGAAGATGAAAATGTGAGCATAGGTGGTTCCCCCCGCCTGACATGGCAAGTGGTGCCCTAACGTGGTTCATTATGGAACCAGGGAGATCACTCCCAATTTTGTTTAGTTTTACAGGTCATGAACCCTGAACCACCATCTTGAGACTGAGCAACAACATGGCCAGGACGAATCCAAAAAGGATCCCCTTTTCTCCTCACTTTGTGTTTTGTCCTTGGCTGCTGTGATTCTTAGGTTCTGGAAACATCATTTTGCTTGGCAAAACTAGGGATACGCTTATTTTCTAAGTTTCACGGGTGTGGGGCCCAGATTATGATAACCTTATGCATCCTCTTAACAGTTTGTGGAATCTTACTTCATGAAGCTCAATGAGATTTGTCCGCTGTGGTCTTGAATAAGCAGTTCTGTGAATGAATGGCCCAGATGGACCTCCTGAAGGAGTAGCTTAATGCTACCTATGCTTCTGAATGAATATCTAGTCTGAGATGGAGCACAGTACAGCAGAAGTGAGGGTGGTGAACTTTAGTTGTTAAACTCTTTTCACTTTCTCTCGATTGAGTTAATACTAGTTGTTGTAACAAGAAGATCCTAGACTTCTCACATGAAGTACTCTTTGTGGTGGTGATGTAGTGTCTGCTCCATACAGTCATGTGGCCAGAAGTCAATTATTTGGCCACATTTGGATGAAAGGGAGCCTGGGCAGTGTCATTGACAACGACTTCCAAATGGTAACTATATATTTTGAGAAGGGGATTTGAATCTCTAATGGACAGCAAAGACAAGATAATTTGATTTTGGCTTTTAATTCCTTGGATATTAAATTCTTCGGATTCATATTGAAACTCTTGGGAGTTGAATCTTTTTCTGCAATATGATAATGAAAGTGGTTTTATGAAACTTTAGGACATTTCTATGTGACTGGTTTTAAGTTATCAGAGTATCTTCCTGATATTCTTAAATCTTATCACAGAACCTCATCAGCTATACTGGACATAATTTGCCTGAAAATAATTAAAGGCAAGAAAAAAGAAGTGGAAATATATTTTCAATTTACATACAAAGTTTTTCAAGTTCCTGTCATGAATTGATCGTTCATACTATTTCAGAACCTTTTGGGGACAAAATCAAAACTACCTATCCGTAGTTCCAGAGTGACAGTGGAACAATGGCTGGTGTTGAATGTGAGGTCCCTCCCTGAAGGACGTAGCTTCATTCTGGTAGGGGTGAGATTAGACGACAAACCTGGAAGGATTAAGAGAGCTCAGCCTAGGGCATGTCAGAGATCATTTGTTTCTTTCTCCTCCCTTTTGCTTTTGGAAGTCTTCCCTAACACAGTTCTACTGGTCCCAGTGGCCCTTACTCATTGAACACTAGGGTTGAGGGGCCCTGGCCTTGTCCTTCTCTCCATGGGGTACACCTGCAAAGAGAAAGGATTCCACTGTGGGCCCTTTGGTAAAATGTCTTGTGCAGTAAGGGCCCTCATTTCAGGGGAAGGGAAGGCTCAATTCAGAGGAGTATCATTAAGTTTGTTCCTCTACAGTTTAGCCATATCCTCCTGCCTAATTTTCACTAGTAATAAGCCTGGCATTGTGGTTTCCATCCGCCTAACACCATATGACCATATGTCAGTTGGTTTGAACTTGAGGGATGTTATATTTTGACCCCATCAAATCAACTGTAAACTGGGTTGAAATCGTGGCTCTCTTGCTTACGATCTGTATGGTACTGAGACATTTGTATGGTCTCTCTGAGCTTTGGTTTCCTGCCTAGTAAGTAGGGGCAATAATTATCTCTACAATAGCGTTGGGAGGAGTAGATATGATAGTGGTTGTAAAATGCTCTGTACGGCACCTGGCACACAGTAAGCACTCAACAAATTGTATCTCTTATTATTATGAGGCATTTTTTACCAGTTGATCTTATATCATGTGTGTGTTGCATATACAGTGCTGGGAAATAATTAGCTTTTACCTTTCCTTTTGGTTGTTCATGGTGACATAGCAATCAGTACCTGTGTTATCTTCAAGTACCAGAAATTAAACATTCAATGAGGACAGTGACAGCAGGCTCAGAAAGATGGTAGGACTGGGAAAAGGTTGCCCATATTTTAAGATGCATTTAAGCTGGGCAACTTTCCATCAGCACCCCACCCAGCCCAATAAAAATAAGTACACTCATACAAGTGGTCCCCTCACACCTACTTGTTCATGTTTTGCCCTGTCATATTGCTGTCCTTTTCATTTACAGGTTTATCTGCCTTTTTCCACTCTGATCTTAATGGGGACCGAAGTCTTTGAGCCCTGGGCACTAGCCCACTACTGTTGGGACAGAGTAGGCTCTCATCAAGTGTCAGTTACACTGAGACATCTTTCATTCCCTCCTAACACCTGTGTACATCAGAAGTCCTCAGACTGTGCTTCTCTGCCAAAACACATGCAAGGAATGGGATAAGGCTCCATCAGTACCTGATGATTTTTATGGGAATGGACAGCTTCCTGAGGAAAGGTGTGTAAAACCTGTGGCTCGGCACAGTGGGAGGAATAGGGGAAGGCAGTTTGAGTCAAACCTTCCTGGATGATCTCGTTTTGCTCTTCTGTGCTCAACTGAGAATTGCAGTGTCTAATGTGTTCAACTCTGGGTCCCTAGAGCGTATCTATATCTATATCTATATCTATATCTATATCTATATCTATATCTACCTATATCTATCTATACCTATATGTATCTCCATATATATTGAATGAATAAGTGTTTTCCAGATGCTGAAGAAAAATGGAGACGTGGATAGGGTATGGGTGGTGGAAAAAAGATGAATAAAAGTCATGTATTAATCATTGACACAGGAGGGCTATCAGAGAAGCCATATTTAAGCTTTTCATCTTACACTATTGGCAGATTAGCTGTCAATTTTTTTGTAGACACTCTGTCAAGTTGAGGAACTTCTTTTCTATACTTATTTTGTGAGAGTTTTGTTTTATATCATGGATGGGTGTTGAATCATGTCAAAGCCATTGGATTCAATTTACTAACCTTTTAAAGATTCATGTCAATATACATAAGAGATATTGGTCTGAGATTTTCTGTTCTAATGATGTCTTTGTTTGGTTTGGGTGTGAAGGTTATACTGGTTTTGTAAAATAAGTTGGGACATGTTCCCGTCTTTTCTATTTTTCTGGGAGGGATTGTATAGAATTGGTGTTAATCCTTCTTGAAACATTTGGTAAATTTTTTTTTTAATAAGTCCATCTAGGCCTAGAGATTTCTTCTCAGTAGTTTAAATTCAGTTTCCTTAATAGTTACAGGGATAGTCGAATGATCTATTTCATGTTGGCTAAGATGAGTTAGTTTGTACTTTTTGAGTCTCATTTCATCTGTATTGTCAAACTGGTTAGAGTTCATAGTATTTTCTTACTATCCTTTCGTTGTCTGCAGCATCCGCGGTAATGTCCTTGTTTTAGTCCCGATAGTAAATTGTGTCTTATCTCTCTTTTTTCTTTTTTTCTCATTCATTTAATTTTTTTATTGAAGTGTAATTAACGTACAATGTTATATGAGTTTCAGGTGTACAGTATAATGATTCAACACTTCCATACATCACCCAGCGCTCATCAGGACAAGTGCGCTCCTTAATCCCTTTTCCCTGTCTCTCTCACCACCTCCCCACCTCCCCTCTGCAACCACCAGTTTTCTGTAGTTGAGAGTCTGTTTTCCGCGCTCCCCCCCCCCCCCCCCCCCCCCCCGTCACTCTTGCTAGAGGTTTGTAAATCTACTGACCTCGTAAAAGAAGCCAGACTTCTGGTTCATTGATTGGCTGATTGCTTTTTTGTTTTAAATTTTATAAATCTTGGCCCTTATCTTTGTTATTTCCTTACTCTTGCTCAATTTGAGCTTATTTTATGCTTTTTAAAAAAAGTTTCTTGTAAGAACTTAGATTATTATTAATTTGAGACTTTTCCTCTTTTCTAATGTAAATATTCAGTGTTGTAAATTTTTTCTTCTTTTCAGTACTGCTCTGAGACCCAACTTTTTTAATACATAGTGTTTTCATTCTCTAGTGTATTTTATTCCCTTGAGACTTCCTCTTTTCGTCCACAGATTATTTAGAAGTGGGCTTTTTGGTTTTTAAGTGTTTGAAAATTTTCCTATTGCTTTACTTTTATTGATTTCTAGTGTGATGCTGTTTTTGTCAGGAAACATAATTGGTATGATTTAAATTTGTTGAATATTGTTTTATGGCCCATGAGATGCTCTACCTTCATATATGTTCTGTCTTCATGAAAAGGATGTGATTCTGCTGGTGTTAGCCGGAATTTTATATTCATGTTGACTTTATCTTGTTGGTTGATGGTATTGCTGACTCCTGTATTTTTGCTAATTTTTTGTCTAATTGTTCTATCAGTTGTTGAGAAAGGGCTGTTAAAGTCTCCAATGATCATTTTGGATTTGTCTATTTCACCTTTCAGTTCCGTCAGCTTTGGCTTCATGTATTTTTCAACTCTATTTTTTGGTGCACATACATTTAGTATTATTACTGTGTCTTCTTGATGAATCTATCCTTATATCATTGTATAATATCCCTCTCTGCCTCTGGTAATTTTCTTGACTTTCCGTCATATTTATATAGCAACTTCTGCTTTATTGTTGTTGTTGTTGTTTTGGTTAATGTTTCCAGGGTATAACTTTTTCCACTCTTTTGGCTTCAACTTGTGTAAATCATTATATTTGAAGTGATTTCACATAGACGGCATATAATTGAGTCATATTTCTTTTTTAATCTGCTCTCCTAATCTCTGTGTCTTAATTAGTACATTTAGACATTTTGCATTTAATGTAATTATTATTATGTCAGCCTCAAGTTATCCACTTTAGTTTTTGTGTTCTGTTTATTCTGTTTTTTGCTTCTTTTCTTTTCCCTGACTATCTGTGGGTTTCTTGAACATTGTTTAGGATTCTAGTTTTGATTTAGCTATAGCACTTTTGAATCTGTATCTTTGTATAGCTATTTCAATGGTTGCCTAGGGATTACACTGTATATACATAATTTGCCATAATCTGAAGGTGTCAGAATTTCATCAGTATGGGTGAAGTATAGAAATCTTACCTCCCTTTACGTCCTTCTGTCCTCCCTCATTTATGATATAATTGTCTTAGGTATTTCCTCTGTGTACATTGAGAACTACATCAGGCAGTGTTACAGGTTTTGCTTAAACCACCAAACATAACTTAGAAAACTCAAGAGGGGAAAGAAAACCTCTTGCATTTGCTGGTATTTTTGCTCTTTTTGTGTTTCCGTCTTCTTCCAGATGTTCCAAAATTCCTTCTTTTATCCTTCCCTTTCTAGAGAAAGGAATTTGGCCTTTCTAGAGAATTTCCTTAAGTCGTTATTCGTTTTTAAGTTCTGGAATGTGTTTGGTTCTTTTATATATCTTCTTTTTCTTTGCTGTGGTGTTTCACTTTTACAATTTGTGTCGGGTGTGTTCACAACTGCTCATCAAAGCATTTTTGTAATGATTGCTGTAAAATTCTTGTCAGATAATTCTGGCATCATGCTTATCTCAGTGTTGGCATCTATCGATTGCATTTTTTTCATTCAGTTTGAGATCTGCCTGGTTCTGGATATGAAATATCATTTTCAGCTGAAACCAGGACATTTTGGGGTATTATGCTAGAAGAGTCTTAGAAGGATGTTATTTATTCTTCCAGTGAACAGGCACCCTCTGAAACTAGTCTGGTGGGCAGAGAGTGGTGCCACCTCTTACTGCCAGCCAGATGGTGTGGAATTGTAGCTTCTCCACTCAGCTTCCATCGGCATTTGTGGGTAAGGGAGGTGCTCCTTACCACTGCTGGGGATGTGGGAGTTCTGGCTCCCGCTGGGCCTCTGCTGACACTACTTCATCTGGGAGGAGACAAGACACCTCACTTCTGCTCCCCAATGGCCTTCCCTCCCCCGCTGGATAGAGAGTACCTCAGTGCAGATGAGCCGTGGTATGAAAGTCCTGACTCTTCACCAGGTCTTCTCTGACACCAACCCAGTGCCGAGGGGGAGGATCTGCTGAGTGGGGGGGGGGGAGGTCCAGCCTCCCCATGTGGTCCCCACTGACACCTCAGAGGAGGGGAGGGGGCTTGGAGAGAGGGGCTCACTGCTGAATCGTGATGCGAGTCTTGGCTCACCACTCAGCTGTCTTTCATCATCCCAGCAAGGATGCTGCCTGCCTTGTTCTAGTCTGGCAAGAGTGGAGTCTGTGCTCTCTATGTGGCCTTGGTGGTGGATTGAGAGTGGGTTCAACAGGTTTTTTTTCTCTGTTGTTTGGCTAGAGGAGAGAAATTATTGTCTGCAAGTTTTCTATCTTGCTAGACGCCCCCTGTTCAGATCCTTTGGCTAAAAAGAACAGGTTTTCCATGGGCCTGCTTTTTTTTTCCTTTTTTGCCTGTGCCCATTGGCATTCTGAGTTGCCAGCTTCTCCAGTGTCTAGTCTGGGCTACATGAGGCAAACAGACGAACAAACCAAAAAACCAGGGAATGCATCCCCGTGTCCTTCCTCGGGTCATGAAGTTCCTGGCTTGTTCCTTTGTCCATCTTCTTTCCATCTTTCAGCCTCCTTTTGTTTGTTTTATGTACGGCATCCAGGGCTCTTAGTTGTACTTAGTGGGTGGACTAGGATAAAGTACCTCCCCAGAAGCAGAAGTTCTAGCCTTTTTGGATCATTAGAAGTGGGCTCCAGATTAAAACTCAACCTGAAATCTGTTTTCAGCCTTTGTATCCAGTGACTTGACCTGGGGACGGATGTGGGATCATGTGACCTGAACTTTCATGTCTCCTAGTACTTTGGTACCATGGTGTGTGTGTGCGCACGCGCATCTATGTGTGAATGTGTGCATGCATGTGTATGTGTGTGTGTGTGTGTGTGTGTGTGTGTGTGAGTGTTTGGAGATCGTAATATTCCCTGTCCCAAAATGAGAAGACATTTTCTCCTTCCTTCTTCCCTAGGTCTAGCCTCTCTCAAGGTGAGAGAGGCAGGCATTCTCTTTTGCAACTGACCTTATATTAGTAATGCAGAGACATTCCTGGTCTGTCTCTTGATCTACTCTTAGTAATTTCCTCAAAGATGGTGGCCTCTGAGGAGGACTGCGTGTGGTTTCCTGGGGGGTGTGCTTTACCCTGGCCATCCCAGAGGGCACAGAATCCACTCTTACCAAAATTACTGCTCTTCTAAACTGTAAGGTTTCTAGATTAAGCAAATAAAAATACATGGCACCCAGGTAAGTTGTCATTTCAGATAAACAACTAATAGCCTATTTTAGTATAAGTGTGTCCCATGTGATATTTGAGATATTCTTATAGTAAAAACTTATTTGTTTACCTGAAATTCAAGTTTAACTACATGCGCTGTATTTTATTGGGCAGCCCTAAATGTAAGAATTGCTCCTGCCCTTTCTCTCTTCCTTTCTTCATTCCTCCCCTTTGTGGCATGGGGAGGAGAATGGGATGCTTCAAAGCTGTTGTAGGGCAAGTTCTTAAAGCTCTTTGCACGTCCTGGGAGAGAAGTCCAAGCCTAATTGTTTATAGTCCTTTTTAGAATGTGGGTAATTAGGGCTTCCTTGTTCTCAGATGTAAGCCTTAATTCTTAGGAAATAGGAAAAGTCTTTTCAGCATCCTATTATAGAGAACAGGATTAGACACTATAATCAAATGGTAGGCTAAATGCAATCACATTCCAAAATATATAATTCAAGTAATGAATGTTGTGGACGCAGAGAAGGAGAAAACACAGGAAAGGTT
Source organism: Neofelis nebulosa (assembly GCF_028018385.1). Taxonomy (NCBI): domain Eukaryota; kingdom Metazoa; phylum Chordata; class Mammalia; order Carnivora; family Felidae; genus Neofelis; species Neofelis nebulosa. The sequence continues at coordinate 75,509,160 of NC_080795.1, read as the reverse complement.
GGATGTCTTTCCCAACACCTCTGGGTCTCTCTTTCCTCATGAGAAGATGAGATGATTGAACTAGAAAATATCCGAATGATTTAAGGTATTAAATGGGTTATTTTCTAGTACTTTGGAGTTTTGGCTAAGAACCCACAGCTGAGGACACTAACAAAAATTGTAGCTAACATTTATGATTATGGACAGACTACTTGTTTTAACCTTACATCACTCCTGGGGTAGATACAATTGGTCTCATCCCCTTTGTACCAATAAAGAAGCCAAGGAATTGAAGAGGTGAAGCAAATTGGCCAAGGTCACGTGGATTTCAAGTGCCCCATGCAGTCTGAGGGCCCATCTCACCATGAAGTGTACACATACATCCAGTGAGCATCACCATCACCCTTCATGGGAAGAAAGGCTGGACAGCTACTGTGGAGGTGTCTTTGAAGGCAGTTCTGAAAAGCCACAAAGACTTGGCAATTTGTTCCCTCGCCCCAAAAGAAGAGGGGAATGGGGTCCCCCAACCTAAGCCAATTATGAGGAAGACTAAGACAAAACAGCAATTTGAAGTGGTCTGCAATAGCAGGAATTGGCCTTGACGCTTGGTAAACACATAGAGTTGCCCTGTGGTGTGGGCTGGGGGTGCTCAAAACCCCACAGGGTCCTCCCACAAGAAAGAGCGGGCATTTGAATGTCTGCCGTAATAGACACTTAGCAACCAAGGTGGCCTCAAATGCTCAAGCTAAATAAAGATACCTTTCACCTCTTTCCTCTTATCTTTCCATCCCACCTGGACACTGGAGGAGTCCCAGAGGGGCAGATGAAGTGGAGGAAGACATGGGTCCAGGAGGAAGGTGGAACCAGCCATTCTTTCTCCCTCTGTTTCTCCCGTGGCTCCGAAGCTGAAAGTAGGAGGATGCTGAGATTCTAAGGTGGTAAAGTGGGTTTAGATGTCCTGATACCTGCAAATGGAACTATTGTAAACAAATAACAAGTAAACAAAACCTGTTACTATACCCTAGACAGTTACCTTGCTCAGTAAGCTAGTGAGCTGTTCAAGGTGGCCAGTCTCTGGGTCTCCGCTTCCTCATTACCAGAATAAGGTCATTGCTTCTGGTGATCTCTGTTTCCTCTCCAGTTTTGTTTTTATTATTATTTTTTAAACATGAAATTTATTGTCAAATTGGTTTCCATACAACACCCAGTGCTCATCCCAAAAGGTGCCCTCCTCAATGCCCATCCCTCCCCTCCCTCCCACCCCCCATCAACCCTCAGTTTATTCTCAGTTTTTAAGAGTCTCTTATGGTTTGGCTCTCTCCCTCTCTAACTTTTTTTTTCCCTTCCCCTCCCCCAGGGTCTTCTGTTAAGTTTCTCAGGATCCACATAAGAGTGAAAACATATGTATGACTTATTTCACTTTCTCTGTATGACTTATTTCACTTAGCATAACACTCTCCAGTTCCATCCACGTTGCTACAAAAGGCCATATTTCATTCTTTCTTATTGCCAAGTAGTATTCCATTGTGTATATAAACCACAGTTTCTTTATCCATTCATCAGTTGGTGGACATTTAGGCTCTTTCCATACTTTGGCTGTTGTTGAAAGTGCTGTTATAAACATTGGGGTACAGGTGCCCCTATACATCAATATCACCACAAAAGACTCTGAATAGCCAAAGTAATATTGAAGAAGACCAAAGCGGGAGGCATCACAATCCCAGACTTTAACCTCTACTACAAAGCTATAATCATCAAGACAGCATGGTATTGGCACAAAAACAGACACATAGACCAATGGAATAGAATAGAGACTCCAGAATTGGACCAACAAAAGTATGGCCAACTAATCTTTGACAAAGCAGGAAAGAACATCCAATGGAAAAAAGGCAGTATCTTTTAACAAATGGTGCTGGGAGAACCGGACAGCAACATGCAGAAGGATGAAACTAGACGACTTTCTTACACCATTCACAAAAATAAACTCAAAATGGATGAAGGACCTGAACGTGAGACAGGAAACCATCAAAACCCTAGAGAAGAAAGCAGGAAAAAACCTCTCTGACCTCAGCTGCAGCAATTTCTTACTTGACACATCTCCAAAGGCAAGGGAATTAAAAGCAAAAATGAACTATTGGGACATCATGAAGATAAAAAGCTTCTGCACTGCAAAGGAAACAATCAACAAAACTAAAAGGCAACTGATGGAATGGGAAAAGATATTTGCAAATGACATATCGGACAAAGGGCTAGTATCCAAAATCTGTAAAGAACTCACCAAAATCCTCCCAGTTTTAGAGAGAATATAAATCAATTCAGTGTGGCCCAGAAATCCGTCTCCCAGAGGTTGAGGTTATACATCATGTGGGGACATGCTTTTCTTTAAGATTTAAGCACGATTATCTGAGGCCCCATGCCACGTAGTTGGTCTCTGCCCCAGGATTTCTGAGATTCCCATGGTGGTGAAGTCCCTGCTCTCCTCTCCCACTTCCGGCTCCCTAGGACTGTAGGTGGCCCTGTGTCAGACCTGCCTCCTCGAGTGCAGACCCTCTCTCGCTCCATTTACCCCTGCTAGTGTCTGATCCTCATTCTCTTTCTCTCTTTTAGAGTCCCTGGTGCAACACTTTCAGGAAGCTACCAGTTATGACATCCTTTCAAGAAAGGCTTTAGGATACAGATTATCATGGCAGGCACAGAGCAGTAACAGGTTGTACTGGGTGCTGGCAATCAGTGCCCTCCAGGTCCTAGTGACACCCCCACCCCACCCCAGCTGCCATGTTATTCGGGTCTCTAACACTATCACATTCTACTTTTCTCCTTCTGTCTTAGCTTCCCAGGCTGCAGTGTTCTCCCCTTAGGGTATAGAACACTCCCTCTCTCTCTTTGTCCCCCTTCTTCTCATCTGGACTCAGCAGAGGGCACCCGACCTTCTCCACCAAAAGGACACATCAAGGTGTTCTCACAAAGAATGGCACTGTCTTGTCTCGGAATGAATTATGTAACTGCCTTGGAAGGGAAAAGCAGAAGTGGTTTCTGTCTTAGAGAGTGTCCCTTCCCTCTGCCCTGGTGCATTGTGTGCGCCTGATAAGGGGTAATAATAATAGCAACAATATCTCCAGAGCCATGAATTCCATAATTGGGTCACTGAAAGCTCCTGATGTCTTGCAAATTGACTTCACCAGGAGAAGGCAGTCGGTTGCCTATTTTGAAACGTGTACGGATGGCATCAGCTTTCTGGAGTTTTGAGTTCTTTTGAGCTAGTGTGCCCACTGACAAGGTGGCTACCCACTTCTCATTAGCCTAGGTTCACTCCTTTTTTTTTTAAAGTTTATTTATTTTCAGCGAGGGAGGGAGGGAGAGAGAGAGACAGAGCGCACAAGCAGAGAGAGGGAGACAGAGAATCCCAAGCCCCACCAGGACTCAATCCCATGAACCATGAGATCATGACCAGAGCTGAAATCAAGAGCCGGACGCTCAACTGACTGAGCCACCCAGGTATCCCAAACCTAGGTTCACTTTTAACACAACCTTCTTTTGGTAGCATATACCCTTGTCTTCCATGCACCTTCATGTGTATTCCTTTGCACACTTCTCAGTGCAATGCTGTGTGATGCATCATCAACACCGGCTTTACATTTAAAACGACTGAGGCACAGAGCATGAAGTCTGTAGCTGGCAGGTCCAGTTTGGGAGTTTTGATTTTCTGCCTTCAAATCCCACTCTCCCTCTGAGATAAAATATGCAAATACTGTTTATACAAACAGGGCAAGATAGGAGAGGATATGGTTCTTTGGGACCTTGGGGATCTACTGCAGTCTTTGTTGAGGAAGGAGCATTTGGCAAGGGCCTTGAGAGAGAGAGGTATGCAACATGTCAGTTATCTCAGAGGGGTACACCTGTCACATACAATTCGGGAGACCCATCCTGTAGCCGAGTATTTGTGAAGAGTTCTTGTATTGGCTGTTGGCACAGCATGGAACAGAACTCAAAATGCCTTTATAAGAATAATGCATTTAAAATGGGATATGGAAAGGAAATGTTTACTGAATGCCGACTACGTGACGAGTGATTCATACGCATTTTTTTAACTTAACCTGCAAAATAATTAATGGCATTTCACAGATAAGAAAACGTAAGAGCTTAGGTGGTTTTAAAAAATGAAATGTCCATGGGGCGCCTGGGTGGCTCGGTCGGTTAAGCGTCCGACTTCGGCTCAGGTCACAATCTCACGGTCCGTGGGTTCGAGCCCCGCGTCGGGCTCTGTGCTGACAGCTCAGAGCCTGGAGCCTGTTTCAGATTCTGTGTCTCCCTCTCTCTGTGACCCTCCCCCATTCATGCTCTGTCTCTCTCTGTCTCAAAAATAAATAAACGTTAAAAAACAATTAAAAAAAAAATGAAATGTCCATGAATAATTGCAGTAGCAAACATTTATTGAGCATGTGATCGGTTCCAGACACTTTATATCTTTATCATCCCAGTAATCGTCACCAGGATTGTACAAGGGCAACCCCGGCCCCATTGTTGTTGGAGTCTGAGGGGGCCAATAAGTAACACAAAGCAGTGAGGCAGATGGAAGCAGATGGGTCAGCCAAAATACTGATGGAAGCTGAATTCGAGAACAAGGCTTAGATGAGCGGCAACATGGGGCTTCCTAATGTTCTTGCCTCAAGCCAGTCCTTGGAGAGGCTCACTCGGCAGGTATTTGGGGCCTGCAGGGTAGACACATGGATGATGACATCCTTCACTTATCCTGGTGGGGTAAGGACCAAAACGGGATGCAGGCTGTCACGCCTAGGGCCTTTGATGAGTCAGCTCCACTCAAACAAAATCTGTCTACCTACCGCTGTTATTTACCGCTCCACCTCTGGGGGCAGGGAAGGAGGATGGGGCAAGAGCCAGGAGTTTTTAGGGTCATGCCTTTCTCCTGAAAACTGCGAGTGAAGAGAAAGGATTGCCCCCTGTCCCACCCCCACCCCCATATTTTCCTATTTTATCGTTTAGGAAATGGAGGGAAAAGTAGGAGAAGCAATTTGCCTAAGGTCACAATTCTTCATTGACAGAGCCAGGGAGACTGACTCTGGAGCCAGCCTCTTTGTGGCACTGCTTCTGGAGAGCTCACCCCGAGCCTCTCTGGCCCCAGGTCCTTTCCCTGTGGCACATTACCTGCCTTGGGAGTTAGGACCGTGAGTGCATTGGCTGCTAAAGCCTTTGAGGGGATCCTGGTGGAACTGTGTCCAGGGAACTAGATACAGCCGCCCCACCTGCTTAACTTGTATGTTCTTCGATTTTCACTGATTGTTGACTCCAGCTGCCAGCAGTGACTCAAGCCACTCTCCAGCCTTCACTGCTACTCTCCTCTCCACTTACTCTCCATCTTAGCTCCTTAGGGCTTTCTAAGCTTCCTGTCAGTCCAGGGTTTCATGCTGTCCTTCCAGATGTCACTGACAGCCATGCGGGTCCCACCTATAGACAACACCCAGATAGCACAAGGTAGAAATTGGGGTTCAAGTTTAATATGATAATACCTTCATATCTAGACATTATATAATGATGGCCATTTATTAAATGCTAACTAACCATATGAATGTTTTGAGGAATCAGTTCTTAATACAGTAACTCTATGGTCCTATCACACTATTATTTTTCTCTGCTTTGAGATGGTATTTCAATATGTTGGCTGATGGTGACTCTTTTCCCATTTCCTATTGCACTGAGACCCTTGCTGCCTCAAGGAAGGATGGTTTGGGGCAACTGGGTGGTTCATCTGGTTAAGCGTCTGACTCTTGATTTCGGTTTAGGTCATGATCTCACGGTTCATGGGTTTGTGTCCTGTGTTGGGCTCTGTGCTGACAGCACAGAGCCTGCTTGGGATTCTCTCTCTCCCGTGCTCCCTGCCCCTCCCCCACACATGCATGCAAGTGCATGCTCTCTCTTTCTCTCTCTCAAAATAAACTTTTTTTTAAAGGGATAGTTTGGAAGGAATAGCAGTAGGACATTGAGTTATCTGCTGTGTCTTCCCTGAGACCCAGGACTTAGGGAGGATGTTACCAGGGTGAGGAGAGAACAAGCACTGGGCTGTCTGAGAACAGTGGTCCATACTTCCCTGCCTTCATGGCTCAGGCGAGAAGAGCGATGGAAGCAGTAACACTTTTTGCTGTCAAGTCAGGTGTTGAGGTGACTTTTCCCAGGTGTTCCTGGGAGAGGTGACAATATGCCTGAGAAGGTGAGGTGACTTGAGGGCTCATCCAAGCAGAGAGGGTTGCAGGAACCTGGAAGAATCCTCCACCCTGCAGTGTGGGCAAGGCCACAGCCTGCAGAGGGGCCTAGGTGTAGTTGAGAGGGAGGGTCCTGGTCGGTGAGCCCTTGGTGCTGGAGATAAGGGAGGAGAGGAACGTCCTCCATGGGCCAGTGCCTGGGACCTCCCAGCAGAGACTGGCATGGACAAGTGGCCATGAGAACACCCCTCACTTTCTCACAAAATGTGAGGTGATGTAGCCCAGTCTTCATCTCTAGATGTATGTAAAAATCAGGCAAATAGAATGGGCAAATCCCTAAAATGACTGAGATTAAATTTCTGATACCAAATAGGTTAGGAATTTGGAATATTTAGGTTGTTAAAGATAACAAATTAAAGAATTAATCTACAGTAAAAGAAAACAAAATAATGATTTCTCAGAGAGGTGTGGGGATTGACTGGGATGGGGTTCAGAGAACATTCTGGGTGTGACAGATGCTGTGTATACTTTGAGAGGGGTGTGCGTTACACGAGGATCTGTATTGACCCACACCTATCAAACTGTCTGCTTAAAATTGAAGTCTTTAATTGACTGCAAATTAGGCTCCAATTAAAAAATTCAAGAGACAAAAAAAAAATTCAGGTCACATTTCTTGCCTTAGTCTGCGACATTCTGAGAGTTCAGTACTTTATTGAGGTCACATGCACGGAACCCCTTTGATCTGACCCTAGAGTCCACCTTCTCCCAGTTGAGAGAAGGGGGGTCTACTGGTGGGAGCCCAGCTCTGCCCCTTGCTACTGCGTGACCTTGGACAAGCCCTATAAGGGGTCGTTGCCTCTGTTTCTCCGTTGTGACATGTGGGTGCTAACAGCTACTTCAGAGGGTGGCTGAGGATCACATGCTTTACTACTGAACTTCAAAAGTTCTCAGAACAGGGCTGACAGTAGTCAGCATGGTTGGCTACCCCTTCGTAATATGCTGAGGCATCTCAAACAGCAGGAGGAAGCAGAGCCCCCCCCTCCGCCCCCCCAGGGCCACACGTCCCAGACAAGCCCAGGTTAACACATGAACTTGCAGCGTCTCAGCTCAGTGGGAGCTCCAGCTGCACAGTCTTTGAAGACTGTTTGCTAGGCAGGAGAATTTGGTGGCAGAACTTCCTCCTGACACATGTGCAGTGATGTGGTGAAACTCTTAGAAAGTTAAGTGGTGCTGGGAGAAGCGTATAACCTTTAAAAGCCTGAATAAAGTCCACAGAAGTTACGAACATTCTCAGGGAAGATGGAAAAGAAATGTTACAATGGCTGCAGGCTTTTTAAAGTCAGATCGAGAATTCTGATATGCTTTGACTGAGGCTCTTCTTTTAGGTTTCTCTCAAGGTACAAACTATGAAAATGGCAGATATATATTCCCCTTTGGGGAATAAATGCAGGTAGCATTCGAGTAATGTTAAATTAATGTTCCTTCAACACATTTATTGAGGGCTTGTTATTTCCTAGAGATAGTTCTGGGAGCTCAGGAGGATGTATAGAGAATAGAAAATTCCTTGGGGGATTTAAAGTATAGAAAAGGGGGGGTGCCTGGGTGGTTCAGTCGGTTAAGTGGCCACTTCGGCTGAGGTCGTGATCTCATAGCTCAAGGTTCGTGAACTCGAGCCCCACGTCAGGCTCTCTGCTGTCAGCACAGAGCCCATTCCTGATCCTCTGTCTCCCCCTCTCTCTGCCCCTCCCCTGCTCGCTCTCTCTGTCTCAAAAATAAATAAACATTTAAAGTATGGAAGGGGCCACAGGTGTATGCACAAATCAGTACAGTATCAGGGAATAACATGTAGGTTGCTTTGGAGATGGAAGCAAAATGCCATGAGAACCTAGTTGGGGGCAAAGAGATCTGAACCAAGGGGGCTGAGGGAAGGTTCTTGGAGTTGGCTTCTGAGAGGAAGGTGGGAGGGCTGCACAACGAGTGAAGGTTGCAAGACAGGGTGTTACAGACATGGGCCCAGGAGAGCCTGAGTCCTGCCCCATCAAGCATCTGATGGCTTCCTTTGCATTTCTCAGAGAGGTATGTACAAGGAATGAGAATAGGAGTCATGACCATTTTACTAAGAGCCATACTGTGTGTAACACCCAATACAGAGATGTCTCTCAAAGGCTGAATTGAAGAATGCAACCAAGACTCAAAGCAACAATGGGGCTTTTCATTTTGCTCTCCCTCACCATCCTTTCTGCCCCACCTCCATCTGTGATTCTAGGCACCTGCACACTCAGGGTATTTGTGGAGGGAGACTGGTGGTATTCAAATGAACTCGGGTCTAGTTACTCATCCAACCACATGGGATCTGGAAGAGAGACACCGAGCACAGTTGGCCTGTCCTGAGAGACCAGGGCCTGCCACCATGTGTTCATCATGAGTGTGCCTGACCTCAGCCATGACTCCTCCTGGCGAGTGTAGTCTGACAAACATATTGATTATTGGCCAGTAGTTCTGCAGTGGCTGGGAAAGGTTGAGCTGAGACTCACTCTTCCTACCCCTAAGGAGCAAGAAGGAAATGTTTGTTTCCCTCTAGTGAACAGTATGGGAGAAGGGTGTCCCAATCTAGGGGAGAAGCAAGTGTTTCATCCTGGGTGTGTGAGAGAGCAAGTGGTGTTTGGAGACATATTGGTGTCCTGTTACCAGAAAGGTAGGGAATGCACTGGGGTGGTGTTGGGAGATGCAGGTTTAGCTAGGGAGCAAGATCTTTCCTGCTCATCTCTGGTTCTCTATGGCTTAAAGTCTCTTTGAAACATACTATCTTTTTTCACTCATATTTCACTCATGTAATGAGTCCCCTTTTATAAATAAGAACACTGAAGCTCAGAGAGGTTAGCAGAGTTATTCCAAGCACTACGTTGTAATTGGCTGGAACTAGCTATCAGGTTGTGTTTTTCCTCATCCAGTGTTTTCACTTACACATAGTGCCCCAAAGCTGGAACGTGATCCTCTGGTAATTCTCAGGGACTAAAATATAAAAATGTAAAAATGTATCCATATACCTACTTACACATATACTTTGTTGACTTGGGCGTGGAGCCTGAATAGGACTACTAATCATTCACCTCCTGGCTCTTTCTTGGATGATGTCTGCTTTCCCAGCATGCCATCTGGTTCATTATGTGTCTTGGGTTTTTGGTTTTTAAGAACTGTTATTAACAATAGTTCCAATGAAATCATCTGAGGGGGTTTTGTAGGGTTTCATTTTATACTCCTAGTTTCTACCATAGTCTCATCTTTGCAGTGGATGGAGTTCTGTTTTCACATGTGGTTAAATCTGAAAGGCAGTCAGCTATAATCAACCCTTCTTGACACTTTACAGATGCAACTTAGCAAAAACAATCAATTGAGGCCTGACTCAAGGCCTGGTCATGGGTGATAGTGGGAACAAATATTTGAACCTATGTACCTTCCCACCACTTAATGCACCAGCCAGCTGTGCCATGTGCCATGGCCTGTCTAATGCCCAAATCTGTCACAGTTCTGGTGGATATATCAGCAGACAGTGTGGAGGAAAATAATGTAGAATACAAGAAACGTCTATAATGTGAAGGCTACAGTCCTTCCATAGAGAATATGAGGAGTGATCTGAATGCCATCGCTCCATTGGTTCTGCCATTTATTGTAGGGTATATAGCTATAGTTATTTTACTGACTTATGTTTGGTGAAACTTGGCTATTTATTTTAGAATAAACTTTTGGTTCCAACAGTAATCCCCCAAGCTACTATTCAAGAAAAATTTGAATATAATCTTACTTTTTCTTAAAAGGCTCAATGGCAAATGTGTCCTTTATACCACCTACTAGATAGAGGGCTGAGGATGAAATAATTGACCATATAACACCCGGACTTTAACAGATCTGCTGAAAAAGCTCCATCGTCTACTTCAGAATGTAGTGATGACTTTAATAAGATGACGCCTGAAGGTGGCTCAATCCATGAAGCTGTAGGAGGTACAATTACTCTGTCAAGCATGACCTTTCATCTAGATAAAATGCTTTTTCTAAATTAATTTTACTCATTTGATCCCCAATTTTCTTGTGAATGTGTGAAAAAGGTAAAATATCTACTAAGAACTATCAAAAGAACTTTGCAAACACTGAAATGATGATTTTATAGAGAAAGTCAATTAATTTCCATAATTCATTTATTCATCCAAACATAGAACAAAGTAAAGTTTTGGAAGCTCATTTGTTCAACAATGAAACATCTAATATTATTGTGGATGCTATTATAAATTCAGTGAAAATTCAACACTAGATAAAGGTAAAATGTTTTGTGTGTGTGTGTGTGTGTGTGTGTGTGTGTGTGTGTGGTGATATTATGACATTTTAGTGAGATGCAGTTCTGTGGTACAAATAATGTTATTACATTAAAAAAAAAGCAAGGAGAAATTAAGATGATGGAGCAGCATGGAGACCCTGAGTTTGTCTAGACCCTAAAATGCAGCCAGATCAGCACCAAACCATTTTGAACATCCAGGAAATTAATCTAAGGACTAACACAACAATCTGCATAACTTGAGCCATAGAACTTGGCAGAAAGAGAAAAAATTATTTTTATTTTTATATTTTTTACTTTTTAAATTTTAAATTCTATTTCGTTTTCTTTGTTTTGTTATGTTCTATTTTATTATATAGATTTTTAAAATTTCTTTTTTTAACCTTTTTTCTTTCCCTTTTCTTTCTATTCGATCAACCTTCTTATAACAAGCAGACCAAAACATGCCTAAGATATAGCTTCCTTTATTTGATTTTTTTGTTTTTTAAAAATTTTTTAATTTTTATTTTTTACTTTATTAATTTTTTTCTTCCTCCAAAATGATAAAGGAATTCACCCCAAAAGAAAGAACAGGAAGAAATGAAGCCAGAAGCTTAATCAACACAGGTATAAGCAAGATGTCTGAACTAGAATTTAGAACCATAATAATAAGAATACTATCTGGGGTTGAAAAAAGCATAGAATCCCGCTGTGTGGAGATAAAAGAAATAAAGTCTAGTCAGGACGAAATTAAAAATGCTATAACCAAGATGCAATCTCAAAAGGATGACACGACAGCAAGGATAGATGAAGCAGAGCAACAAATCGGCAATTTAGAAGACAAATTTATGGAGAATAATGAAGCAGAAAAAAAAGAGGGAAACAAAGGCAAAAGAGCACACTATAAGACTTAGAGAATTCAGTGGCTTATTAAAAAGGAATAACATCCGAATCATAGGAGTCCCAGATGATGAACAGAGAAAAAGGGGCAGAAGATTCATGTGAGCAAATTATAGTGGAAAACTTTCTTAATCTGGGGAAAGACACAGACATCAAAATCCAAGAAGCACAGAGAACTTCCATTAGATTCAACATAAATCCACCATCACCAAGGTGTATCATAGTGAAATTCACAAAATACACAGACAAGGAAAGAATTATGAAAACATCAAGAGAAAAAAAATCCCTTAGGGGTGCCTGGGTGGCTCAGTCAGTTAAGCGGCCGACTTCGGCTCAGGTCATGATCTCGTGGTCCGTGAGTTCGAGCACCATGTTGGGCTCTGTGCTGATAGCTCAGAGCCTGGAGCCTGTTTCAGATTCTGTGTCTCCCTCTCTCTCCGACCCTCCCCGTTCGTGCTCTGTCTCTCTCTGTCTCGAAAATAAAAAAACGTTAAAAATCCCTTAACATGTAAGGGAGGACTGATCAGGTTTGCAGCAGACCTATCCACAGAAACTCAGCAGGCCAGAAGAGAGTGGCAGGATATATTCAACGTACTAAATCAGAAAAATATGTAGCCAAGAATTGTTTATCCAGAAAGGTTTTCATTCAAAATAGAAAAGATAAAGAGTTTCTCAGACAAACAAAAACTAAAGAGTTTGTGACCTTTAAACCAGCCCTGCAAGAAACTTTAAGTGGGACCCTTTGAGTGGAGAAAAGACAAAACAAAACAAAACATATCAAAAGCAACAAAGACTAGAAAGCACCAGAAAGCATCAGCAAAACACCAACTCAACAGGTAACACAATGACACTAGATTCATATCTTTCAGTACTCATTCTAAATGTCAATGTACTAAATGCTCCAATCAAAAGACATAGGGTATCAGAATCAATAAGAAGATACGACCAATCTATATGCTGCTTACAAGAGACTGATTTTAGACCTAAAGACACCTATAGATTGAAAGTAAGGGGATGGAGAACCATTTATCATGCTAATGGTTATCAAAAGAAAGCTGGTGTAGCCATGGTTATATCAGATAAACTAGACTTTAAAATAAAGACTGTGACAAGAGATGAAGAAGGGCATTATATCATCACTTAAGGGGTCTATTCACCAAGATCTAACAGTTGTCAATACTTATACCCCCAATGTAGAAACACCCTAATATATAAATCAGTTAATCACAAACATAAAGAAACACATTGATAATAATGTAATAATAGTAGGGGACTTCAACACCCCACTTACAGCAATGGACAGAACATTTGAGCAGAAAATCAACAAGGAAACAATAGCTTTTAATGACACACTGGACCAGAAGGTCTTAACAGATACATTCAGAACATTTCATCCTAAAGCAGCAGAATACACATTCTTTTTAAGTGCACATGTAACCTCTCCAGAATAGATCACATACCGGGTCACAAATCAACCCTCAACAAGTAGAAAAAGATCGAGATCGTACCTTGCATATTTTCAGACCATAATGCTATGAAACTCGAAATCAACAACATGAGAAAGTTTGGAAAGACCATGAATACTTGGAGATTAAAGAACATCCTACTAAAGAATGAATGGGTCAACCAAGAAAATAAGAGGAAATTAAAAAGTACATGGAAGCCAATGAAAATGAAAACACGACAACCCAAAACCTCTGGGATGCAGCAAAGGTGGTCATAAGAGGGAAGTGTGTAGCAATACAGGCATTCCTAAAGAAGGAAGAAAAGTCTCAAATACACAACCTAACCTTATACATAAAAGAGCTGGAAAAAGAACAGCAAATAAAGCCCAAAATCAGCAGAAGAAGGGAAATGATAAAAATTAGAGCAGAAATCAATGATATCAAAATAAAAAACAACAACAGTAGAACATATAAATGAAACCAGGAACTGATACCTTGGAAGAATTAGCAAAATTAATAAACCCCTAGCCAGACTGATCAAAAAGAAAAAGTAAAGGACCCAAATAAATAAAATCATGAATGAAAGAGGAGGAATCACAACCGTCACCACAGAAATTCAAACAATAATAATAGAATATTATAAGCAATTATGTGCCAACAAATTGGGCAATCTGGAAGAAATGGGCAAATCCCTAGAAACATATAAACTAACAAAACTGAAACAAGAAGTAATAGAAAATTGAACAGACCCATAACCAGTAAAGAAATTGAATCAGTAATCAAAACTCTCCCAACAGACAAGAGTCCAGGGCCAGATGGCTTTCCAGGGGAATTCTACCAAACATTTAAAGAAGAGTTGACACCTATCCTCTTGAAGCTGTTCCAAAAAATACAAATGGAAGGAAAACTTCCAAACTCCTTCTATGAAGCCAGCATTACCTTGATTTCAAAACCAGACAAAGACCCCACTAAAAAGGAGTACTACAGACCAATTTCCCTGATGAACATGGACGCAAAAATTCTCAACAAGATAGTAGCCAACCAGAACATTAATATTCTGGTTTATATTTACTTAAAAGAATTACTCACCATGATCAAATGGGATTTATACCTGGGATGCAGACTGGTTCAGTATCTGCAAAACAATCCATGTGATACATCACATTAATAAAAGAAAGGATAAGACCCACATGATCCTCTCAATAGATGCTGAAAAAGCATTTGACAAAATACAGCATCCTTTCTTGATAAAAACCCTCAAAAAAGTAGGGATTGAAGGATCATACCTCAATATCATAAAGGCAATATATGAAAGACCCACTGTTAATATCATTCTCAATGGAGAAAAACTAAGAGCTTTCCCCCTAAGGTCAGGAACATTACAGGGATGTTTGCTCTCACCATTGTTATTCAACATAGTGTTGGAAGTCCAAGCCTCGACAATCAGACAACACAAATATAGAAAAGGCATCCAAATCAGTAAGGAGGAGGTCAAACTTTCACTCTTTCTAGAGGACATGATACGCTATGTGGAAAACCCAAAAGTCTCCACCAAAAAACTGGTAGAACTGATACATGAATTCATCAAAGTTGCAGGATATAATATCAATATACAGAAATTGGTGGGGCACCCGGGTGGCTTAGTCGGTTGAGCATCTGACCTCAGCTCGGGTCATGATCTCTCAGTCTGTGAGTTCGAGCCCCATGTCAGGCTCTGTGCTGACAGCTTGGAGCCTGGAGCCTGCTTTGGATTCGGTGAGTGTGTGTCTCTCTCTCTGCACCTCCCCTACTTTCATTCTGTCTCTCTCTCTCTCTCTCTCTCTCTCTCTCTTAAAAAATAAAATAAACATTAAAAAAATTTAAGGGGTGCCTGGGTGGCTTAGTTGGTTGAGTGTCCGACTTCGGCTCAGGTCATGATCTCATGGTCTGTGACTGTGGGCCCTGCGTCGGGCTCTGTGCTGACAGCTCAGAGCCTGGAGCCTGCTTCGGATTATGTGTGTGTGTGTGTCTCTCTCTCTGCCCCTCCCCTGCTCATGCTCTGTCTCTCTCTGTCAAAAATAAATAAAATTAAAAAAATTTTTTTTAATTTAAAATATACAGAAATTGGTTGCATTTGTATATACCAAATAATGAAACAGCAGAAAGAGAAATCAAGGAATCTATCCCATTCACAATTGCACAAAAACCATAAAATACTAGGAATAAACCTAACCAGAGACGTGAAAAAATCTATACACTGAAAACGATAGAAAGCTTATGAAAGAAACTGAAGACAACACACACACAAAAATAGAAAAACATTTCATACTCATGGATTGGAAGAACAAATATTGTTAAAATGTCGATACTACCCAAAAGCAATCTACATATTCAATGTAATCTCTATCAAAATAACACCAGCATTCTCCACAGAGCTAGAGCAAACAATCCTAAAATTTGTATGTAAACAGAAAGACCCTGAATAGCCAAAGCAACGCTGATAACGAAAACCAAAACTGGAGGCATCACAATTCCTAAAGCTGTATTACAAAGCTGTAATTATCAAGACAGTATGGTACTGGCACAAAAACAGACACATAAATCAATGGAACAGAATAGAGAATCCAGGAATGGACCCACAGACGTGTGGCCAACTAATCTTCAACAAACCAGGAAAGAATATCCAATGGGAAAAAAGACAGTCTCTTCAGCAAATGGTGTTGGGAAAACTGGACAGTAACATGCAGAAGGAATGAACCTGGACCACTGCCCTATACCATATACAAAATAAACTCAAAATGGATGAAAGACCTCAATGTAAGACAGGAAGCCATCAAAATCCTCGAGGAGAAAGCAGGCAAAAACCTCTTTGATCTTGGCTGCAGCAACTTCTTAACACATCTCCAGAGGCAAGGGAAACAAAAGCAAAAATGAACTACTGGGACCTCATCAAAATAAAAAGTTTCTGCACAGCGAAGAAAACAATCAGCAAAACTAAAAGGCAACCGACAGAATGGGAGAAGATATTTGCAAACGACATATCAGATAAAGGGTTAGTATCCAAAATCTATAAAAAACTTAACAAACCCAACACCCAGAAAACAAATAATCCAGTGTAGAAATGGGCAAAAGACATGAATAGACATTCCTCCAAAGAAGACATCGAGGTGGCTAACAGACATGTGAAAAATGCCCAACATCACTCATCAGGGAAATACAAATCAAAACCACAATGAAATACCACCTCACACCTGTCAGAATGGCTAAAATTAACAACTTGGGAAACAACAGATGTTGGCAAAGATGTGGAGAAAAAGGAACCCTTTTGCACTGCTGGTGGGAATGCAAACTCGTGCAGCCACTCTGAAAAATAGTATGGAGGTTCCTCAAAAAATTAAAAATAGAACTATCCTACGACCCAGCAATTGCACTGCTAGGTATTTATCCAAAGCATACAAAAATGCTGATTCGAAGGGGCACATGTACCCCAATGTTTACAGCAACACTATTGACAATAGCCAAAGTATGGGAAGAGCCCAAATGTCCATCGACTGATGAATGGATAAAGAAGATATGATGTGTGTGTGTGTATAATATATATATGTAATATATATATTATATATATAATATATATGGCATGAAATATATATTATATCTATAATATAGATATAATATATATCAATGAGAAAGAATGAAATCTTGCCATTTGCAACAATGTGAATGGACCTAGAGTGTATTATGCTAAACAAAATAGGTCAGTCAGAAAGACAAATATCATATGATTTCACTCCCATGTGGAATTTAAGATACAAAACAGATGAATGTAAGGGACGGGAAAAAATAAAATAAAAACAGAGAGGGAGATAAACTATAAGAGACCCCTAAATACAGAGGACAAACTGAAGGTTGCTGGCAGGGTGTAGTGTAGGGGGAAAGGCTAAAGGGGTGAAGTGGCTGTGGCTGTCCAGAGCACTCTGAAACCTTATCAAAGTTGTCTATATTTCCAAACATTTTTGAGATGAAAAGGCTCTTGTGTTCTCCCCACTCTGTGCACTTTACTGTTGGTGTGACGAGGCATTTAAAGATGTTTCTGGCATTTTCCTTTCTTTAATTTGTAAGGTGGTGTTAAGTCTATGGTTGTTGGCTGGGCCAATAACCTCAGTTCTCAACTGTATGTATCTATGGTTTGTAAAAAGAACAGAACAACAGAGAGAGTCCTGATGCTCCTTGCTTGGTGTTGAGGCTGTGGGGAAGGTGCCTTTGGAGGGGCTGTGGTTCAGGGTGTGCACTGTGAGGCTGGGCCCATGGACACTGCAGTGGGCATCCACTTAGCTTCAGGTTATCTTGTTTCTGTATATAGTAACCTAGCATTCTCAGTGTGGAAAAGGCAGTGGGGGTGGTGGTCAGCTGGCATGAGAAGTGTTTGGATCTTTTTTAGTTATGCGCGGTGGTTTTAAACTGTTTTTAAACTGTAGAATCCTTCATTGTCAGCAAAGCCAAGAGCCGCTGCATCAATGAAGGTTGAAGAACCTTCTGTAAGAAACACAGTTAGCAATGTTCTGTTATTTTTTGTATGTGTAGAATGCTGAAATGTTTTTGGAGTTAAATAAGCAGTATTACATTCAAAGAAAAAAAACCAGGGGCACCTGGGTGGCTCCGTCGGCTAAGCATCCGACTCTTGACTCTGCTCAGGTCATGATCTCACGGTTCATGAGATAGAGCCCTATGTTGAGCTTTGCACTGTGCATGGAGTCTGCTTGGGATTCTCTCTCTTTCCCCCTCTGCCCCCTCTCTTTCTCTCTCTCAAAATCAATAAATAAACTTAAAAAAAAACTAGGAAGCCAAATATACTTGGAATTGGTTGAGGTGCTACATAATTAAGAATGTTATTCAAACTAGTGAGTAGAATTATCACCATTTAATAAACATGTTTCCCCTGCAGGCTGCTTCCCACTGATCCAACTTAAAAACCTTTGAAAGAAATACTTTCTAAACACACAGTAGTGTCTAGGAGTACTTTAGAACTTTTATGGTATGCCAGTCCTTTACATTGCGGTATTGTTTGTTAAAAAGTAACTTGGAGGAAAAAAGGAGGTGTTTGAAGCTTCAAAGCCAATGGCCACTACTGAAAACAAAGGTTACAATTAGGAAGATGTTAAAATGCACTCTTACAAAAGCACAGGAAGAAGGGAAAAAAGTAATTGGGGCTCAAAGGGTGTATCGGATTTAACTTTGAAATGTTAGAATTGTTCAGTTTGAGAGAAAAAAAACCTTCTTATGTAACTCCTATTTTTAATTGGATAAATTAATATCCTGTATTAAAATGGAACAATATAGAAAGAAGCCTATAATTTTGCAGTTCTAAATTTAGCAAAATATTCAGAGAACCAAAACAGGTACAACTTATTTGACACAGTTTGTCTTATAAAATATATACATTGTTGAAAAGCATTCTGCTTGGGGGCAAACTGGCTGTACTGATAACAATATTTATGCCAACATTTTTACATATTTCAGTATAAAAATGGAATGGAGAGTTTTTCATTTAGCAGAAATTACTCTGAGCTTACTAGGGTATCTCTTTTCTATATGTAGTAAGAGAGTTTTCTTAATTACAATTGTAACAGTCTCCAGAAAAGACTACAGAAATGATGCTGTATTAAAGTCACATATACATCTGATTAAAGAATGTGCATATGTACTGAGAGTAATTATCCTTCTTCTTTTTAATGCTTAGATAATATAAAGAGATTTTAAGTATTTCTCTTAAAATATGTAACCACTTGATATTTACATTTTGAGAAAGATTTTTTGTTTCTGAAAATAGTTTTGCTATAAAACTCTTTCATAGGACTACCAATATAAAATCTCTCCAAACATAGATTTATTTATGCACGCATACATATGTGTGCATCATGTGTATGTGATATATATGTATAAGTCCATGTGTGTATTATGACTACATATATGTGTATGTATATATATGTGTATGTATATGTATATATGTGTACACACATATATACAGGGAGACATAAGAGAAAGAGAAATCACCAAAAAGATAGTCTATGTAATGAATTGCTGTAGCTTGATGCCCAGGATACGGAATCACAAGTGTTGATGGTACGTAGTTGTTATTTCTCTAAGACTATTATTTGCTTATCATGTGATAAAGCAAATGAGTAAATTTGTGATATTTGAGTACTGTCTTTTGTGATCTCATTGAAAAATCTGGTTTCTCAGCATGTAAGAAAAGAAGTATCAATATAAGTTAAGGAATATTTTTTTGGCAATGACTTTTTATTTTTTAAATATAATTTATTGTCAAATTGGTTTCCATACAACCCCCAGGGCACTTCCCAACCAGTGCCCTCCTTCCTGGCTATCACCCACTTTCCTCTCTTTCCCAACCCCCATCTACCCTTAGTTTGTTCTCAGTCCTTAAGAGTCTTTTATCATTTGTCTCCCCCCCCCTCTGTAACTTTTTTTTCCCCTTCCCTTCCCCCATGGTCTTCTGTTAAGTTTCTCAAGATCCACACATGAGTGAAAACATATATCTGTCTTTCTCTGCCTGACTTATTTCATTTAGCATAACACCCTCCAGTTCCATCCACGTTGCTGCAAATGGCCAGATTTCATTTTTTCTCATTGCCAAGTAGTATTCCATTGTATATATAAACCACAATTTCTTTATCCATTCATCAGTTGATGGATATTTAGGCTCTTTCCATGGTTTGGCTATTGTTAAAAGTGCTACTGTAAGCTAAGGAATTTAAGTAAAAACCCGAAGCCTAGAATTTAAACCATAAACTACGAGTATGTATTTATAGTACATTTTATCTTACAAATTATTTCCTAGACCAGTCCTCTGAAAAGGCATAGCTGTAGTCACTGGTCCAGTGGAAATGAACATTCCTTGTGCCCAGATTGTGGTTTCCAAATCCCATTTCTTAGTAAAAGCAGGCAGAGCTTCTTGGAAATGTTCAAGATCAGCCTGAAGTATATTTCAAACGAGCAGACCAGGAAGTCATCCAATTCCTAGGGACAGAGGACCCAACTTGCTGTGGCTCCCACTGGCCAAAGAGAGGGAGTTTGAGCATCAGTAGAGAACATCAGTGGAACAAGACATCCAGTTTGTTTAAATCCTTGAGTGTCCTGTGACACAAAACCAGAACCTTACTAGGTGACATATTAGTAGATGCTAGTGAATCAGTGCATCTAAAAAATGTGACAGGAAGAGGACCAAGCATTTATTCTGCCTTTTCTCTCTGACTGTGTCATCGAGTCACCAAATAGCTGACGAAGGGAAGTTTCTGTGTATGAAATTGTTCCAGCAATACGGGAAGAGCAAATGATAAGATAGAACATCACCATTTCTCAAACTGTAAAGGATCCAGGCACTGAACATTGGTGCCTGCTAATATCATCAAAGGGGCCGTCAGACATAATGCATCCACCGATAGTGGAACACAACCCCACCTGTGAAGCACTTTTGCCAAAACCGTCAAATCTGAATCCGATCAAGCTTTCTGATCCATCTATAATTTACAGGAAATACAGAGGGCAGAGGAGAAAGTTCATGGACATTGTGGTGACGGAGCGATCAAAATCTAGACTAAGCATTTCTAGAGGATAAATGATCTGTTCCTTCAACAGTGACTTTCCAGGGTGGAGGTGAGAGATGAAGGATGGGTGTGTAAGCCCTTAAGAGATACATTAATCATGGGGCGCCTGGGTGGCTCAGTCGGTTAAGCGTCCGACTTCGGCTCAGGTCATGATCTCGTGGTTTGTGAGTTCGAGCCCCATGTCGGGCTCTGTGCTGACAGCTCGTAGCCTGGAGCCTGCTTCCGATTCTGTGTCTCCCTCTTTCTCTGCCCCTCCCCTGTTCATGCTCTGCCCCTCCCCTGTTCATGCTCTCTCTCTGTCTCAAAAATAAATAAGTGTTAAAAAAAAATTAAAAAAAAAGAGATACATTAATCAATTGAGATATATAGACACTGTTTGTATACTGATTAAACATGTTAAATGCTGATGATTAATATATATATATATATATATACATACATATATACACACACACACACACACACACATACGTGTGTATATATATGTGTATATTTGTGTATGCACAATTGGAAATGACTATTTTTGTGACTATATCGGAAGTGACTATATTGAGGAATGCTGCTAGGTTTTAGTTATGGCGATACTATTGTTAAGTTTTTAAAAATTCAGCCATCGAAATGCATTTAAAAATACTTACAGATAAAATGGGAAACATGCATGTAGTCATATACTTCAGCCATCATTTCTGACAGTGACAAAAACCACAGGAAACCAGAATAGTCTTGGAAAAATCAAGATTTTGAGTTTTTCAGATAAGTTAGTACTTGGATTTCTAGACAAATTCTGCCACTTGATCTTTTTTTCTTTCTTTAAAGTTTATTTTATTTATTTTGAGAGAGAGGCAGAGAGTGAGAGTGAGCATGGTGGGGGCCGAGAGAGGGAGAGAGAGAGGGTCCCAAGCAGTCTTCACACTGTCAACGTGGAGCCCGACGTGGGGCTTGACCTGAGCTGAAATCAGGAGTCAGATGCTTAACCACCTGAGCCACCCAGGCATCCCTCTTGATCGTTTTTTGATATTGGATCATTCCTTTATAGAAAAGATAAGGAACGTGAGAACACTGAGTGACAATTCAGTAACGGTCATTTGAATCTGAATTTTCAAGCCTCAGCTTCTGCTCGGTAAAAAGGAGGAGTTTATCTAATTAAATGCCTTCCCAATGCTGACATTCTCCGACTCTAGGCCAAAGACTTGTCACCAATAGATGTTAGTTATAAAGCATAGTTTTTGCATAGTATGTTTTACTCTCTCAAACAAAACAAAACAAAACAGAACAGAAAACATTATGTTCATCAATTGTTAGGATTCTTAGGAATTACATTAGGAAGTCAGGAAAATCAGTCCCTTTGCATGGATGTGGAAGTGTAGCGTGCTCTTCTGACTTGCCCAAAACTGTCCAACCAGACCCAGCTTTCCTGAGGCCGAGATGGTCACAGTGAACCACCACTGACACTGCTTAATCTCCTGCCTCACCTTAGGTCTCAAACTTTGCATCTAATTGAGGGAGGCAACTCGCTAAGACCTTTCCTGGTCTGTTCTAACCTTGCTGTTCCCAGTAAGATCACTGTGAAGAAGAAAACAGTCTAACGGAAGAAAGGAAGAAAGGAGGGAAGAAGGGAGGGAGCGTTGAAGAAAGGAAGGCAGGGAAGGGTGGGGAGGAGGGAAGGAAGGCAGGAAACACATGATAGACATTTGCAGATATGGCAAATATTGGGAAAGACCTGTGACTTGGGTATTACTGTCCCTACTTTATGGACGAGGGGGTTGAAGTTCAAGGGTAAGAAAGTTTCCCAGAGTCCACCCGGATCTCAGACAGCAGAGTCAGGATTTGAACCCAAACAAATGCCCTTACTTCAAACTTGGATCTGTTCCTTCTTCCACTAGTTTTCTCTGGAGCTCTCAAGCCAGCCTGTCCCCCACATCCCTGCAGCTGGCACCCACACGCTGAGATCATCTGAGTGTGTGGTCTTCACCACCCTCTGGAATTGGCATTCTGCTTCCAGTGTCCCTTCCATTGCTCCTTGGAAACAGCAAGTTCTGTTTTTAGAAAAAGATCTGTCAAAGGCATCATGTGTCTGGGCTGACAGCAGAGAGAACTTCTGTTGGCTTCCATCTGGGAACCAAGCAGTTACAGATGGGAAGACTTGCTACAACCTTGAAGATTAAAATAAGAAGGCTTTTGCTCGCAAGGTCAATGATTAAAAAGAGAGAAAGCCAGGGCTTCCAGGCAGTGCCATACATCACGGCCATTTAAGGTGTGGGCTGAGCTGGGTTAATGGGCTCTGTGCCTGCTCCCACCTCACTGCCCCCCAGTCCTTCCCTTCCGTGTTCAGGAGACACAGAGAATTCCATTTATAAAGTGCCTAATCGCATTATCAAAGTGGCACATTGGGAGAAAACCCCACTCAACTGCATTGTAGCAAGCCATGCCTTTCCCCAGGAGATCTGGATGGGATACAAACATTGTTTAGACATAATATAAAATTACAAAGTTTGTTAAACTTTGTTTATTTGGTAGATCTTTGTTAAAGATTCCACAGTTGCAAAATCAGATCTAGAGGCCTCGGATGACATTAATACAGAGTCACTCCATGAGCAGGTGATGGGCAGTTTGTCTCAACACAAAAAAGCCCTGGGTTTCCTATCAGAAGTTTGAACCTCCATTACCGGCTGGCAAAGTGTTCTCTCTGGACCTCAGTTTTTAAATCTATAAATAGGGCATAATGTGGCCAGCCTTCCTTAACTGGTAGAGTTATTTAAATTATAAACAAATACAGACTTCTGATTCCCAGTCAGGTATGAAAGAAGCTCAGGACTGATCTCTCATGTTCACACCACGAGGGCGGAACAAATTGACGACCCACATCTCTTAGATCTCAGAGAACTGAGGTCACAGGGCAGACTGTTGCCCCGCAAATTGAGAAGATTGACAGGTGGCTGCAGAGAGTTACAATTTACTGGAGTAGAAGCCCCCTTCGCAAAACCGGAGTAGGAGAACTTCACCTGTAATTGATGAGGTTTTGCAAGCTCAGCGCCAACGAGTCTGAGCCCTGAAAACTCCAAGGGGCCCAAGTCTTAGGGGAGGCGCTCACACTGGTAGGAGTTTTCCTCCAGGAGCCCTGTCAGTTTCTCCTAGTGGCTATTGCAGAAAAAACCCCCGGAGCTTCAGGCTGGGGAAGGGGATAAGGAACTACTTTGAAATATACCAGGGCGCCCGGTTCTTATCAAGGCTGGCCTCAGGGTAAACAAGCTAAGCAGAGCCTAACCTCCGGGGTGCTCGCTAGACACTAGCTAATCTGGAGGATGAGGAGACCCAACTCTAGCACACCCTAAACTTTCTGTCCCTCCTAAGAGGTGGGGAAGCAAAACAAAACAAAGCTCAGAGGTGCTGGTGAAGGTCACAGCCTAAGGACCAAGGCTCAGTAATCCTAGAACTATAGGATGCTTTCCTTCTCCCCACACCTCACTGCCACATCAGTAGGCTCCTGCAGAAGATGAGCGGGAAGAGAGCGTACATGTGGGGACAAACTGTGACTATGAAATGCATATACATCAAGATTTTTCATTCAACATTGTATTAGGATTCTCCATACAAACAGAACCGTGTGTGTGTGTGTGTGTGTGTGTGTGTATAGATAGATAGATAGATAAAAATAAATTTAGGGGCGCCTGGGTGGCGCAGTCGGTTAAGCTTCCGACTTCAGCCAGGTCACGATCTCGCGGTCCGTGAGTTCGAGCCCCGCGTCAGGCTCTGGGCTGATGGCTCGGAGCCTGGAGCCTGTTTCCGATTCTGTGTCTCCCTCTCTCTCTGCCCCTCCCCCGTTCATGCTCTGTCTCTCTCTGTCCCAAAAATAAATAAAAAACGTTGAAAAAAAAATTAAAAAAAAAATAAATTTATTACAAGGAATTGGCTCACAGCATTATGGAGGCTGAGAAGTTCAAAATCTGCAGAGCCTATGTCCTAGTTCAAGTCCAAATGCCAAAAGCTGCTGTAGAACCATAAAGAGCGGATGTCTCTGTTCAAAAGCCATTAGACAGGATCCTCTCTCATTTGGGTCAGACTTTTGTTCTGTTCAGACCTTCAACTGGTTGGACAAGGCCCACCCACATTGGGGAGGACAATCTGCTTTACTCAGTCTACTGATTTAAATGTTAAAAAAACACCCTCACAAACACTTGGGATAATGTTTGGCCAAATGCCTTCGTACAGAATGTTGCCTGAGTTAATCCAAAGGTCACAATGCATTCTGCACAAAGACTCCCTTCCCTGTTGTGTGTTTCCATCTCAAAATATTTTCAGCACACTGACTAACATAAGTGACCTATAGGTGTGGAATGGGCCCAGTGATAGCAAAATATTCTAAATAATGCAAGGCCAGCAATGTAAAATGCAACCAATTAAAGCTACATAAACTTCTCCCCATTATTACTTTTCTATGGAAGATTAAAATCTCAAAATTAAATTTCCTCCCACTTAAAAGTTAAGTGTAATGAAACTAAAAGGCTACAATTATTCCCTTCTTGATTTCATATTTGCTTTGTATCTAAGCTGGATCAGCAGAGGGGAGTAATTATTGTACAGTTCCCAAGGGGCAGTTCTGGAAACTTCAGCTGAGTCTGTGCTTTGTTCAGCTCTTGGCAGCTCTTATCCAGTCTCTTGAGAGCCTCCCTAGTGACTGGCAGGGATCATGAGAGCTGTACCTTCAGGAAACAAGTGAGGCTTGGATCAAGGTGGTCCGGCAACAAGTAGGGATCTAGTTCAAGGACGGGACTCTGGATCCTGGGGGACGAATTCCAGCCACCCAGCCGTGGGGGCGGGTCTGTATGGTTTCCCAAATAGGAATGGAAACCAAGATGGCATGACTTTAGTCCAGGTAGCAGGACCAGGCTTGACAGCCACAAATGTCTAGAGTACTGGAATCCTGTCTCCAGCATTGCAACTAGCCCAGGAACCAGGGTGGGCCTGAAAACGCACGGGCAGAGAGGTCACAAGCTTTGAGCAAGGGAAGCCAGCTGGAGCCAGGAATCAGTCAAGTCCTAAAAAGATCTTACTTTCGTCTTCCCGCCGAAGAATGAGCTGTTTGTTTCAAGCAGCAAGGTTACAAAGCTTAGCTATGAAACTGTCTCAGGCTTCAGGGTGACTGCACGGTTTAACCTTCCACGAATAACACAGAGTGGTTAGGCAGCTCATGTACACTCCCTTCAAGGCTGAAGAATCTCCACATCACAGAAGGAGGGGACCAGAGACCTGCTAAGTTGCAATTTTAAACTTAAGTGTGTCAACAGTGAACGATGGGGCTCCAGGGAGCATCTTAGTCCCTGAAGCCAATTTGGCTGATTTCTCTAGCTTTCACATTCCCATAGGATCTGGGCTTTTCCTGGGAAAAGGTAGAACAGGGGCAGAGAAGGACTCCGGTGCCTCCAGACTTTCTTTGCCTTTTTAGAGAATGCCTGCTCCTTCTCACTTCATGCTTATAACACACCCAATGCCTGGAGTGCCTTCTCCTCACCCCAAGTAACAGCTGTTGGTTAGTTCATTGGCTTCTTTGCTTACTTACGAATCTACTTCAGCACCAAATGCCAGCTTCTCTGTGGAAACTTCCTTCTCTATTCCACCCGGTTAGAAAATAACATCTCCCATTTTTGAGCCCAGAATGATAATATTTACCCCTCATTTTAATATGCAATCACAGTCTTGGGCAGGAATATCTCAAGGAGTAAGTTACACATGTATCTACCTGCCTCCCCCCAAGCCCACACAAAGCCATGAAATGTAGGGGAACTTGGTTTATACAATAGGTAGGCACCCTTGTGGACAGCCAGGAAGTAAAGAGCATCAACTACGTGTGAGGCTCTAAGTCATTATAGAATAAAGTGGACCCCAATATCTCCCTCCTCAGCTGTCCCACACTGTGGGGAGAACAAGGAGGAGGCTGGCATACGAATCATTGCTTGTGTGCACCTGACATAGTGGGTGCTCCACTGACGTTTGTTCAATGGATGAGTCCGTGGGTCTCCACTCTCCAAGTTCCCAGAGTGCATACACTTCTCTGGATGCCAGTATTAAGTCAGCAAACCTGACTTTACCTTCCCAGGCAGATCCAAATACATCTTTTTCTTCTTGCCAGTATCTCCTTCAAAGCGTGCCCATCAGCGTCCTTTTTGGAGGAAAGGAAGGATGAAGGGAAGAAAATAGGAGGCAAATGACATTGGAAGGCAACCCAAAGAGGGAGAGGAGTCTGTCCACCAGGCTTTCACGTATTGAGTTCCTGTCTTGTTTCGGGCCCTCTGCTGACTTGCCACCTGTTAGCTGTGCGAACTTGGACAATCCTCTTAACTTGCCGTGTTCCCTGGACTCCATTTCCTCCTCCAAATAAGTGCACGGGAAAATGCCGACCCAATTTTGTGATAATTAACTGAGATAATGTTAATAAAATACTCAGGAATGTATTTACTTAATGACCTCCACGGTGATGCTGATAATAGGATGGCAAAACCACCAAAGTCTGTGGCAACCATCACCCCCCCTCCAACTCCCCACTTATACATTGTTTACATTCTTTCTTCTCTCCCTTCTGCCTTTCACTGTCCGTTAAGTGCCAAGTCCCTTGACACATTTGAAAAACGTGTCTTTTCTTCCTTTCATCCTGACTTCGTCCAGGCTCTACCCCTTCTCTGTGTCCCTGAAATGCTTACCACAATGGCAGTTTTGCATGCTCCCTTTTATATGGAAGTGGTTTTGTTTATTTTATTTTTTAATTTTATTTAAGTCCGAGTTAGTTAACATATAGGGTAATAATGATTTCAAGAATAGGATTTAGTGATTCATCCCTTCCCAATAACACCCAGTGCTCATCCCAACAAGACCTTAATGCCCACCACTCGTTTTGCCCATCCCCCCCCTTCAGCAACCTTCAGTTTGTTCTCTGTATTTAAGAGTCTCTTGTAGTTTGCCTCCCTCTCTGTTTTTATCTTATTTTTCCTTTCCTCCCCCTATGTTCATCTGTTATATTTCTTGAATTTCGCATATGAGTGAAATCATATGATATTCATCTTTCTTGGACTGACTTATTTCGCTTTGCATAATACCCTCTAGTTCCATCCACATTGTTGCAAATGGCAAGATTTCATTCTTTTTGATTGCTGAGTAATATTCCAGTGTGTGTGTGTGTGTGTGTGTGTGTGTGTGTGTGTGTGTGTGTATACACCACATCGTCTTTATGAGTTTTTAAAACTGTGTTACAAGGATCCCTAACTTTGAAGGGGACATCTCATGAATCACAGCCCTGATTGAGTCTATTTTTGGCAATGGAAGTCATGTAGGATCTATGTGGGGGAAGGAGAAGAAAAGATATTAAAAAAAAGATTTATGTAAATGCTTTGGCGTGTCTTATATTGAAAATTTTTTTCTTTAACTGGTGAGATTTATTTAGTCAGATATCATTTTCCACTTGCCAGATAGGCTGAGATCAAAGTTTGTATTTTTGAAGAGGAAACTCAGATGACTGGAACAGGGAGGGTGAAGAGAATTCTCACTGTGTGCCCCTTTGTACCTTTTAAAATTTTGTGCCATCTGCAAATATTACCTAGTCATAAAACTAATAAAATTGCTACTTAAAGGTGTAGGTGGTTTGGGGTATGGGGAGACAACCCTTTTGCTCTGATGGGAAAGGATGCAAACGGGAACATTTGCATGTTGAACAATTGTGATTTGGGAACTGGTGGGGAGGGTGAGAAAGAACACCTTTCGTATCCCCTCTTCTGGGGGGAGGTCTGTGGAGACGAAGTTGGTTTAAGAGGAGCCTAAGCTAAGCCATGTAGCATTTAACACCATGAGTCAGGATGAGATCACCCATGGACTGGTGAGGACGGGGTATGGACACAAGGATTGAGTCCCAGGACCCTCCAACGTTTAGAGGTGAAGGGGAACCTACCCTGAAGAATAACCGAGCAAATGTAGTGTCCTGGAAGCCAAGAGAATACAGGGTTACAGGAAGAAGGGATGATCAGCTGATCCTGGCTGAGCAGCCAACGGTTATGCATCTATTTAAAATGCAGCCCTAATGAATTTAGAGACACCACATGGTTCAATACCTGTTTCAAATCAGAAGGAGCCTGATTGAAGAGTCAGGATCTTCAAGAAAATTTCTAACACTCATTCCCGTCTCTCAATGATCACGGAAGAGCAGTTCTATTACACTCGTGGCGACACTTCTCAAAAGGCTATTTTCTGCTCCCTGCACTTGACTCTCAGGCTACATGCATGTCTAGCCCCCTGCCTCACCAGCCCTGGCTTCAGGGCTACTGTCTTTTCTGTCCCCCATCACTCCTTCCTCGTTCCCTCCTGCTCTTACTGGGTAAAGATTTGGCTTCCCTACTTTAGCGCCTGCCCACCTGTCACTTCCTTCTTTGAGCTTATCTCTATCTGCTGGGTCTCTGCGTATCACAAAAAATCTGGGGTCCAGGAAGGACCCCAGTCAGTCCAAGAAAGACAGGGATCCCTGCAGGAGTCAGATCAAAGATAGCATTTCTTCAGCAGGTCCAAGGAGGGAGGAAAACCAAATTCGCACAGGTTTATAAATCCTGTCCCTATCATATATATATAAGGGTTCCAAAAAGAATTTTGTCTGAGAATGCATTGTAATTCTAAAAAGCAAGTGAAAAAAAAAGTTACTTTAATCAGTTTTTGGATTCATGCTTTTTTTAAAGTTTTTTAATGTTTACTTATTTTTGCAAGACAGAGAGAGAGCGAGCGAGCAGGAAAGGGGCAAACAGAGAGGGAGACACAGAATCCAAAGCAGGCTTCAGGATCTGAGCTGTCAGCACAGAGCCTGACGTGGGGCTGGAATCCACGAACCACAAGATCATGACCTGAGCCGAAGTCAGATGCTTACCTGACTGAGCCACCCAGGTGCCCCTTGGATTCATGCTTTTTGAAAAATAAATTCAACAAAGACACATGACATTTTTAAAGCCCATTATGATTCAGAACCTTACTTGGAGAATATTAACGAATCATCTATTTATCAATTTCTTTTCAGACACTTAATTCAGTTCTTATAATTTAGTATTTTAATTACACGAAATAAATGAGCACTTAAATGTGGGAAATGATTGTGGTACTTTCTACTGAGGTTAACTTAAACATACTGAAATTACCTTAGAGAATGTTATATATATTTTTCTCTACAGTTCTTACAGAAATGTTTATTTCTCATGGCCTGGAGACAAGGAGGAGGGTCCACACAGCTTCCCGAGTTTATATTGCTGGATGTGCAATTACAATGAGTAGATGCTAATTATCATGATTTCCCATAGTTAAAATAGGCTGATCTGTTTCTTCTATAAATACAGGAACACAAAAGTCTCAAAACAAGGGAGAACTCACAAAGAAGAAATAACATTTGAGATTTAATCCCAGAACTGATAAACAACATATACAACACACACACTCGCGATCTTATAGAGGACACACATAACCATTTGAATAACCATCATTTAAAATTATGACTTTTCGTTAAAAAAAAAAAATTAAAAAAAAAAAAAAAAGGGGGCGCCTGCGTGGCTCAGTCGGTTAAGCGTCCGACTTCAGCTCAGGTCACGATCTCGCGGTCCGTGAGTTCGAGCCCCGCGTCGGGCTCTGGGCTGATGGCTCAGAGCCTGGAGCCTGCTTCCGATTCTGTGTCTCCCTCTCTCTCTGCCCCTCCCCCGTTCATGCTCTGTCTCTCTCTGTCTCAAAAATAAATAAACGTTAAAAAAAAAAAATTAAAAAAAAAATTATGACTTTAATGGGGCTCCTGGGTGGCTCAGTCAGTTGAGTATCCAACTTCGACTCAGGTCATGAACTCAACGGTTTATGGGTTTGAGCCCCGTGTCGGCTCTGTGCTGACAGCTTGGAGCCTGGAGCCTGCTTTGGATTCTGTATCTCCCTCTCTCTCTGTTCCTCCCTCCACTCACACTCTGTCTCTCTCAAAAAGCAAAAAAAAATAAAGATTAAAAAATTTTGAAAAATAAAATTATGACTTTAATAATTATTACAATAACAAGTTAACTTCCATTCTTCTAAAACTTGTAGCTCATATGATGCTTTCACAAAAATCTCATTTTATCTATATTGAACTTCTCTAAGTCAGAACTTTTAAAATTCTCTTCTAGATAATAAAACAGCAGTTCAGAGAGATGACGACATTTACCCAAGATAGTGGAATTAATGTAAGAGACAGAACAGGATTCAAAGTGAGGTCACCTGCCTCAAAATCCCATGTTCTTTTCTACTTTACGAGAGGATTAGAGCAGGCTTACTGGTTATCTTCAGTGATTATTTGGAGGTAAGCACTAAACTAATTTTCTTTAGAAGAGTCTCTTTCTTCCAAATTTCTTATTGACATGCGGAAGAATTGTCCCTGTCGTTAGATGTCGGTTACCCTGTTCTCTCCTCCTTCTGATGCTGTCATAATA
This sequence comes from Neofelis nebulosa, assembly GCF_028018385.1. NCBI lineage: Eukaryota > Metazoa > Chordata > Mammalia > Carnivora > Felidae > Neofelis > Neofelis nebulosa. The sequence goes on along the minus strand of NC_080795.1, from coordinate 75,478,257 downwards.
TAGAACCTTTTATGCTTTTAGGCCTACCATCTCATTCAACGTCCACAAAGCCTCTGGGAGGTGAGTGTGGTAAGGCATTTGATTTTCACTTAAGAGGAAGGAATTCGAACAGAGACAGGCCAATGGAGTTGTCCCAAAGATGCATATTAGTTACCAGTAGAATCAAGACAATAACAGTGCACACATCTCACCACACCCTTAGAGTTGCAGCTCAGTTGGGAATCTCATCATTCTTGTGGCTCTTGGGTGAATCTCTGTTCACAGACTTCCCATCCTACGCAACGGCCACTGCGGTGACTCATCCCCAATTAAAAATGGTCTTAGAAGGAAAGACCCACAGATTTGGCCTCATAAAACAGAACAAAACAAATTCCTTATGGCATAAGGAAGCCCAAGAAGTTGACTAGGAAAAAATATTTGTCATATTAAAAGTTAATAATCATGTGCTAGAAAGAGCTCCCACAGATCAGTAGGAAAATAAGCAAGAGTTTAATAAGAAAATGGGAATGGGGAATGCAGAAGTTATATACTGAACCGTAGCTACAGATGCCCGAGAAACTAGGGAAGAAATGGACCACCTCACTAATTCACTGATAGTCAAACCTGAATAAAACCAAGCTTGTTGCTACAATCCAATTCTGGCCGCAGATATGTAAAATAGGCAACATTGGTGAGACCGGAACCCTTCTGGAAGAGCCATTTGGCAGTTTCCGTTAACAGGAAATGCCATTTCTTAGGACCAAGCAATTTGCTTAGCTCATGGATTCATCCTGTCATTTCATTGAAATTTATTTCGGGTGCTAAATGCCAAGATCATAGTGGGTGTTGGAGACATGGATGTGAATAAAACAAAGTCCTTGCCTCTGCTTAGCCTCTTACTCTTGAGACACTCAGTGAGCAAAAACATACATGATATGATGTTAGATGGTCATGCACACTCTTGTTAAAACAAGCAGGGAAGAAAGGGGGAGGTATATGTAGATGATGCAGATGAGGAAGCCAGGAAAGACCTCTCTGAGGTCTTCGTGAGGATCAGTCGTGTAATTTTGGGGGAGAAGAGCTGTCTGAGCAGAGAGAAGAGTAACTGAAAAGGTCCTGAGATAGGATCGCACTTGGTATGTTCGAGGAGCGACACGGGCCCGTGGGGCCAGAGCAAAGTAATGTTGTCAGCATGAATACTGAGTTAAGTGTGAAAATCTATATTTATGAGGATTTCATTTGGTTGTAATTTCAAATTGTTAAGTGCCCATTAATAGGAAAAGGGTTAAGTCAATTCCAATATATGCAACAATGGAACGCGGTGTGGGGGCTGACAAGGAATGAGGTGGATCAGTGAGCATTAACAGCAAGGCTCTCAGGATGCAGTGTGGATTGGGAGAAAGAAAGAGGTTACAAGATAACACCTATACAAGGGGGCCATTCCTATTAAAAGATAAATGTATACAATACAAATTAATACATATTTGTATACCATAGAAATGCAAATGATGAACTTAAAATAACACTAACCTTAGGCTTTGGTTATAAATTAGACAAACTGAATATTCCAAACTGTTTTATTCAAAACAAAACAAAACATAAAGGGGAATTGACTTGTTAACATTAGCGTAGGTCCTGATTCTGTCCTACTCTTAGTTCTAGCTTCGAATGCCTCCTCTCCCTCCCTCTTTCTGGTGAATTTCTCCCTATTCCACATCATGCTCTTTGAAATCTTTCCAGTACTTGAAGCAGAGCCTGCTTCCCTGTTTTCCAGCATTATCACCCAACATGGTATTTTGGAGGCCATTCCCCCTGACGGATAGCAACTACTGTGGGTTTCACAGTCATGGTCAAGCCCATACCTGGGTTCTCAGTACCTTCTTGCGGGAGCTCAAAGTGGCGGAATGAACACAACTGAACCAGAACACAGCTGCCGGGATGAGTCGTGAACTTGGCATTTAGGTAATGGTCATGTCAACAGGTGTCTGAATGAGGTGGCAACATACTTATTCCCATTCCACAGGCAAAAAGACTGAGGCTCTCAGAAAGCCCATGACTTTAATCTCCCCATCCAATGATGTGTGTTCTGGAGGAGGCCCACCTTTGTGTACTTTCTGTTCATTCGGGATCCTTGGAAACCAGCTCAAACTTCAGATTCACCCTCAAGGACATGAGCCTTTTCCTATTATTGTATTTAATCTTCCCTGCATTTTATAATGATTGAATGAGATAATGGATGAGAAAGGTTTTACAACAGAAACTCATCATAAGTTGAAGGTTTTATTCTAATGTCAATTCCATCCACCTTGGGCGGCCCTCAAGTGTGGCAGAAAGGACACTGGATTTGGAATCCAGTGACCTGGGTAGAATTCATGTTTGGCACTCAGCAGCTACGTGACTATCCTTTCCTTCCCCCTGCCTGTGTCAGCATTTGATTCTGGCGGGAGCTCAACTAAGACACCGTCCCAAGTCATTATGCCAGAACTCATTCTCCCACCCAGCCTCAGGATTCCTGTTTACCTTCATCTTCAAAGATTGTGGACATGGCCAAACGTTTTGAGTTTTGACAAACTGCTGGCTGTCTTATTCTGTATCTCTTCCTCTTCATTTCCCTGGTTGCTGTTGAAGTGGAATTCTGACCCTAATATCCAGAGAAGTTAGGTCAAGCTTCACAAATGAGGGGCATGGTCCTATGCTTCCTCACGTCAGATGCTAGATGCAAGCTTGGGTTCCCAGATCGCTCACATTTCTGACCAACTGGCTATGAATTTGGGGGTTGCCTTTACCTTTTTGGGTTCAATAATTCTGTAGAATGGCTTATAGAATTCAGGAAAGTGCTGTAGGTCTGATTATAGTTTTATTATTGCAAAAAGGATACAAGTCAGGGCTAGTTAAAAGAAGAGACATATAGGGTGAGGTCTGGGACAGTCTCAAAGAAGAATCTTCTGTGTCCTCTCCCCTTGGAGGCAGGAGGGGACTGCATGTCCTGCCTCCGTGTCAGTGTTGAGCAGTATGTCCAGAGTTACACTAACCAGCCGGGATCACCTTTGTTTAGTGCCCGGTTCTTGACTGGGAATTCACCACACAGGCATGACTGACCGAACCACTGACCACGAGGTTGAACTGAGTCTCCAACTCTTTCCCCTTTCTGGATGTCAGGGTGGATGTCAGGTTGATATCATACAGTTCAAACTAACCCTTGAATCACAAACTTGGTTGTAACATCAATATGTTTCTTCTTTGTGAGTGTCCTCTTTGTCTCTTGTTTAAAAAATCGTGTTCTATTCCAATATCGTGAAGACGTTTTTCTTCTGTACCCTCTTGTACTATTTTGTAAGTCTTATATTTTAGTCATTGATCCATTGGAATTTATTTGTCACGTTGCTTTTCTGGGCCTCGGCATCTTTCCCTGTGAAATTGGCGGGTTGGATTAGTTCATCTTTTAAGATTTGTTTCAGTTTTATTTTTAAAAATTTTTACGTGTTTATTTATTTTTGAGAGAGCATGCGCGAGCATGAGCGGGAGAAGGGCAGAGAGAGACACACAGAATCCGAAGCAGGCTCCAGGCTCTGAGCTGTCAGCACGGAGCCTGATGCGGGGCTTGAACCCACGAACTGTGGGATCATGACCTGAGCCAAAGTCAGGAGCTCAATCGACTGAGGCACCCAGGCACCCCTGTTTTTAAAATTTTTAAGTGTTTTTTTCAGCTTTAAATTCAGTGATAAAAATATCCAATGTTTGTATATTATTTTCTATGTGCTAGGACTTGTCCTGGGAACTTTACATTTGTTACCTATTTAAGCCCACTTTGTCACCCTTCCAGGCATAGTGAGGCTTAGAACATGAGATAATGGTGGACAGTCACAATGGAGATGGATTTGAAGCCAGGACACCACACACACACACACACACACACACACACACACACAGGGATATTACTCAGCCATAAAAAAAAGAACAAAATCCTGCCATTTGCAACAACATGGATAGATCTAGATGGTATCATGCTAAGTGAAACATGTCTGCCAGAGAAAGACTGATACCATACGATTTCACTTATGTGTGGCATTTAAGAAACGAATCAAATGAACAAAAGGGAAAAAAAGACAAACCAAGAATCAGACTCTTAACGATAGAGAAAACCTGATGGTTACTGGAGGGGAGGTGGGTGGGAGATGGGTGAGATAGGAGAAGGGGATTAAGAGAACACTTAACCATGATGAGCACTGAGTAATGAATAGAATTGTTGAATCACTGTATTGTGCACCTGAAACTAATGTAACACTGTATGTTAACTATGCCGAGCTAAAATTAAAAACTTTAAATGCATACATAGATACATAAATAAATGTTTTTAAAAACTGGGGTCCTATGTACAACATCTAATACATAAGAAAGGATGCTAGAGAATAGATTGGTTAAGCACTGGTAACCCAGAACTAGACAACATAGGTTTGAGTTCCAGACCTGCTATTTACTAGCTTCCCAATGACTTTGGGCAACTACTTAACCTCTTTATATCTCACTTTCCTCTTCTATAAATTGGAGATTATAGCACAGACTTTGCAGGGTCATTACGAGTACAGAGCAGTGCCAGGCACGGACTAAGCATCATAAAGGCATTTGTCATTATTACAGTAAGTGCTCACAAACAGTGGCTACTGTTCTTTCCCAGTTAGCAAACCTCCAGAGACGGTGTGGCTGACCCTGCTAACACCTGCTGGTCCTCAGGATATTCTTGGGGACACACTGGGATCCCTCCTGGTCTCAGCAGTTGGTCCCACCACCCCAGGGCTGGCTCCAACCCTGTCTGACTCTAGAGCTGGTCCCTTGCCATGGTCTAAAAGTCATCACAATTAACCTTTCCCTGCCTGGTTTGGATGTGAACTCGAACAACCTAATTCTTAGCTCCTTGCCGGTCATTAACTGTTTAATGTGTTTGAGGAAATGTCTCTTAACCTTGTGCCTCATTAGAATGAGTGATTTTGTGAGGCTATAAACCAGCCTTGCCTCTAATGGAAGCAGATTCCAGCAAACCACCCCCCCTACTTTTTTTTAAAGATCCTTACAAAGAAAGCTATTACAGGTTTGCAGAGATTGATTTTACTTAAAACCGAGTATGTATGAAAGCAGGCAGAGTGGTTATGACATAAATTACTTTGATATATTGAGTGCAAAGGCAAATGCAATTTCTTTCTCCCTTTTAGCTTTCTGTGTTCAGCAGAGGGGTGGTGATTTATCTTTTTATCCATTTCAGTCTGACGTAGGTTGCTTTTAACTCTAGGGAAGAAGGGACAGATGGCGTGTGTTAGAAGGATTTGCAGGAGGAGGAACAGGAAAGAAGAAAGGAAAGAAAGAAGGCCCTTCTCCTAATCCATGGGCCCTCAACTGATCTTATCTGGGCTGCCCCCCACATCCCACCTTGCCTGGTCCCATTGCAGAAGAGAATAAGCAGCAAATGGAAGAAACATCTTAAAAGGAAATCAATAAGCAGTTTACTATGTAGTTATCTCAAGCTCAATTTTTGTATAACAAACTGTAATTACATATAATAAATATCAAGCCCTCCTCATCGAGGAAACGAAGAATATATTCTACTTTAATCTAATTTTCCTTGCTTTTTCCCGGATTCCATGGGCCCTCCTCTGGATGCTTCTAGTTCCACATAATAGGCACCGGAAAGTTAATTTTCTTATGTCAGAGCCCTGGCTACCATTGTTACTGCTTTGAGAAAGTTATTAATCTTTGCTCCTGCAGATACTGAACATTTTCTTTGAGGCTCTGCTTCTGGCACCGTGTTGTTCAAGAGGTTTTGCCCTCAGCAGCATGCACTGCAAATTTCTGACTTTGTGGCTTGAGTCCTGCAAACAAAGATTGAAATTCTGGACTGAAGAAAGCTGAACAGATGTGATTGTTGCAGGACTTCTCAGAGCTTTTCATCTGCTGCTGTGCTTTGTGGATCTCTGAGGGTGATCCAGTGTGCCCCTTTCCAAACTTGTGACAAGCTGTGATCCCTTTCTGGTAGATACTTGGGGAGATGCTGGTCCCTTTTGGAAGGGGACACAAGACCTTTTCCAGGAGAACCTCGCCCTCACATCTAAACTCAGCTTTAGTCTCTGTCCGTGAGCCCATTCTGAGTTACAGCTGCATGCAATTGACCATCATCCCCGAACAGACTCGGGCTCCCCGACGTGCACTCACACAGCACAGACAGGTTTTTCTTCTTAGAAAGCCATTTCACCTCCTCCTGCTCCTGGCAAATTCTGACACCTTTCAGAACCCAGTTTGGTGGTCACCCCCCACCCCCGCCCAGTGAGGCATCCCTAGGCAGGGTTATTCCTTGGATGCTGACAGCATCTTCAGAGAGAGAGATTAACAGGCACGTGTGTGACAACCTAGATGGGTGTTCAGTAATACCTCAGCAGTGGAACATCACTGGGGTTTTGAAATGCTCGTAAAATGGTGTGTTCAGAACAAACCAAACCAAAATCTGTCAGTGAAAATACTTGGAGTTTGGAAAACATGATGGAAAGCCACCGAATTAAAAGGAATTTTGGAAGAGGAATAGACGACCGGTAAGCTGTCTATGAAGGAGATGGAGAGTGTTTCTTTGCTGAGGGCCTTTGTTTGGCTGAATGGAGTTTGCAGGTTTGGGGGTAACAGCTGAATTGCTCAAGGCAGGAGCAGCTGGGCACCACCTCCCAAAGCCTCTGAATCCACCCTCTCCAAGGTGGCTCTTCCAGATAGAAGTTAAACCTTGCCAGTGTGTGTTCAGTGAGTGCCCATCACGTGCTCCCTTTGAAGATGGGAGTCAGATACTCCCACCTTTCTGGAAACTCTCACTCACTGAATCCAACCAGAAGCCAAATGGCAAAGAAATGTAGGTGATGAAGTCTGCAGAGATAAAGCTCTTGGGACAGGGAAGCACACAGAAGGGCAGACAAAGTACAAGGGGAGGGTGGGTGGAAGAGTGGAGACCAGCCTTTCTCAAAATGTTGCATCGTTTTACCTTTCTACAGTGATATGTAAACATGTATATTAATTGGGGTGCCTGGGTAGCTCAGTCGGTTGAGCGTCAGATCTCACAGTTTGTGGGTTCGAGCCCCACCTCGTGCTCTGTGCTGACAGCTCAGAGCCGGGAACCTGCTTCAGCTTCTGTGTCTCCCTCCCTCTCTGCCCTTCCCCCACTCACGCTCTGTCTCTGGAAAATAAATGTTTTAAGAAATTTTTTAAAAGTTAAAAAAACAAAACAAAACAGCATGTTTATTAACCTGTTTCCTCTCCAACACAGTATGTTATCAGAGTATTGAATTGTCTTCCATCTGATAGCTGAAAAATGTGACACTATACTTTTGATAGTCTTTTTCTTATATATGTGAATTGATATATTTTTAATGCTTTAGACCTATTTGCATGTTTATTCTTTGAACATTAGTAATTTTACAGTCTCTGCCTATAATTCCATTGGAGGGACTTTTTTTCTTAGTGACTTACAGTGCTCTTTATAAAGAGAACCAACCTTTTATTTCTGTGCTTACTTCTATAGTTTCTCTGTTTATCTTTTTCCTTGTGCGGTGTTTACTTGTATTTGTGTTGTCAGATTTATAAATTTTTTCCTGGAATGTGGATATGCCTTCTGTATGTTGAGATTTTATATATTGTTTTTCCTAGTAATTGCATTATTAGAAAAGTCTTTGAACCAACTGAAATTTATTTAAGTATAAGATTTGAAATATTCCACTGCAAATCCTTACCATTTTTCTTAACACCAGTTTGTGAATCATCACTTTTTAATTTCTTGATTTTTTTAATTTCATTTTTATCAAGTGCCCAATTCTTACATATCTTTTGGTTTAATTCTAGACTTTATACCTCACCCCTTGTTCTGCCCGTGTTTGTGCCACACCACCACTCTGCTTTAATGATTTACTTTATTATGAGACAGGATTGGTCTCACCTGACCCATTATTTATGTTTATGTATTTTTCTACCATTATTGCATAAACTTGTGGGTTCTACCTCAAATTAATTGTGAAATTAATTAATTAATTAATTAATACTGGTAGGGTATTTTTCAGTTCTTGAAAAAAATCACAAAGAAGAGAAGGGAAGGGAACCATGTAGATTCTTTTCCATTCTCTAACACAGTCTTCAGTATTTTGGAAGAATGTTTTGGTTTTTTACCTTCAGATTTTTCCAGATAATTTTCATAGCCATTATTCATTAGTTACCACTTGGTATAATTAAGAAATGAGATTTTGGCAACAATCAATACTTTCGTAACAATTGTTGGTCTTTGTGTTCACTCAAGGGTCAGAGAATGATCTGTGTTTACAGAAATGCAGCTTCTCAGGTCCCTAGTTCTAGAATAGAATCTAATTCTTCATCCTAACAGAGCCAGTATTCAAACAACAGTTTTGTGCTTAATGGATGAGTGGTCTTTGGCGAGGCTTTTTACTCCCCCGTGTCCTTTTTTTAAATAAAATAAAGATGATAACATGTAATAAAGAGAATTATCATGCATTGTAAAATTGGGTTTAAGTCTCAGACTCAGCCTTTCCTTATTTGTGACCTTGACCAAGTCCCTTCAACTCCCTCAAACTGTTTCTTCATTGGAAAATTGGAGATAGCAATTTGGAATAGTAAATCCTCTCTTAGAAGTCTGTTGTGAAGGACCCATCTGTATAGCTGGTCTTTCTAATATACCACACAAAATGTAATTTCTGGTAGTGTTGATAGACCTGGTTACTGGGGAAGGAGAGAGAAAGAGGGTGGGAGGGTGGGAGAAGAGAGAAGGGGGAGGTATTTGGCTTTCCATCCATTAAGGAAGTCAGTGTTTTGGACACCACATCAAACTCTTGCTGCCTTACCCTCAGCTGTCGGGCATCGTAGACCAATTTGGCTCTGGAGTACTGGTAGCACAGGTAATACCTTACTTGATTTGACTCTGCTACATCTCCAATCTTGTTACATTCGCATAGCACCACAAAGCAGACTCCAAGAAAGGTTAACTGAGGCCTTTGGATTGATTGAAAGCAGCCGTCAATGGTGGTGTCCCTCCCACGTTCGATGGGTTTTCATTAGAATTTTGTTGTGTGCCTTGGAGTGGTTGAAAACATTCACATGATGGATTAATCAATTTCCAAGTTGCTGCATTCACATGTGGTAATGACTTGCTCAAACGCCTCTCTGGCTGTCTGAATGGGCGTTAAGGAATTAAGTAGGACAGTGGAGGAGCCCCATTTTCAATTAAGAAAGAAAGTGGCAGAGTGTTTTTTTCTAACCTAGAAAATGAACCAAGGCAGATAATTTCCTTCCCCCCCCCATGATATATAAAAGGTTAAAAAAGAAAAAAAGCTAAACCCATAAAAAATATAACATCATTTACATCTTCCAAATTGCAGTGCTCTTGGATGCATCATTAACTATAAATGGGTTGCAATAAAAACATTAATTAGTATAAAAACAGCCAAAAAAGCAAGGTTTCAAGTTCATTTTGGCTTGCCTCAGAAGGATAGAAAGCAATATATTTATATATTTACATATAACTAGGAACAGCTAAATCATTTGTCTGTAAAGAATGCAGAAGGGGGATATAGAGAGACAACCAACCAAAGTGACCATTTCCATAAACCACAACTGCATTTCAGCCATGGGCAATCCTTCTCCTGGTTATTACACTCATAAAATGCCTATAAAAATGGCATCATGCAGTTCCATATTTATAATCTGTCAATGTCCCACAGATCAAATTGGTTGAGTTTACAAGCCAAGAGATGATTTTCCCCCATTTTAACTGCTAGCCCTTTCTATGTCCTCTGGACTCTGCAGGCTGATCTGCTTCTCTAACAATTTTATGGCCTGGGGCACAATGACAAGTCTGTAATTAAAGCTTGGAGAGTGGTGGAGGACTCGCCGAAGCCCACATCTCTGCCGGTCCTACTCTCACATCCATTTTACAGTTTTGAGTGCAGTGACCAGCCGAGCTTCAGCTGAGGGGAGGCAGTTTGCCATGGAAAAAGATGTTTTGGGGATGTTCCCATTTGTAGTTATCACTGGCCACCAAAGGCTTGGTAGGTCAGGGTCTGTCACTGAGGGACTTGGAAACCCTGGCTCAGCACACTGTGTCTATAGGATGCTGTGGGTATTGAAAATAAGGGCCGACTGCTAAATACAATACTTTCATTTCTGGGCTTTACCCTCCTTGAAGAATAAGAAGGAGTTTCCTCTTTTCTCCTTTTGGCAGGAAATGTGAATTTGGGTAAGCAACAGTAAGGTTCTGGAGGAAATTTGGGGTGAAGTTGAGACCTTACAAGGAGACCCTTTCTCAAGGGTAGAACTTCATCTACATCTCTGTGCCAGTTCTTCTGGGAAAAAGCTGTCTGTGTACCATTTCCCTGCTATTGAAGTGTTGATCTTTGCTCTCATCCAACGCTTAACCCAAGACAGGAGGCCACACTGCAGCAAGCCACTGGGGTTTCAGGCCACCCATGGCAGTCCACCAACGTGTGTGCCAAAAGCCAGAAGTGCTGCCCTTCAAAAGCCATAGTCCCCAGGGCAGCATGCTGGTTTCTGAATACTGCGAGTGAGCATTTTAATTTGTGAGATGTCAAGAACATACCAGATGTGAACCAGTTTGGTGTAGTTGGATGGAAATCCATGGACGATGGGGTGGGAAGAGGAGTCTCAAAGAGCCTGGGTCAAAAATGGCTAGAGCTAAAACTCAACTGATTGGTCATTTCCTTCTTTGTGTCCTCTCTTCTCGCTGTGTGGATTTCCACCCTGGTGCTTTTCAGATTTGGTTGCATGCATAAAATACAAGTTGCTTGGGGCACCTGGGTGGCTCAGTTGGTTAAGCATCTGACTTTGGCTCAGGTCATCATCTCTCAGTTCCTGAGTTTGAGCCCCACATTGGGCTTGCTGTTGTCAGTGCAGAGCCTGCTTGGGATCCTGTCTCCCTCTCTCTCTGTCCCTCCCCTGCTCATGCTCACTCTCTCTCTCTCAAAAGTAAATAAATATTAAAAAAAAAATAAAGTAAAATATACGTTTCTTTACTTCACTGTAAGATCTTGAGGAGGGATGATGTTTGTTATTTTCCTTTCTATCCCAAATGACCAAGGTGGTGCTTGACTTAATAGAACACCATATAATTACACCTAATTGATTATTAAGAGCATGGATAGTAGACCAAATAGACCTGGGTTTGGGTCATGATCTGCTACCTACCTAATAGGATCTTACTCAACTTAATTGAGCACCAGAATATTACTAATAAAGTTATCATTGTTATTATTTTAAATAATTATTATTATTACTAGCATGTATTCAGTGTGAACTATGTGCCAGGCATTGATGAACCTTTTACATACATTATCTCATTTAATTCTCATTGAAAATTTTTCTATCATAAGTACAATTTTATCCCCATAATTCAGTTAATAACTAGTAGTGCATACATAATACAGCGTATTTAAATTATAATACCTGGCCCATATTAGTTATTTAATAAACAATTAACAAATAAAATGCTTAAATTGTTGTTCATTTATTTGTTTGTCCATCTTAGTTAGAGTAAGGAAGTTAATGCTGAAGCTAGATAAACAGAGCCTAAGGTGTCCCCATGCATTGGTTATCTGCTGCTGTGTAATTATCCCAGAACTTAGTGGCTTGAAACAGCAATAAGCATTTAATATCTCATACAGCTTTTGTGGGTCAGAAGTCCAGGGGTGTTTCTGGCTCAGGATCTCTGGTGAAATTGTCGTCAAGATTTTGGCTAGGATTGCTGTCATTTGAAGATTTTCCTGGGACTAGAGGGGCCACTTCCAAGATGGCTCACTCAGATGCTTGACAAGTTATTGCTGGTTGTTGGCAGAAGGCTTTGGGTCCTTGCCATATGGATGGCTCCATAGGGCTGCTTGAGCATGCCAACAACATGGCAGCTGACATCCCCCAAACTGGGTGATACAAGAAAGGGCAAGGAGAAAACCACTTGGACTTTTATGACCTAGCTTTGAAAGTCACACTGTCATTTTGGCACTATTTCTTTAGTTGAAGCCCTATTCAAGAACATGAAAATTAGGAGGTAGGAATAATTGAAGGCCATCTTGGAAAATGGCTACTGCAGCCTGGGTTAAGAAGATGATGGAGGGGTCCCTGGGTGGCTCAATTGGTTAAGTGTCCGACTTCAGCTCAGGTCATGATCTCACAGTCTGTGAGTTCAAGCCCCATGTCGGGCTTTGTGTTGTCTGTTCAGAGCCTGGAGCCTGCTTTGGATTCTGTGTCTCCCTCTCTCTCTGCCCCTCCCCCACTCGTGCTCTGTCTCTCAAAAAATGAATAAAATGTTAAAAAAATAAATGTTAAAAAAAGAAGATGACGGAAACAGAAAGATCACAGGGTCAAATCTGGGTCAGCTCATGACTGAGGGTGTGAACAACGCAAAAGTGATAGAAGCCAGATTTTATGTGGCTCTGGGTGTGTGGTTCCAGATGTGGAACATGACTTAAGTGGTCGGTCTTCACAGAGACACGTCTTCTCTGAAAACTTGTATACTCTTTTTGAACTGTTGGACAGGCGGAAATAGGCTGAATGCATTTATCTCAGACATATAAACTAGAAGATGTATAAATGAGGCAAATTCTTGAGAATAAAGTTTAAAAGTTAGTGATCTGTCAGCAGAGACATAAAAGAGAGTGTGTTGCTGATAATGCCAGGAACTGACCCAAAGAATGGTGTTGCTGAACTGAACCTGCAATTTAAGTAGAAATAAAAGGGGAGAAAAGACATTGCAATAATGAGGATGTTATAAAGACCTGGTTCCAAAAACCAAAATTGCTATTCAGCAATATCTTTGGAAGAGAATGGGGGAATGATGGTATTTAGATCAGAAAATTTGGGTCAAATGTATCCCAAGGAATTAACAAGCGTTTATCTTCTCTGAGCAGAAAAGAGTAGAGGAGGGGAAAAAAGCGAAAAAGATTTTGAGCAAGAGATGCATAGCTCCTGCAAAGAAGTTATTATATATTTTTTTTATTATTTTCTGGCTCAAGTGGTTGACCTGCACTCATGGTCAAGTTCAGAGGTCAATTTTGCAGTGGCTCATCAAACTATATCTTTAAGTCTAGAGTCACAGAGGCCCTTCCTCCCATTGACATTTTTTTTTTTTTTGCAGTCATACTGAGGAACAAAGCTGGTTCTGCATTCCAGCATAATTTATTCTTCATTAGTCTAAACTATGACTTGTTCATGATTACATTCAATTTCAATGTTTACAGATTCATTTTCATAATATTTCCTCTGGGTTTATTATTTCCATTTGTAAAAATTCACTAAGTCCTCTAAATCAGGGTAAGCTGATGTAATTTGCCAGGGGCCGTTGCTCTGACTCACATTGGGCCTAGAGCTTTGTGACAGCAGATGGATGATGCTCTACTTGAGAGAACTTGACTTGCAGACCCTGTGGTGAGTTCCCCTATATTCCTCAGGGGCTCCTTTGCTTGTCTCAGATTCCTGTGAAAAAGAATGTATGATGTCTTGGGAGGTGAGAATGGGCTTTGAGAGAACAGGTGGCTTTGGAATGTCATGGATAACTACACTTTGGTCTCAACATGGTCCTTGCCAGGGCATACCTCCCTTCTCCCACCGGACCATCCATGTGGTTACCATGGGAATTGCCATGTAAGTACGTTATACCAGCCTCTTGATGGTTGTGCGTTAGGCAATATGTTACTTATTTTTCTGTCTTTGAATATGTATTGATTCCAGAAATCTAGGCTTAGAAAAATGGGCATTTGTCGGGTAATGTAGTAAGTCATTAGTTTGTTCATTCAATGCACATTTTCTAAGAACATAGTATGTGTTAGGTGCCAGGTTGGTTCCCAAGGCTACAACGATTTTATTCTCCAGTTCGTGAGAATCAGCCAATTGTGGCTTCCCTGGAGCATCTTCCAATCTTATAGATTTGATCAGCAAAGGAATGACAGGATTAATTTCTGTTATTAATTATATATATTTTTTTAATTTTAATGTTTTTTATTTATTTCTGAGAGAGAGAGAGAACATGAGTGGGGGAGGGGCAGAGAGAGAGAGAGAGAGAGAGAGAGAGAGAAGACACAATATGAAGCAGGATCCAGGCCCTGAGCTGTCAGCACAGAGCCTGATGTGGGGCTCGAACCCACGAGCCACGAGATCATGACCCAAGCCAAAGTTGGATGCTTAACTGACTGAGCCACCCAGGCACCCCAATATATCTATATTAATGCCATTTTTTAGAAGGTTTCTTTTTTTTATTTTTTTTTTAATTTTTTAAACTTTACATCCAAATTAGCATAGAAGGTTTCTCCAAGTGCTCTTTGGATAAGCCATGTGGGTTTCTTCTGATAATGGACATCAAAGTACCCATTTTATCATTGTCTAAACAGGCCCAGAAAATTGCCTACAAACTTATACCAGAACCAAGGTAGTCTTTAATTTTCTTTCCCAAGATCTTGAGTGTATGGCAATCTTTTATTAATTGAGATTATTGCAGTCTAAAGTTAACAAAACACTTGATTTTAAATGACTTGACCACAAAAGGGAATGTATTGCCTTGTGTGACTCACCCACCTAGAAACCCATTTGACTTCAAGTGTGATTCTACAGGTACTTAAGCGAGGCCATCAGGACGTGGTTCTTGTATCTCTCTGTGTCTTTGCCCTGCTGTCTCTGTGCCGATCTCACTCTCCAATAGGCTCCCAGAGTCACCAGCTGGCTCAAGACAGCTCTTAGGCTGCATCCTAACTGGTTCAGATCCAGCATGAAAATGACCATGCGAAGTATGACCAATTGAAGTCGTGAAGTTCACTCTGACTGGATTAGCTTAGGTCATGACCTCACTGCCTGGCCAATTCTGTTTTTGAGGAATTCTGATAAACTATTTTCTACCTTAAAAATTATCCCAAGGGACCATTCTTTCCTTTTCATCCTGAGCCATGTTTTGCTGTATCACAACTGAGGTTTAACTTAAGATTAACTTTAGTTACTTTGGCTGTTACTTTAGTTCATTTTTCCTTAGAATTTCCTCCTTATATCACATAAGTAGACCTAAAGCCTGGGCTTTTATTTTAATATAGAGCCCAGAAGTCACTGTTGTTTGAAGGCAGATTGTCCTCATTTGAGTTCTGACGGCAGCTCCTTTTCAGCCCAGCGAGAACTGTCTTAAAACTGCTCATTTCAACAGAGTCCCAACTATGTAGGTGTATTATCATTTCCCTGGCCACCCTGGACACTCAGCTGGCCTCTGGACTGCTTTATCACTTGGCATTTATAGATAGATGACTTTAGGGAAGCTCATTTTTTATCTGTAAAGTGGGCATAATAATGCATATCCTCCTGGATGTAGAGGGATTGAATGTGAAATTCTTTTGTAAACTATAAAATGGAACTCAGTTTTAAAAGGACACTTCTGTTACTAGGAATCCAATATCCAATGGAATGAGTAAGGTTCAACTTATTTCACATAAATCCAGGCAGTTTCTGAGTTCATGTGGTGCCACCTGAGCTGTGCCTGAGCCCTCAACGACCAGAAGAATGTATTCATCTGCGACTGATGTCAGACTAGAAAGAGCTGAACGTTGTACACTTCAGGGTTGGCGTTATGATCTAGAGAATGCTTTGCATTTCTTTTCCCCAGATAATTCTCTGCTCTCCAAAATCCAAGACTTTACTTAACCAGTTTCCTGAGCCTGAGATGCTCTTCCTTTCCACAAGTACTTGCCAAAGTCTTATTATTCTCATGCCTTTCAGAAAACTCCATCAATCTTCCCTGTTGCAGCCCACTCATACAGGAACCTCCAGGTCCTCCCAAATCAAAGGCAAATTTGTCTTTTTTTTTAATTTATACTGACCATGTCTTATTTCCATTTTGCTGCTGATTTAAGTTCTTGAAAGTCTTTCTTAGTAGATATTTAACACTTCAAGGGCAAGGATTGTTTTTATTCACTTCTATATTTCCAGCATCTGGCATGGTTGTGATGTTCGAATCATGAAGGAAGATGGGAAGGTAGGTGGGTAGGTAGGTAGAGAGGAAGGAAGGAAAGAATCGAGCAAATATATCTGAGTGAGCATCCTTTTCTTGGCCACCCTGAACGCTTCTGCAAGGAAGAGAATTACTTTTCTTTTTAAAATTTTTTTTTTCAACATTTTTTATTTTTATTTTTGGGACAGAGAGAGACAGAGCATGAACGGGGGAGGGGCAGAGAGAGAGGGAGACACAGAATCGGAAACAGGCTCCAGGCTCTGAGCCATCAGCCCAGAGCCTGACGCGGGGCTCGAACTCACGGACCACGAGATCGTGACCTGGCTGAAGTCGGACGCTTCACCGACTGCGCCACCCAGGCGCCCCGAGAATTACTTTTCATATCAAGTCATGAAGCAGCCCTACATCTAGGCCGTGTCCACCCACACATACTATTGCTTATACCAGCAGACCATCTTGGAATTAAACCTATAGTCATCTCTCCTTGCCCCGGGCTTCCCCCCAATCCCACCCCACTGTTAGCATGCCCTATGGTTCACCTTGAGCTGAGGGGCCTCTATCCAGGTGACTGCACCTTGTACTTAGGTGGCTAGAGCAATCGTATTGTGTTTGTCCTTTTATTATTTTGTCCTGCAAATCTGTGTTCCATACCGGATCATGAGGTATTCCCAGGAAAGGACTATGTTGCGCACTTTTCTGTTCAGTGATGCCAGTGACACCTCAGTGAGATTTGGAGAGGAACGGGCAGAGATTACGAGAAGCAGCAGAGGTAGATGAGTCAAGAGCTATAGGTGCAGAGATAAAGAGACAGATTTCACTGGGGTAGGGTCCGCCCACTTTCAGTCTTATCCCCTTCTGATTGCCTCCTTGACGGGTGTGCACGTGCCGGGGTGTGCACACGCGTGTGTGTGCACGTGACATAAACTGAGAGTCTCCCAGACACAGCGTTAAATCTTTTGCATCAAAATTCCTGGGCTTCATGATCTCATGTGAAGGCATGGCTTATCTTGCCCTTTTTGTGAAGAGAATCAAAGTTGATCAGAAGACGGAAACAATTTGCCCAAGGTCACCTACCACAGGTAAGCCAGGATTCAAACCTAAGCTGCTTGGAATTCAAAAATCACGTTCTTTTCATTAAGCCACCCTCCTTCTCTAGCCTGGGTACAACCTGGTCTCAAAACCACCTGTTCCCACCCCCCCCCCTCCATTTCTTTATAAACAGAGTGCTGCCTTCACATCTTTTTCCTTCCCTCCATAATCCCAGGTAGTCGAGGTTGGAATTACCCTGAGAATATCATCCTGTTGGCCCAGACAGCTTCATTATATGTGCCAAAGACATTGTGTTAGAAAATTATACATTCTGGCAAGAAAATCCCCACTATATCATTTTCAGATCAAATCTACTGTGAGTTTTGCATGCTAACAGATCAAAGGAAAACCCACAGAATGTCAGTGAGGTGTCACTCCTATAATATGAAACCTTCTCTCACCTCTGCTGCTGCTCAAATATTTTTTAAGCAAACAATTACTTCACACAATATGCCTCTCAAATTCTGTGCTCCCCAATTGTTCCTAAGAAACTAGAGTCCGCGTAGGAGGAACCAAAGCAAGACTGTCTTGACTTACCTAAATTAAGGGTTTACCAGCCTGTGGTGATGGAAATACTCCTGATTCATAGGGACAAAATTCCCAGAAAGAGAGCACATCAAATCAGGAAGGCGTTTCTCTCTGCCGGCCCTTGCCTTCGTGCCCTCCCCCACTTCCCACCCTCTGTTTCTCCTTTCCATTTATTTCTTATTTATTTATTTATTTATTTATTTATTTATTTATTTATTTATTTTTTAAAAAGTTTATTTATTTATTTTGAGAGAGAAAGAGAGTGCATGAGCAGGGGAGGGGCACAGAGAGAGGGAGAGAGAAAATCCTAACAGGCTCCGTGCTCAGCGCGAAGCCTGACAGGGGGCTTGATTCCAGGACCGTGAGATCATGACCTGAGCCCAAACCAAGAGTCAGGTGCTTAACTGACCGAGCCGCCCAGGCACCCCTCCATTGACTTTTTAAATTTATGTTACAGTGTGCTTAACTTACAAAGTCCTGTCGTTTTCTGAGCCTTCTACACAAACCACTGTTATCCCATCACCCACTCTGCAGAGGCAGTCGCTTTGAAACCATTCAGTTGGTTTATTTATCTAAACGACCCATTGTCTTTGTCCATTCAAGCCACCATAACAAAATACCACAGACTGGGGAGCTTAAACAACAAACATTTATTTCTCACGGTTCTGGAGGCTGAAAGTCCGGGACCAGGGTGCCAGTGTGGTCTGATTCTGGCAAGGCCCACTGCCTGATTCATACAAGGCCATGTTTTTGTTGCGTTCTCACGTGGGAAAGGGCCGGGAGGTTCTCTGGGGTCTCTTTGATAAAGGCACTGATCCCATCATGAGGGCTCCCCCTCCAACTCCCAAAGGCTCCATCCACTCCAATACCATCCTCCTGGGGATGAGGTTTCAGTGTATGAATTGAGGGAGGATATAAACATTCGGTTTATGGCGCCTGTTGTCCCGGCACCTGTTCGTTACTTACAGGTAACCCTTTCACTTCCCGTAATAGAACTTGAGGATTTGTTTGTTTTCACACCTCCCCCCACCCCACGCATACTCCACATTTCTACACACACAATGTTTATGTTATCATGGCTACACAAACACTAACAGCTGATGCCACATATACTCTGTTCTATTGCATTTTCCTACCTTGTGTTTCCTTTTCCTCAAAGTTATTGTTTTGTTTGATTTGCCTGTTTGCTTACTTTTTACCTGTTGTTCTCACTAACTCTGACCAGATTCTGCCCCTGTTGTACAAATCTCTCTAAATATATGAAAAATTAGATAGCCTGTCATTTTTATCTTTTTTGAAAGAAGCTCTCCCACAGCCTTCTGTCCTGTTTCCAATCCCCCTAGTTGTTCCCTAGAATTATGATCCAACTGTTAACTTCAGCTCTTTCTTTGCCATCGTCCTGGAGATTACTTTTGCCTCTCTCATACTGAATTCTCAGTTTTTAAAATCTATTCTACCCTTCCTTTGGCTTATGCCTTAGTTTGAATGGAGCACATTTTCTATTAGCTTTTTGATAATAGTGTACTGGATGAAAGGTATTTGAGATATTCTGACAGTTTTTTTTTCTAGTCTCATACTGAATTGATTGTTTTGCAGTTGACCCTTGAACAACATGGGTTTGAAGTGCATGGGTCTATTTACCTGTGGATTTTTGTTTTCAATGAAAACAGTACAGTACTGTGAATATATTTTTTCTTACGATTTTCTTAATAATATTTTCCTTTGTCTAGCTTACTGTATTGTAAGAATTGTAAGCACACATACAAAATATGTGTTAGCTGGCTGAGTATGTTATTGATAATGCTTCTGGCCAACAGTGGACTATTTGTACATAGTTACGTTTTGGGGGAGTCAAAGGTAGATGCAGACTTTTGACTGTGTGGGGTCAATGCCCCTAAGCCCCATGTTGTTCATTTACTATACTTTGAATTCTAAGATGAAATAATTCTGACATCAGAATTGGAAAGTCACTCTTTCATATCATCCAGATTTCATTATTACTGGTGAAAAGCCCGGTTCTAATCTATTCTTGACCCTGCATATGAAAATGTTTTTCCCTTTCTCTTGGAAGCTGGTAAGATCTGCCTAGCCTCAGAGTTGGTATATTCACTTTCTATCACTGCATGACAAGTTGCCATAAACTTTGTGGCTTGAAACAACACTCAGGTTTTGGTTCACAGCTTTGTAGGGACAGAAGTGCAATATGGTGTGGGTGAGTTCTCCGTCCAGGGCATCACAAGGTTGAAATCAAAGTGCCAGGCTGGCCAAGTTCTTGTCTGGACACTGTGAAAAAATGCCTTCCAAACTCATTCTTGGAATTTGGTTCCTTGCTCTTGGAGATCCATTTTCTTGCTGGTTGTCACCTGAGGGTTCCGTGACACATGGCTCCTTCCATCTTAAAGCCAACAGCGGGGCATCAGGTGCTCGGGGGCTTGCAGTGTCTGCCTTCCTTTTCTGCACCTGGCCAGAGGAAGCTCTTTCTCTTAAAAGGCTCATGCTTCTGACCATGTTAGATCAGGCTCACTGGGGCGGTCTCCCTAATTAATGTCGACTGTGCAGGTGGTATAACCTAATCACAGGAATAAGATCCATCATATTCCCAGAACAGGGCAGCGATACAGGGAGTGGGGCATCTTCAGGAGCCCTGCTTTTAGTTCCGACTGCCACGGTCCTGAAATATTATGGTGATGTGACTTTGTGCACCTGAGATTTCTACCTGCTGTGCGGAGCTTCAGGTAGACACTTCCAGTCTTGGAATTAAAGACTTCAGTTCCAGGAAATCCTCCTGAACCGTTTCTTCCCAACCCCATTGGTTAGTTCCTGTACTCCATTTTCTCTGTTCTATTGTACCTTCTGTGTTTGTCCTCAAATCTTATTCCTTCTTTCTCATTTCCCTTCCCTTGGTTTTCGTGCTTTACTTTCCGGGAGAATCACGTACCTTCAGCCTCCAGTTCTGCTGTCCTTTTTATTCATTTCCGAAGTTATATTTTTAATTTCCAAGAGCTCATGATATTATCTTCTTTAAAAAATATATTGTTCTTTTCATGTATCAGAGGTACAGGATGTTCTCTGATCTATCCAGGGTTATTAATGACAGTTTTTCTTTTTTAACTTTCTTCCCTAGGTTGTTTTATTCTGTTTGTTCTCATTTCCTGTCTTTTGTGTTGAATGCTTCTCAAATGCTAGGAAATCCTTGAATATCTGACATATTTGGGAATCAGCACATGGGATTAAGTCCTGTTTACTATATTTCATACTATAACCTTGTATGATGAGCGCAATCCAGTGAGGTGTAGTCCTGACAGATACATATAATTAATACCCCTCTAATCCTCATTACTCAGAAAGTATGGGACAGGGTATAAGGGCTTTTTATTTTTTTGCTATAATTTATATTTTAGCCTTTTAACCAAATAGGGACAGTATAAGGGAGTATCTTAAGAGTTTGGGGAGTCAGAACTAGCCTGACCTGGATTCGATTATTTTTTTAAATTAATTTATTTATTTTGAGAGAGAGAGACAGAGAGAGAGAAGGGGAGGGGCAGAGAAAGAGGAGAGAGAATCCCAAGCAGGCTCCATGCTGTTAGTGCAGAGCCCAATGCGAGGCTTGATCTCATGAACCGCATGATCATGACCTGAGCTGAAATCGAGAGTTGATGCTTACTGGACTGAGCCACCCAGGTGCCCCTGGATTAGATTCTTAATACTGGAAATCCATAGCTGAAGTATGTTGAGCAAGTCAGTGAACTTCTTGGAGATTCAGTCTTGCCATCATCTATAGAATGTCATCTATCACATAAAGTTGCATGTGTCATATGAGATGATGCAAAATGCCACACGCGTGGAAGTGATTCTATGAATTGAAACCATTGTTAAGGGGAAACGTGTTCCATCATTGTTCTTACTACTGTCATTATTATGAATATGAAAATATCTAACACAGTTCCCGATACATTACTAACGTTCCTTACTGCCTCCATTTGTTGGATTCTCCATCCCCTGGGGATTGGACAGTGATGGAGTGACACATGATTATGTGGACCTCCCGTCACCTGTCACTTCACATCACTTCACTGTCTTTTATTTCCTTTCACATCATTTCACTTCACTTTACTTGACAAATTTTCTATTTTATTAAAAATACTTCATGCACATGCCCAAACTGGCTATTTTATGTATACTACCTATTACAGTACATATAGTATATATTGTACAGAGAATATATAGTTATATAATACACACTGTCATATATAAATGAATGTTTATATTAGCCGTAAGTGCATCCTTCATAATTACCTGTATTTGCAGATGGGTAGGCATTTCCTTGATGCTTCGAGGACCACAAAAGCTTCTTGAGGTTAATGTGACAGTGGCAATTTAACAGAATTTTAAAGCATGAATAGAATTTGGACACAAAGATAAGGGACAGTGGCCTCATAAAGGGAGTTTCAGGCTGCAGGAAAGCATTAGCAGCATCCAGGGGGTGGGTAAGCATTCAAACATTGCTCAGAGCTCCCACCAGGTCACAGCAGCCAAGAAGGCTCAGACTATGTCCACTACTTACAAAGATAAATGCTTGTAGACCATATGGCTTTGGACTTCATTCAACTAGTACTCCCTGTTGCAAAGGATTAGTTTAAAAGCTGTCAAACACAGGGGTGCCTGGGTGGCTCAGTCGGTTAAGCATCTGACTTTGGCTCAGGTCGTGATCTCACGGTTTGTGAGTTCGAGCCCCGCATTGGGCTCTGTGCTGACAGCTCAGAGCCCGGAGCCTGCTTTGGATTCTGTCTCTCTTTCTCTCTTTCTCTGTCTCTCCCCCTCCCCCAGTTGTGCTCTGTCTCTCTATCAAAAATAAATAAAGTGTAAAAAAAAAATTAAAAGCTGTCAAAAACTGGTGAAGGGGTGCCTGGGTGGCTAAGTCGATTAAGTGTCCAACTCTTGGTTTCGGCTCAGATCATGATCTCACAGTTTCATGAGTTCGAGCCCTGTGTCAGGCTCTGCACTGATGTGCCGAGACTGCTTGGGATTCTCTCTCTCTCTCTCTCTCTCTCTGCCCTTCTCCTGCTCACATTGTCTCTGTCTGTCTCAAAATAAGTACATAAACTTAAAAATAAAAAAAAAAACTGGTGAAAAAATGGGCACTCCTTTTACCTTTTAATGGTAGAAAAACAGTTTTGGGTAGCACATATTCATATATTATTTTATTGAATGATTAATCAAGCAAAGGCATGTTAAGCTCTAATCACCTGCCAAGTAGTTTGCTTAGCAGTTGTGATATGCTGGTGAACAAGACAGACCTGGTCTGGGACCTCAAGGAATTCAGTCTGATAGAGACAAGTACATAGACATCACAGTGCAGTGTAATAAATGACCAGTTACCTATCAGGAGAAAGAATCCTTCTTACAATAATGACAAAACTAGCAAAAGCTTAAGAATAAATATGGAAGAAGTAGGAAATACAGAATACAGAAGAAATACGGAAGAAATACGAAAAATATGGAAGAAATACGAAAGTCCCACATGAAAAAAAAAAGATAAAACTTGGTTGATGGATACAGAAGAAGACTGAGGCCAATGGAGAGACATAATTTTCCTGGATGGGAAGAGTCAAAATTGTAAACATGCTAGCTTCCTCTAAAACCAGTCTACAAACTCAATACAGATCAAAATAAAATTTCATTAGGATTTCCAATGGGACATGCCAAGCCAACTGTTCCAGATCGGGTTTTCTAAGAAAGAGCTGGAAGGTGGGATTGGGCTTGGTATGAGATTCATGTTGATGGGGTGGGGGTGCTTGTGAGACATTAGGTAAGAAGGGGCAGGGAAGGTGAGGGGGGGGACCCTTAGGCAATGATTCACGTCCGACATCCAGAGATGGGAGGTGGGAAGAAGGGTGGTAGCAGGAAGAGTCTCAGTGTGCAACCCTGTTCTGAGACAGTCTTCGCCAGTGCAGTGGGTAGTACCTGAGCAAAGGTGGCCCCCCAGCACTGGGAGAAATAGGCTGGAACTAGTAACCGTGTCATGCTCACTCATTCTTCCCAAAGGTTGGTGGTTGGGGCTGTTGGTCACCTGTGGTCCTTGTACCAAGTGCTCTTGAAGGGGATCTGGGCGGAGACCTTCTGGGCTGCCCCAGCCAATGCCTTGTGCTATGATGATTCATACTCCAGGCATCGCGTGGACCACTTTTCCTGAAAAGAAACTTGAAAGAAGAAGTTATTTTGGGACAAACTGCAGCCTTAGTTCGCTACAGGTGATCTTGGGGTTACAAGTAGCACTTACACTTCCCTCCTTCACTGTCTATTCTAATTCTCCCCATCTCCTGATACCATCATTACGGGTCTTCGTGGCTACTTGGTGTGATGACCCAAACCTTCGTTTCCGAGGGGGTTCGAGCCTTCAGAGCAGCCTTGCTGCACACGTCTGCTCACAGTTGCATTAGGCAAGGGAACACAGGAAGCATCCGTGGGGATTATGGGTTCCACACACATTTCTCCCCACTCCCAGTGTGTAAAAGCAGCCCTATGTCCTTCTGCTGATCAGTGTCCCTTCTGAGATGGTGACTCCCCCTTATTACCTATTGGGCTCCAGGCATAAGAAAACCCTAGCAGCAGCAGCTTGTTGTTAGAAAGGGCTCCTGCTGTTTCCCAGCGGGAGAACACCACCTTTGGTGAGCAGGACTTCAAACACTGCAGAGTTTCAGTGACAGGTAACAAAATGCTCCCTGGCGGGTCATTGTGACTAATGGAAATTGGTGCTATTCCTACTTTCATCCCTTGGTTCCTGAATCTATATATTCTTCCCACTGGGACACAGTGCCAGACAGAAGTCTCTGGTTTAATGCACACACTGCATCTGGGAGGATGGCAGCCAATCCTCGCGAAGTATTGTTTCCAAGCTGGCCCTTCAATTCTGCTTTCAGTAGTCCATTCCAGCAGTCCAGGGTTGGCTACTTTGGGATGAGAAAGTATGCGATAAGACCAGTGGATTCCACAGTCCTGGGTCCACTCCTGCATCTTCTCTGAAGTCAAGTAGGTCCTCTGGTCCAGGGCTTAATTGCATGGATTCTACACCTATGGATCAAGAATTCCATGATTTTCAGGAGATTATGGTGCTGGATGAGGCTTTTTGGTCAGGAAAGGCAAGCCCATAGCCAGAACTGGTATCTGTCCCTGAGAGACAAAACTGGTCATTCCAGGATGGAAGGGGATCAATGTAGTCAACTTTCCACCAACTGGTAGCTGGCCTCTATATTAATTATGTATTCCTATATAACAAACTATTCCAAAATCCCACAGCTTGAAACAACAAATATTTATGATCTCCTAACATTTCTGAGAATAAGAATTCTGGGATCAGCTTAGGTAAGTCATTGTGGTTCAGGGTTTCTCAAGCTGTCATCTGGGGCTGCTGTGATTTGAGAACTTGACCAGGGCTGGAGGGTCTGTTCCCCTACGTATGACCACAGACCTTTTGTGTGCCAGGACTCTCTTAGGTTCCTTCTTTTGTGTCACTGCACGGAGCTTCACATTGTACACCCGGCGTCAATGTGCATTGATCAGACGCTGCGTATCAGGCGTCACACAAGCTTTGTTGCCTGTTACCGATTGTGTCTTCGTAGCTGCTATGTAAAGTAGGATTGTCATTTCAGTTTAATACCTGAGGACACTGATGCCCAGAGAGTTGAAATAAGTTGCCAAAGACACACGGTTGGTGGTGAAATAGGATATAGACTCCAATATTTCCGACTTCAAAACCTACCCTACATGAGGAACTAAATTAAGTTGTATTTAATTCCTGAGTTGCGGATGCCTCATAAATGACCTTAGGTTGATATCCTGAATCTGTTCCCATATGTCTGTGCTATCCCTGGGTCCACCATGCTTCCTCTGACCCCACTCTGTGAAAGTGTAGAAGTCTTCCAGGGTGACCTACCCAATTAGAAGAAGATCCAATGTGCTATATATTAAGCTCTGAGGAGGAAAAGACCTCTTCTTAGTGTCTTCACAGTATGATGTTGTGTTTAATAACCCTGAATGTGAAAAATCAAGAACATAAAAAAAAAACCCTAATTATACTCTCCAGGCATCTGGGGCCCAAGAATTAGCTATTTTGCCTTAGTAAAATGAGAGAACATTAGACCTAGCAGGAAATCAGAGATTCCCTAGGACAACAGGCTCTAATTTCAGAGGAGAAAACAGAGTCCCAGAGAAGTATGATGTACTCAAAGCCACACAGCTAGTGAACCGGAGAGCTGGGAATAGAGTTCCATTTGCTTGTCCCCCAGGAAAGAGCCCTTGCTACCCTGGATCTTAGCAGCCCAAGATGAAATATTAAGCCACCACGACTCTTTGAAGAACGCACTGATCACTGAAGGTTCTATCAGATTTTAAACTCCTGTTCTCTCCCCTTCCTCTCCCCCCACCGCCCCAGCATTACACCGCACATAAAATGGCGGCTCAGTAAATTGTTTGACTAACTACATTATTTGACTAAACTACAAGGTTAGAATTTGCTTTAGGCATTTATAGAAGTGGAAAGTAAATGAAGAAGGGTTCTCTGGTTGCCATATAGCTAAGTAGCCTGGGAAAAGGAAAGAGAGAGGGCTGACTGCAGAGGGTAGAGGGGGTGACATGAGCAAGTGACCTGTTTTTCTGCCTTCAGTGTGAGGGCAGGCCAAAGCCAGCACCACACTGGAAGGCTGCAAGAGCAAAACACAACAAAACAAGACACTCCACTGAAACATTAAAAAACCCTAAAGGGGCGCCTGGGTGGCGCAGTCGGTTAAGCGTCCGACTTCAGCCAGGTCACGATCTCGCGGTCCGTGAGTTCGAGCCCCGCGTCGGGCTCTGGGCCGATGGCTCGGAGCCCGGAGCCTGTTTCCGATTCTGTGTCTCCCTCTCTCTCTGCCCCTCCCCCGTTCATGCTCTGTCTCTCTCTGTCCCAAAAATAA
Source organism: Neofelis nebulosa (assembly GCF_028018385.1). Taxonomy (NCBI): domain Eukaryota; kingdom Metazoa; phylum Chordata; class Mammalia; order Carnivora; family Felidae; genus Neofelis; species Neofelis nebulosa. The sequence goes on along the minus strand of NC_080795.1, from coordinate 75,451,698 downwards.
AATAAAAAATGTTGAAAAAAAAAATTAAAAAAAAAAAAAAATAAAAATAAAAAACCCTAAAGACAGAACAAATGAAATTTATCATTTTTCTGGCCTTTTGAACCAGAGGTCAGAGACTGGAGTGACTGTGTCAACTGGGAGAGAGGGTGCCTGGAAGGAAGGAGTCAGGAAGGGAAGCCCGAAATTCCAAGTACAAACTCTGCCCATTCTCCAAGGTGCCTCAAGAACTACGGGAGTGTGGGACAAATTCTAGCTTAGACATAAAGGTGAGCTGAAACGTGAGCTACCCCTAAGAGCTGGAGTTGGCAGTTTTAGTGTGATCAAATTAACAGCCTGATTGAACAGAGCAAACAAATGAGCAGTCAAATAAAACCACGTTTCAGGAGAATCTAACAGAAGCTGGAGTCTCCAACTAGCACACTAACATGTCCAGGACAGATTTTAAAAAAATTACTCAATAGATGAAGGACCAGAGATCCCAGGAGAGAAGGAGCCATCCCGGACGTCAAACAGAGCGGATCTGCTTTATTTTCTCCTTATATTTGGTTCCATGTAATGTTCCACTAATGCTACTAAACAGTGGTTTGCAAATCTCTGAAGTTAGGTGATCTCCAAGGTGGTTTCTATGTCTAGCACTCAATAGGCTCGTTATCCAGCCTGTATACTTGGAAAGAATCCTCAGGAAAGCTCTGCTTTGTGGTTCGTAACGACGGATGTTTGCGGTAGTGTGAGGCGGTGCTTCTCAAACTTCAATACGTGCTCACGTCACCCAGGCTTTTGTTGAAATCTGTTCCAGGAAGACTGGAATGAGGTTTATGGGTATGCATTTCTAACCAGGTGAAGCTCATGCTGTTGGTTCAAAAATCACACGTTGAGTAGCAAGTTTCTTAGGGACACAGATTCCTGGTGACACGTCATGAGGAAAAGTTTCAGTCACCAAATAAATGTGCTACTACTCTGTACTCCAACTGTTGTTATGGATTTACAGAGCACATTAGATATTCACCGTCTCTGAGAAATACTGCAGAAATTGGGCTGTGTGTTAATTCAGTATTTCCCAAACTAATTTCACCACAAAATCGGTTTTTGAGGAAAAAAAAATTCTATTCTACAACACAGAACAGGTGCTTTATAAAACACAGTTTGGAGACCATTTTATTGTAAGGTGATCTGAAGAGAAATGCATACAACTGCTTTATGTGCTTACTCAATCCTTGTTTCCATGTTATCAAGGAAACCACATTCTCACATTTTTACTTGAGAATAAACCAGATATAAGGCTTCCTTGAATTTTGCTTGAAATTTCAAATGCTAACTCTTTGGCAGTCAGTTGAAGAAAAATATGTGTGTCAGGAGTTGCCTTAACTAGATATGGTTGACGGTGTCAGCTACACCGGTCTAATTTGAAGACCTTGGGAAATGCCTCGGTCTAGAAACCATTACTCCACTGACTGAGTACTCCACTATTGAGGAGTTATTTCTCTGGCTCAAGCTTCCTTTATCCCCTCTTCTCAACCCAACATACTGACACATACTAGGGGGAAAGAGTTGCCATGAGACCTTTCCCACAGGGCAGTGAAAAAACAGTGAACGAAACAGATGGTGTCATTGTCCTTCATGTCCGTGGCCAGCCCTTCAAGGTGTTCCCCCATATCCCTTGACTTTCCCAATAACCTGATGATAAAACTAGGCATGGATTATCATTTCTGTTTTCTTTTTAAAATTTTTTTATTAAGTGTATTTATTTATTTTGAGAGAGAGAGACAGCGAGAGTACAGGATGGGCAGAGAGAGAGAGGGAGAGAGAGAGAGAATCCCAAGCAGGCTCCATGCTGTCGGCACAGAGCCCAATGTGGGGCTCAAACCCATGAAATTGTGAGATCATGACCTTAGTCAAAACTGAGTCAGATGCTTAACCAAATGAGCTACCCAGGTGCCCTGTGGATGATCACTTCTGTTAAACAGACAAGGGAATTGCAGCAGAAAGGAGAAGTTATTTGTTTGAAGTCCTCGGTCTACTGGAAGGGTCAAGATAAAGGGTAACTAAAGACACGTAAGAGTTAGTCAACTTCTCTTAGGTGCCAGGCACTTCATATATTTGATTATGTAACCTCATTTGATAGATTGGAAAACCGAGATGCAAGGAAAGTAGTCACTTATCCCAGTTCATAAATGGGATAATGAGGATTCAAGCCCATCTGACTCCAGGTGTTGCAATGCGGGCACCTGCGATATTTCTTCATCTGTTTGAGACATTAGCAGCTACCAAACCTTGGACATGAGGGTGAAGGTCTTCACAAAGATAATGAGGTGTAAGATTGGACACTTGCCACAGAGGAGTTTTCTTGACTGTTGCCTATGTCCAACCCGGCTTTTCACTGCATGATTTCCCTTTTTCTCCCCCCTTTTAAATGTATTGCATGATAATCCTGTACAAAATGGTGTTTTTGCCATCTCATTATTCCTTAATGTCTTTAATGGAACACTTTAGTCATAGGGTGTATTTTTATAACATTCATCTGAGAGAAACTCTGAAGATTAAAAAAAAAAACACATGTTCTAGAATCCCTGTCTTGACATTGAGCCAGCCCATACCTGCCATGCCGATTTTGATTGTCTGGAGTCTTTTTTTTTTTTTTTTTTTTAGTTTATTTATTTATTTTGAGAGAGAGAGAGAGAGAGAGAGGGAGGGAGGGAGGGAGGGAGGGAGAACACATGAACAGGGGAGGGGCAGAGAGAGGGAGAGAGGGGATCCCAAGCAAGCTCTGTGCTGTCAGCACGGAGCCCAACTGGGGGCTCAATCTCATGAACTGTGAGATCATGACCTAAGCCAAAACCAAGAGTTGGATGCATAACCAACTGAGCCATCAGGTGCCCTGACTGTCTAGAGTCTTAAAAAAAAAAAATTCTTCCTAAGCAGAAACACTAGTCAGTGAGAAAGAAAAAAAGAAAAGACACCTTAAAATGTCTCATAAAGCAACCTGGACGGACAGGCCTCTTTGATGATCAGGCCTCTAAATGCAGAGGAATGTTGAGTGGCTCAGACCAAAAGTATGCACAGACCAAACTGGCCACAATCCCCTCTGCTGCGAACAAAAGCCAGCAAGGTTTAGAGAAGACACTGTCTTCTTTCGCTTGAGAAGTCCTTTAGGAAGAGAGACTTTTAGCCATCTGAAAGGAGACCATTTCACCACATCCTCATGATGGGATTTGGTGTTTTTCATAGAATTTCACACTATACATGTCCAGTGTGCCTTGTAGATCATTTAAAATGTATTCTTTTTTTTTTTTTTTTTTTTTTTTTTTTTTTTTAATTATAAGCCCAAGTGAAAATACATGTACTGCTGATAAGTCAATCACTAAGTCATTCTTGCACTCCATCTGGGTTCTGGCCTGGACTTTGGGGAACACGTGCCAGCCAGTGGGCAGGGCATTTCCCTGTGCATCATGTCAGTTAAAGTTTACTGTTGCCACAATAATAAGAGTGATCAGTTGTTCACCTTATTATGCACCAGGCACTGTGATAGATGTTTACGTGGTGCCTGCCGTAATCCTGTAAGATCGGCGAGACTTCCCAAGCCTAGCTGCTCATGAGTCTCAACTAAGACTCGTTATAAAAAGAAGTCCCTACTCAAAACCCATTGAGTCAGAATTCTCTGGGATAGAAGCATGAAATCTTTATTCTTCAGTAGCTTTCCTGGGAATTATGAGGCAGTCTGAAGTTAACTGGCATCTGGGAAAGATAAGACAGAAGTTGTTATCTTGATTTTCTTCATTAGGAAACCAGAGCTCAGAGAGAAATACGTGTCCGAGATATGCAGGGTTATCACCGATTCCCCCTTCCGCAGATTTCAGAGCATCCTCTAAAATGTATAACATGCTAGGCTGGGAGCTGAAAAGTTCCTTTCCCAGACTCTACTGCCAGCAAGCTTATGTTAATTTTACCAATGGGAGGCACTGAGGAACCCTGGAAGGCAGGGGAAAGGGGAGGCCCTTTTTGTCCCATCGGCAGCTTCTCTTGCAGAGGTGGTTGCAGGGGCAGGGAACTTATGGCAGGCTACTGCAGCTCTAGCCAAATGGGCAATGGCTGCTGATCCCCAGGGTGAGTGGGGGCCTCTGGGTTCCTACTCAGGGCAGTGACAATTCAGGAACGACGGCAGCAGTAGCCTTGGTTTGGGGGACGGCTTGGGTTTCTGGGTTCCAGGCTTGGAGTAGAAATCTGGGATTTGAGGGTAACAATCCTCTCTTCTCTTTCACTCCTTCAGGCCTCCCAACACCTTGGTAAACATTTCCCTGCATGAAGTCCCTCTTTGCTTGAAATAGAGTGGTTCTCTTTCCATGGTTGGACATTAACTGACACGGGTGACCTAGTTATCATAGTTATCACTTGTCAGAGGGGCAGGGTGGGGAGTCAGCTCCAGGCTCTCCGACTGCAAAGCCCAAGTTCTTAACCAATATCAAATGTATCAAAAGCTCTGCCCAATAAGGTATTCACTTATGTAGGGCAAGAAAGCTTTTTGCTATTCATTCTTTTTATCTACTCAAAAAATACATACTGAGAACTTATTCTGTACCTGCCACTGTGATAAGTTCTGGGGATAAAAAGTTGAATAAAACGTAGCTCCTGCTACCATGGAAGGAAAGTTCATAGACAAGTAATTGTAAGACAATGTGGGAAGTTCAAGGTTGGACCAACTTCTAAGGATGGGCCCATTTTCACATGACTGTTACTATAACAACCACGAAGAAGTCAAATGGGGTGGTATTTGGGGCCGATAGACCTGGGGACAGGAAGTCCTTTGTGAGAACAAAGCAGTTACCTCTGGGTGGAGAAGCCAACAGGTATTGACTGACCTACTTCCCTGAGGACCCTCCTGTGTTATTCATTTATTCATGTGTTCACTCAATAGCATTGAGTGCTTTATTATAGGCCTTCTCTGTATCTTTGGACTAAAGCACTTGAGCAAAAAAAGAAAAGGGTGTTTGATCTCATGGGCCTTCCATTTTTAGGGAGAGACCATCAATATGTAAGTAAACAAGTGAGATCATTTCATGTTATGAAAAGTACTCTAAAGGAAATAAGCAGGGATATATGAGAGCAACTGAAGAGGGGATATTTTAGGTATACTTTTGTTAGCGGGGATATTGGTATAGAATCCACTGTCCTTGTCCTCCAGGAGACAGTGGAAAAGGGCATAATGGGTCTGCAAGATTGAAAAATGTGTCTCAGCTTACAAGAGCCACATGTGAGAGCCCGGCCGGTGGAGAGCCTCCTCAAAGCTGGCACCTTCCTCCCAAGAAAGCGCTCCTACAGGGGTATTCAGAGTGCGGGTTTTTCAGGCCAGAGGCTGGCTTCTCATCACTCCTTTTGCAGCTCACAGTGGGAGAGGTGTGGCATAGTGCAAATGATCATAGATAATGGCAGTCCCCAGTCTGGGTCTGAAAGCTGGTTGCACCACTGCTGATCTCTGCATCTCAGTTTAAACCTGCAAAATGGGTATAATAATCCCCAAATCACAGAACTATTTATTTTGAGGATTGAATTCCGTATTCAGTGCATCTCACCTCGTAGATTCCCTGGCTCGTTCATTGAATTGATCCATGTGAAATATGTAAGCACATCAATGTTAGAGATCATTGCGCTTTCTCACAAAGTGATAGATCTCTCTCCGAAGGGTTGGAGGAGTTGGATGTGAGACAGGTTTCCTTCTCCTTCACTCTCTGTCTGTCTAACTAGAGATGATGGAAAGAATGGGTGGGTCTTCCTCGTGGAATGGAAGGCCTTCTGCTGGCCAACTCTTCCTGGTTGCCTCGGCTCCCTTAACAACCACATGTATGCTCAGCCTCATCTGCAAGAACCCCAGTTTGCCAGTGTCCTTCTGAAGCTCCGTTCCCTGGAACTAAACACAGTCCTCTAGCTTGACTCTGGCCACAGCTGAAAACAGCCCAACCACTACAGCCCTTGAGTTGGATACCACGCTGGACATGTAGCTTCAGAGGGTATTGGAATCTTAGAAGCAACCACATTGGACTATGGGTTCATGCTGTACTTGTAGCCAGTTCAGACTTACACACTGCCTGTGAAATAATTAGGACACCAAGAGCCCCAACTTGTGTTTCTGCATGTCAGGCTTTCACCCCCAGTTCCGGTCTCCATACTGATTCCTGCAAAACTCCTTTAGACTTAAGGAAGATCTTGGCGGAGCCATGGTATTTGTTCATGGAATCATTGCTAGAGCTGGGTGTATGGACTGGTGTATACGACCCTCTTTATATGTGTTTATTAAATAAATAACTATTTTAATTAGTACAGAAGTAAAAAACTACTTAGCTCGAAAAAAACAATGGGAAGTATCGTGCAGTCAAAAAAAAAAAAAAAGAAAGAAAGAAAGAAAGAAAAGAAAATGACTCATAATTCCATGCTGTTACATGTCATCCCAAATAGTATCAAATCATTTGTGCTTTTAGGTAACTTGAATTGTCTTAATGCATTATTAACACTCTTTATGACAACAAACAATTCGTACAACACCATTTGAATAGCTGCAAATCAACTCATTACATTAATAGTTGCAATTTTTTTAAAAGGATTTATTTAAATAAGTGAAATTGTTGAAACTTTAGGTTGTTTCCAGGTTTTTTTGTTTGTTTTGTTTTACATTTAAAGATCTCAGTACATACATTTTACTCCACATCTGACTGCCCCTTAGTGTAAAGTCCTAGAAACAGAAGCATTGGATCAAAGATAATGTGTGTATTTTTAAGATTTAAAGAAAATATTTATGTCAGTTTGACGTCCAGAACCATGTATGGCAATATCCTTTTCTCCATACCCATTCTGAGAGTAGATAAAGGGGGGAGGGAATAGAACCCATGTCATAGACTTGATTGGAAAAGTAGTGAGTTAATATACATCAAGTGCGCAGATTTTGCTTGGTACATGGCAAGTGCTCAATACTGGTAGTTATTACTATAATTACTATTGCTTCTATAGCCCACATATAATGCCAGCTTCAATTACTTTCTTCCACTAATGTAGTTCATTCACTGTAATAGCAAAACCTCTATTTCTCATCCCATCAATCAGAGAGAGGGAGGAAGGGAGGGAGAGATAAAGAGAGGGAGAGAGAGAGATGTCTGCAATTATATCGAAAGGCAAACCTTGGGGGTGGGGGGAAGTCTGCCATTCTCTGTAATTTATAGAATTCCCCATTTTCTCTGGGAACCTGCCTCTTGGAACCTTTCTTCTCTTGCTCTAACCTGCTTTTGTCTTGCTACACAGAGGTATTTCTAGGAGAGGTCCCTCCTGCTCAATTGTGCTGGACCCATTAATTCTTAGATCTCCTATTTTCCTCTTTTTGGTTTACTTTATCATTGGTTTGGAGAATGTTCTTAAGTAGCTTTCTCAGGAAAGGAGCATATGAGGCAAAATCTGTGTCTGAAAAATGTGTTTACCGGGAATAGACTCCTAGATTTCAAATAATTTCTTCGTTAAGTTATAGACATACATGCTTCTAATGAGAAGTAGTATGCCTTTGTGATTCATATGGCTTCCTAAGCTTCAGATTCCATCTCTCTCTCTCTCTCTCTCTCTCTCTCTCTCTCTCTCTCTCTCTCTCTTTCTCATTGTCACTCTTTCTCTCTTTTCTTTCTTTTCTCCAACATTTTAGGACCTTGACATCGTTGATGTGGAAATTCTCATGATCTCCATAGATGAGGGGTTTTGTTTAGTCTTCCTATTAGAATCTTAGAAGCACTTTCAATATAAAAAAACTACATCTCTCCAGCTCTACTAAGTTATCTTTTATTATTTGTCTTATACTTCTGCACTCCTCTGTGACCTAGTTCCTTACTTCTGGAATTCCTACAAGTTATAGAAGAGCTCAGGTATTGATCACCTACATTGTTTGTGCTTCTTCCCATATGTTCCATCTCTTTGTTTTGGGGGGACTAGGTTTCGAAAGGTTTCTTCGATGATAACTTCCCGTATTTCTACTGATCTTTCTTTTCTGCAGCAAATATTTTAAAATGTGAAGAACTTTTCCTTATTCTTTCCTTGTTTCTTTCACTTAGTTTTGATTTCTTGCATATGAATGTGATCGTGGTACGTCATCAATGTTCCTAGAGACTGTTGCTAACACAGTTTTCTTTTATTTCATTCTCTAATGTCCTGCACAGTGTTCATGTTCCACCAGGTCAGGCTTCCTGATGATTTTCCTTGACCTTCATTTTCTGTGTTTCAGGATTCTTTGTCCAAAAGACAAATAATATTAAGTTTTGGCAAGAATCCAGATACACCAAAATCCCAATACATTGATGGTGGGAACGTAAAATGGTTCAGCCACTTTGAAGAACACTTTGCCAGTTTCTTAACAGTTTAAACCTGAACTTAGGATATAACCCATAGATTCTACACCTAGGGATCTGCACAGGATAAAGATACGTGTCCACAGAAGACATCTGTGGATGTTCATAGCAGCGTTAATCATAATAACCAAAGCTACAAACGATCCCAAATTTCATTAGCTGTTAAATGGATAAAGAAAATGAAGTATGCGGCATACAACTTTATTATTCACCAATAAAAAAGAATAAATTATGGATACTAGCTTCAACAAAGATGAACCTCAAAACCATTATTCTAGGGGCGCCTGGGTGGCTCAGTTGGTTGGGCATCCGACTTCAGCTCAGGTCATGATCTCGCGGTCTGTGAGTTCGAGCCCCATGTCGGGCTCTGTGCTGACAGCTCAGAGCCTGTAGCCTGCTTCAGATTCTGTGTCTCCCGCTCTCTCTGCCCCTCCCCGACTCATGCTCTGTCTCCCTCTGTCTCAAAAATAAAAATAAACATTAAAAAAATTAAAAAAAAAAAGGTCAAAAATCCCTGCTTGAGCAGTTTACAGTCCAATGGAAGACACAGCAAGTCAAGAATAAGGAAATTATAATGCACGTTGGAGACAGAAAAGGAGAGACAGTAAGAAACACAGAAGAGGGGCACCTGGGTGGCTCAGTTGGTTGGGCATCTGGCTTTGGCTCAGGTCATGATCTCATGGTCTGTGAGCCCCGTGTGGGGCTCTGTGCTGACAGCTCAGAGCTCAGAGCCTGGAGCCTGCTTCAGATTCTGTGTCTCCCTCTCTCTCTGCCCCCTCCCATGCTCATGCTCTCTCTGTCTCTCTCTGTCTCTCAATAATCAATAAACATTAAAAAAAAAACCATTATTCTAAGCAAAAGAAGGAAGACACAAAAGACCACCTATTGTATGTTTCCATCAATATGAAATGGCCAGAAATGGCCAAATACAGACCAAAAAAAACCCAAAAACCAAAACAGAATAGTGGCTGCTTAGACCTGGTGATGAAGAATAATAGCTACAAAGAGGCCTAGGGGAACTTTAGAAATTTAGACAATGTCTTAAAACTGGACTATGTTGATGGTTGCACAACTGTAAACATTTACTAAAATGTATAGATTTGTACACATTCAATGGGTGAATTGTATTATATACGAATTATACCTCAATGAAGCTCTTAAATAACGCACAGCTAATTTTTGTCACAAAGGAAGTGAGGTGATTGGCAAATGTATTTTCTATTTTGTTGAAAGTAAAATGTTTGTAATTTGAGAGCACACATCCAGTTTTCCGGGTTTGGGATATGGCCATGCTTACTTTTGATCTTGGATGCGAGGCATTTCACTTCATCTCCGTGGTTCTCAGTGTTTTCCCCTTGATCTGTCTGTCTTTAGACCCCGTACGGCAGCAAATTTGCTACAGTTCATCTTTGTTTTCAGGTCTGGGTTTGGAATAGACCATCTTGTACTTTCCTCCTTAATCAAGAACCTTCTGAGAAAGTAGTTAATCTGATTTCCACCATGCGGATGAGCTGGGCACAGCGGTTAAAAATTGAGCAATATTCAGCCAATTTATTTTAAGTGAGTATGCTCATTTTTAAGCCTATTTTTACATTAAAGATAATTTTATTGGGCAAATTTAGCTTACCCACACATAAACGGCAGCATTAGAAGGAAAACAGAATAGATGATTGCCTACCAGGACTCGTTGGTCTAGTTTATGGACTACGGTGTGATATCAGAAGTCCAGGAATTATTGTGTTGCCATAGGTTAAAACATGTAGATTTTTTCTTTTATCTTTTTAAAAAATTTATTTTTTTTATTTTTTAAAATTTACATCCAAATTAGTTAGCATATAGTGAAACAATGATTTCAGGAGTAGATTCCTTAGTGCCCTTTACCCATTTGCCGACCTTGACTTTTTTTTCTTTTTTTCTGATATAGATCTGATGCTCTTGCAAAGGACTGAAAGGGCTAATTTGCGAAGTTCTATTAGACTTGTCTTTTGTAGCTATAAATTAATGCTTCTCAACCTTGAGTGTGTATACAGATCAGCTAGGGAGCTTGTGAAGATACAGATGCTAAAATACAACTATCTGGGGGAGTGGCCTGAGACCCTGCATTTCCAGCAAGCAGTTAGAATCCACCAGGGCTGGTTGGAGGACCACACTCCGAGTAGCAAGGTGGTAGAATGGAAACAGAAAGAATGGAAGGCAGGGAGTTACAAGGAACTGTCTTGCTCTGGCGGTAATGAGAACCAGCCTGCAAAAGGAGTAAGATGCCCAGCTGTAGTCGCTTCTCCGTCAGTGGAGGTGGTCACACAGAGGCTGTAATAGAAGGGATTGGTGGATGTGCATAAGTGATAGACCAGGAGACCTCAAGTATCTCCTCTCACTGTGAGAATGCATACTTGTCTTTAATTAGTGTCTCTTCTGGCCATGGAATGTATGTTACCCATATATTCCTGCGGAATTATTTATAATAATTTTCCATACTAACTGTAAGCACTTTTTTGGACCATGCTTCACTTGTGTGTGTGACCACTGGGTTACAAGTGTAAGTGTATTGGTGGCGTGCCCAGTTCCGCGTCTTTCTGCTCTTACATCAGAAACTATTAGTCCTTTTCTCTTGTTCCTCTTGTCCCAGAAGGGCCTGGCTTGCTCTGGAGCTCCTGTAGCTGAGTGGGGACAGAAGGCTTCCATCATCTTCCTCAGCAGAGTCTTGCCCATGAGAGTGGGAGCTTAGGCCTCTTGGCCCAATAAGTATCCTCCAGCTCAACTTTTTTTGTTTGTTTGTTTGTTTAATAGAATGTGACATTTTGGATAGTTCCACAGATGAACAAAGATATGTCATTCTCAATGAACCGTTGAGATTGCCATGATATATTAGGAAGTAGTATAAACCAGTCTCATTGGATAATAAAATGAGGATGGATGGATGCAGGAGAACAGTCTGAAATGCAGGATAAATTAATACACGTAAACCAATTTTATTGTTGCACAATTAGAAGTCCATCAGGCCCCTTGAAGAGTTGCAGCTTTAAAATAAGCCTTTGGGGCGCCTGGGTGGCTCAGTCGGTTGAGAGTCCGACTTCGGCTCAGGTCATGAGCCCTCGGTTTATGAGTTCGAGCCCCACGTCAGACTCTGTGCTGACAGCTCAGAGCCTGGAGCTTGCTTCAGATTCTGTGTCTCCCTCTCTCTTTGCTCCTCCCCTGCTCACACTGTCTCTCTCTCAAAAACAAATAAACAATTTTTTTCTAAATAAGCCTTAAACAGGTTCAAGGGCAGGAGCCTCTGGAGGAGTGGTAGCTAACTACAACCTCAAACTGTAAGTGGCAGGTAGCAAGGTAGGAAGGGAGGGAGCTGGGTGGCAGATGGCCTAAGCTCTGAGCACTGGGAACTGCGTGACGTAGGAGACGCAGCGACGTGGTCTAGGTGCACTATAGGAAAAATACTTCCCCCCAGTTCAACAAAGTATGACAAAACATCAGGAACCCTTCTCATCCTTTGCGATTCCATAAATAGAGAACTACAATAATTTATTCATTATCATCATTTTCCTCCTAAAAGTCCCAGGATGCTACCTAACATGCCATCGCTGGAAGTATGTTGCCCACTCTCTTACTCTCTGGCCACTCATCCCATCTGATGTAGGCTTCCCAAGTTTTCCATCACCTCTTCCTGGAATGCTCTCCCTCGGTCTTTGTTTCTGGACCACTCTCATTGCCCTCCAAGGTCCGTAAGGAGGTCAATAAAATACCTGGACAAGAGATCGTGTATCAGTCAGCTTGACTGCCAAAAAAAGATGCCGTTCTGGGTGGCTCAAATAACAGACATGTACTTTCTTCCAATTCTGGAGGTTGGAAGGTCAAGGTCAAGGTGCTGGCAGGACTGGTTTCTGGGGAGCCCCCTCTCCCTGGCTTACAGATGGCTACCATCTCACTGTGTCCTCACTGGCTTTTCTTTTGAGAGATCTCTGGTGTATCTTCCTCTTCTTATAAGGACATCAGTCCTACTGGATTACAGTCCCACTCTTATGACCTCATTTAACCTTAATTACCTCCTTAAAGGGACCATCTCCAAATGAATCACTTTGGAGGTTAAGGCTTCAACATATGAATTTTGGGGAACATAGTTCAGTTTATGGCAGATGGGGTGTTCGCATAGCATTTGGCCATGTGAGGGATTGACTGTCTTGTATTACAGTTGATGATGCAGTTTTATACTCAATAGAATTATATCTGTTTGAGGACCGAACTAGAATGTTAAACGAGATTCTTGAACACCTGTGAAGTTCCCACGAGGTCGAAGCAAGAAATAACAGTGTTCACAATCAAAAATATTTCTTGACTAGGATAAGAACTTAGCTACGAAGAAAGCTGGTTTTTGATTCAGTGGGTATCCAACTGATATATTATTTGAACTTGGGACTTAATAGTAGAGAATAAAAATGGATTCTCCTCCCTGCCTTTCAGAGAAAGGTATTTCCCCAAACCAGCTGGCACCCTCTGCAACTTAGCAGTCCTTTTAATGTCTATAATTTCTTTCTCTTTATTTGATCACACCTCAATCTCCCCTACTGTAGAGGAAAACAAAGTGTGTCATGACAAGAATGAAACAATTTGGGGACATTGGTGCTGGGTATGTGTTTAAAGAACCCTGCTCCAAATAATTTAACAACTTCCTCACTGCAAAAATTAAATAGACTTGAAAAGTCCAACAGTGGGGCTGCAGAGAAGGATTAAGAAGAAACTGGAGATTCTCCTGCTGTGGCAATGGAATGAACCCTCCACATTTCTTCTTTCTAAACAAATTCTTATTTGTTAAACCTGCATTATCTTGTGTAAATATAACAAAGCATTTACATTGTTCTAAATGTCCTCTTACTTGTATCATGTCTGAGTTTTCAAAGCATTTTCCAACCTTTTATTGCACTTCATCCTCATAATAATTATGTGAGTTTAATTGGGCAGGTTTTTAAAATTCAAGTTTGTAAATAAGAAAAAAATCAAGGCCCACTTAAATATATTTATGAATATCACCTTAATACTCAGATATCCTGAGCCACATTCCAGAGATTTTCTTTGGTGGATGGGTAGGAAATGAATTTTGGGTAAGACTAAACCCAGAAGAGATGCTTGGGGAAAAGGAAACTCATTTTAAATTGCCACACTCTTATTCCTTATGTAATCTATCTCCTTTTAGTCTGAATGAATTCCTCTCTCAATTAAGCAGAGTCGTCTTAAAATGTTTTACAGTTCTAATTGTTGTATCACTATTATTGTCTAGGGACTAGAAATTCTGGAATCCTGCCCTACACTTTTTTTTTTTTAACCTGTGAAGTTTGTAAGAGAGAGGTGCAACGAGGCATAGAAACAAACAGGCGAAGAGAAAGCTCTACTTGGTTAGAATTCTGGGAGCCTGTCCCCAACGTATATGTTCTGGGTTCAAAGGCCTAATGAGCTTTTGCTCTACATATTGAGCTGTAACCTGTGTCTTGTGATTTCACCATCTTCCAGCCAATGTTGTGGAGAGAAAAAATTGAATAGCCACAGAACAGGAGCACGGGGAAGGTCATAAAGACTGTCGCACTTCTCTCCCTCTCCAGACACAGAGAAGGATGAAGCAAAAAGAAGGTAGTTCCACCAAAGGTGCTATGGAAGGACGGGTCTTCTGTCCACCAACGGACACAAGAGAGAGAAAAGAGGGAGGAAGATGACTGGTGTTCAGCATCAGGAAGGAAGCTGTGTGTGACCTTCCAGTTTCCCCCTCATGGATGATAGAGGGCGATGAGAAACCCATGCTGATGTAGGACACCTTTAGACACTGCTCACTGCTAAACGTGGCCCAGTTAGTATCTTAGAGTCTGCCCAATCAAATGAATGCTCTCCTCCTTGGAGAGAGAAGCAAAGAAAGGGTGAACCAAGCCTCCTTACAGAACCGGAGTCCTATAGTTCTGTTGAAGAATGTTGGGTAGAAAAGAATCCCGTGGCAGAGTTTTTCTGTCCTGTTTCACATACTCGGTACCAGAAAGTCAGTTAATAATATCAGGAGTTCTACTCTAAACACAACCAGATTTCAATCACTGAAAACCCATAGAAACTAGACAGAGATATGTATTTGGCTGCCCACCTGCCTTCTGGGAAGCTGTGGTCAGTGTTTAATATTGTTCTTTCCTGGTTCCAAAGAGAAATGTGGGCTTGGAGTCATGGACTGGATTCAGCTCTGTTTACTCGCCGGGGCCTTCTTCTAACCCGCTCTAAGTCTCAAGTGTCTGTCTTCGGTGGCTTAACAGTGTCTGCGTTATGCCTTTCTGGCATGTAACATCTTGAGCAGCCAGAGTGATCTAGTTCTGAAATATGTGTGGTGGGGCTTCTTTTAGAATGCATGGCGAATTGTCTGTTAAGAGAAATGGCCCTCTTATTTTGAGTATGGCATTGCTGACATCATGAATGAAGGCCAGAAGATCTGTTAGGGAAAAGACAGTTAATCAAATCAAAACGAAACCTAGCAGTACCATTTCTTTTTTTTTCCTTTTTTTCAACGTTTTTTTTTTTTTTTTTATTTTATTTTTGGGACAGAGAGAGACAGAGCATGAACGGGGGAGGGGCAGAGAGAGAGGGAGACACAGAATCGGAAACAGGCTCCAGGCTCCGAGCCATCAGCCCAGAGCCCGACGCGGGGCTCGAACTCACGGACCGCGAGATCGTGACCTGGCTGAAGTCGGACGCTTAACCGACTGCGCCACCCAGGCGCCCCAAGCAGTACCATTTCTAATTGTGTTCAGTTTCCTCTTGCTGAAAAGGTAATATTCTCTTGTCTGAAAATGTTTTTTCTTTCTTCATAACTTCAATATAGGTATTATTATTATTGTCCCCTGGGTCCAGAGATCTGAAACACTGACAATTTTGAATGGCTTTCTAAGCATTTGATACAGGAAATTTACTTAAAAAAATAACTCAGAAGGCATTTTTCAGTGATTTCCGGCTTTAAGCTGGGATTCGCTGCTATTTTCATACTAAGTTGTGAGTCTTAGGGAGATTGTGGGGGGGATCTTCCCTGAAAATATGCCAAATTCTCAAAAAGTTATTCTCATTTCTTTCTTTCCTCTTTTTTGGCATCTCAAGTGCAGTGGACAAGCACATGAAGCTGGTTTCACCCAGTTCTATATTTGAATTCTGATTACATATACTATTTTTATGACATTAAACACACTAGAATTGCCCTTTTTCTTCATTTGTATGTCTCATATGAAACATTGTGAACAGAAAATATTTTTTTTAAATGTCTTTTTTAAAGTAGGCTTCATCCCTAGCATGGAGCCCAATGTGAGGCTTGAGATCAAGACCCGAGCTGAGATCGAGAGTCAGACACTTAACCGACCGAGCCACCTGGGCACCCCTCAAGAGCATATCATTTTTAAAATTAGAGATATTTGAAACAGACTTTAACGTGGGTGTTACCTCCACAACCCCCATTGGGCTCTGTGCATCAAGTTTTCCTACTCAATTTCTTGCTTCTGACTTTTCCAGCCAGGACCAATTAACCATGGCATGGTATTTCTTCCAGAAAAGAGCCTGCTAAGGGGGCTGCCCGGTCAATATTGACTAATTACTGTTACTTCTAGTCCTGCTCTAATCAGAGGGATCAAGAGTGGGTGAACAATGTTCCACTGGCCAAATCTGGTCCATCGCTTGTGTTGTGTATAGCCTGCAAGCTACCAGTAGATGCTACATTTTTAAATGATTGAACTAAATCAAAAGAAGATTGATATTTTATGACACATGAAAATCAATCAATATTCAGAGTTTAATGTCCATAAATAAATTTTTATTGGAACGTGGTCGCGTTCATTTAGTTAGATGTTGTCCGTGGCTGCAGACATTAGTAGTTTTGACGGAGGTTGCACGGCACACAAATTCTAAAATATTTACCATCTGGCCCTATCCAGAAAACGTTCGCCCACTTGTGACAAAAAACCAGAAATTACACTTGGACACACCTGGCTGCTGGCCCACACTGTGGTACTTGCTAGCCATGTGCCATTGTGTGAATCACCTTTATAAAATGATGCTCGTTGTGGTGCAATTATAGTCACTTTCCAGTGTCTGGAGAAAAACAAACGGCATATTGTCTATGAAAGCACTTTGTAAACTGTAAGAACTATATGATCGTGCTTTTCAAACCTTGTTTTTATTCTTGAAACCTTTTATTCACCTAAATCTTACATGAAGCCCCTGTATGTGAAGCAGACATAAGTAGACCAGGTGGTTGAAATAAGAAAGGGAGCTAGAAATACTGAACACCCATCTGCTACCCCCAGGTCCTTTGCTGAACCATAAGGCCTGGAGGGGAAGAGTTTGAATCCACTCTGGGATAAGTAGAGCAGGCATTCTTCTTCTTCATCTTTTGTTAATGTTTATTTACTTATTTTGAGGGAGATATACAGGGTGTGAGCAGGGGAGGGGCAGAGAGAGAGGGAGAGAGAATCCCAAGTAGGCTCCACGCTGTCACGAACCGTGGGATCATGACCTCAGCTGAAATCAAGTGTTGGACACTCAACCTACTGAGCCCCCCGGGAGCCCCCCAAACAAGGCTTCTAACCCTTTCCATTACTAAGTCTCCTTTTTTCATTTATTTTTTGCTATTGAAGACTTATTTTTAATCTCTAAGATAAATCCACCAATGTGAAGAATTTTACATTATATATGGAAGGATTAAACAAAGTTAAACAATATTGTATGATAAGCGAGAGTTAGCTAGGGCAGTTCACGATCAGCTGTCATGGGAATGAGGCGCACGTAAGTGCTCTAGGTGCACTGTGGGAAGAAAGTTGACGGGTTCCCAGGAAGAGTTTATGATGGGAAGTCTCTCAGCTCCCGAAGGATGTGCAGGGCTTGCTTTGGCTGAGATGAAGAGTAACACACTTGTGACATAAGTACACCTTTATTAGGAAGAAGTTCATACCACTCAAGCTCTGTAAATGAAAATGCAATTCCTGCAGGACCCAAAATCTTATGACCCTACAATCATATGCCCTTAGCAAATTATTTTATCTTCTTAAACCTCAGTTCCCTCAACTGGAATACAGGAATAAAAATGGTATCTTTCCTCATAAAGTTGTTTTGAAAGTCAAATGAGAAAAAGAATCAAAATGCTTGGCACATATAAACACCTGATAAATGTCTGCTCTTATTATTACCAATGAGATGGTTGGAACTTGCTAGAAGAGGGTGTGGTTCCACAGAGAGCTCCCTGTTGGCCAGTTCCTTTGGCCAGCTCACAGGCAAGCTGAGAGTCTCAGCCTCTCTCCCAATGCAGGGCCATTCCAAAGAAATGTTGCTTTCCACTCCTGCTTCCTGGCTTGCTTTCTGAGTCACTTTGATGACCATGGAGATTCCTATACTAAACCACGAATGACCTGAGGACAAAGGCCTGTCTATTTCATCGTCTTAACTCTCACCAGACCCAAAACCAAGTTCAGCATGTAGTAAATCCTCCTGAAGTGGTTTTGGTTTGTGTTTTTGCTTCCCCCCGCCCAATTTTATTTAAATGCTAGTTAGTTAACATTTGGTGTAATACTGGTTTCAGGAGTAGAACATAGTGATTCACATTTACGTACAACACCCAGTCCTCATCACTACAAGTGCCCTTCTTAATACCTATCACCCGTTTAACCCATCCCATACCTCCCTCCCTCTATAAACCCTCAGTGTATTCTCTGTCATTAAGAGTTTCTTACGGTTTGTTTCCCTCTCTCTTTTTATCCCCTTCTTATATGTTCATCTGTTTTGTTTCCTTAATTCCACATATGAGCGAAGTCTTACAGTATATGTCTTTCTCTGACTTATTTCATTTAGCGTAATGCACTCTAGCTCCATCCACATCTTTGCAAATGGCAAGGTTTCGTTCTTTTTGATGGCTCAGTAATATTCCATATATATATTCCATATATATATATATATATATATATATATATATATATATATACACACACATATATACACCACATCTTCTTTATCCATTCATTAGTTGATGGAAACTTGGGCTCTTTCCATAGTTTGGCTATTGTTGATAATGCTGCTATAAACACTGAGGTGCATGTACCCCTTCGAATCTGTATTTGTGTATCCTTTGGGTAAATACCTAATGGCGCAATTGCTGGATCCAACCATAGTTCTATTGCTAACTTTTTGAAGAACCACCATATTGTTTTCCAACGTGGCTGCACTAGTTAGATTTTGGATACTAACCCTTTATCAGATATGTCATTTGCAAATATCTTCTCCCATTCCATAGGCTGCCTTTTAGTTTTATTGATTGTTTCCTTCACTGTGCAGAAGCCTTTTATCTTGATGAAGTCCCAATAGTTCATTTTTGCTTTTATTTCCCTTGCCTCTGATGACATGTCTAGTAAGACGTTGCTCCAGCCAAAGTCAACAACAGGTTGCTGCCTGTGTTCTCCTCTAGGATTTTGATGGTTTCCTGCCTTGCATTTAGGTCTTCCATTATTTTGAATTTATTTTTGTGTACACTGTAAGAAAGTGGTCCAGTTTCATTCTTCTATATGTTGCTGTCCAGTTTTCCCATCACCATTTGTTGAACAGACCTCCTTTTTTCCATTGGATATTCTTTCCTGCTTTGTCAAAGATTAGTTCCCCCTATAGTTGTGGTTTCATTTTTGGGTTTTCTCTTCTGTTCCACTGATCTATGTGTCTGTTTTTGTGCCACTGTCATACTGTCTTAGTCATTACACCTTTGTAATATTGCTACAAGTCTTTTCTCCAGCTTTTCTTTTCTTTTTAAAGATCGCAATGGCTCTTCCGGGTCTTTTGTGGTCTAATACGAATTTTAGGACTGTTTGTTCTAGCTCTATGAAAATGCTGGTGGTATTTTGATAGGCATTGCATTAAATGTGTAGGTTGCTTTGAACAGTATAGACAGTTTAAAATGTTTGTTCTCCCAATCCATGACCATGGGATGTTTTCCCATTTCTTTGTGTCCTCTTAAATTTCATTCATAAGTGTTCTATAGTTTTAAGAGCACAGATTTCTTACCTCCTTGGTTAGGTTTTTTCCTAGGTTTCTTATTGGTTTTGGTGAAGTTTTAAATCAGATTGGTTCCTTGATTTCTTTTTCTGATACTTCATTATTGGTGTATAGAAATGCAACACATTTTTGTACATTGATTTATGTCCTGTGACTTTGCTGAATTCATGTATTGATTCTAGCAATTTTTGGTGGAGTCTTTCAGGTTTTCTACATAGAGTATCATGTCATCTGTAAATAGTGAAAGTTGACTTCTTCCTTGCTGATTTGGATGCCTCTTATTTCTTTTTGCTGTCTGATTGCTGAGGTTAAGATGTCCAGTAATATGCTAAATAGTAATGATGAGAGTGTACATTCCTACCTTGTTCCTGATCATAGAGGAAAACCTCTCAGTTTTCCCCCATTGATGATGATATTAGCTGTGGGTCTTTCATATATGGTCTTTAAGATATTGAGTAATGTTTCATTTATACTTACTTTGTTGAGGTTTTTTTTTTTTTATCAAGAATGGATGCTGTATTTTGTCAAATGTTTTTTCTGCATATACTGAGAGGATCTCATATGGTTCTCTTATCTTTCTTTTATCAATGTGATGTATCACATTTATTACTTTGCAAATATTGAACCACTCCTGCAGCCCAGGAATAAATTCCACTTGATCATGGTAATTCTTTTAATGTACTTTTGGATTCAATTTGCTAGTAGCTTGTTGAGAATTTTGCATCCAGGTCCGTCAGGGATATTAGTCTGTAATTGTCCTTCTTAGTAGGGTCTTTGTCTAGTTTTGGAATTGAGGTAATGTAGGCATCATAGAATGAGTTTGGAAGTTTTCCTTCCATTTCTGGTTTGTTTTGTGTGTGTGTGTGTGTGTGTGGCGGGGGGGAGGGAACAGTTTGAGAAGAACAGGTATTAACTCTTCTTTAAAAGTCTGGTAGAATTCTCCTGGGAAGCCATCTGACCCTGGACTTTTGTTTGTTAGGAGACTTTTGATTACTAATTCAATTTCTTTCCTGTTTATGGCTCTGTTTGCCTTTTCTATTTCTTCCTGTTCAGTTTGGATAATTTGTGTTTCTTGGAATTTGTCCATGTCTTCCAGATTGCCCAGTTTGTTGGCATATAATTTTTTGTAATATTCTCTTATAATTGTTTGTATTTCTGTGGTGTTGGTTCAGATCTCTCCTCTTTCATTTGTGATTCTATTTATTTGGTTTCTTTCTATTTTCTTTTTGATAAGTCTGGCTGGAGGGTTATTAATTATTTCAAAGAAGTAGCTCTTTGTTTTGTTGATCTGTTCTGCTGGTGTTTTTTGTTTGGTTGTTTCTATACCATCTATTTTTGCTCTGACCTTTATTATTTCCCTTCTTCTACTGGCTTTAGGCTTTATTTGCTGCTCCTTTTCTAGCTCCTTATGGTGTAAGGTCAGGTTGCGTATTTGGGACTTTTCTTACTTCTTGGGGTAGACCAGTATTGCAATATACTTCCCTCTTAGGGCCACCTTTTCTGTCATGTCTTCACTTTCATTCCATGTCTTTTTGAAAATTTATTCTTTATTTTCCTGGTTAATTCATTAATTCTTTAATAAGATGTTCTTTCAAATACATGGAAGCAAATGAAAGTAAGTCCAAAACCTTTAGGATGTAGAAAAGACAGTTCTTTTTTCATTTACAAATTACTTAGTGCAACTCATGACTGATGGCTTCACCATCCAGTGATGACAAAATAACAGGCCATAAAACATGTGCATATGGTAGAATTTGTTGTCAAAGTGGTTAACTAATATGGGTTGCTGGCTATTTCCCTGACACACCACCTTGAGACACCACAAAAAAAAAAAAAAAGACAAAAAATGATAAAGAGGCCAGTGGATTTGAGCAATGAGCATGGAAACCATGGGGTAGCCTCAAGGAAGACAGAATGCAGTTGGTTCTTTTGTTGGCAGAGATACTGTCACAGAAGAAAACAGATTGAGCTGATCAAGTAGGTGGTTATGCTGGGTTTCCATTTTAGATATGTTCCCTCTTTTCCCACAAGATTTCTCATGGTTGAAAGAGCAACAACAGACATGGGCTGGCCAAGGATGAGAGGCAAATAGTGGGCATCTGAGACTTGGGTAAGTGAGGAAGACTTAATAGCATATGCAGGTAGACCAGCTGGACTTATCAACTCATTCCCCATTTCTACTCCATAAACCATTAAAAAAAAAACATGACACTGCTCAGAGGTAAAAGACGAGTCCCTGAGAGGCACAGTTATCCGGGGAGAGGGAGTTGTTTGCCTTTCCCTCCTTCAAATTTCCTTCAGAGGACTGTGAGCTCACAGAACAACATCATGAGACATATGGAGGGCACAACTTCAACACAGTAACAACAGAGCAGAGAATGTACACAAAGTGAACCAAAAGTCATGGTCAGGAAGCATAGGTGCTTAAAGTATTTTCAAAGAGATAAAGGAAGATATTTGTAACAAAAATCAGGGACAGGAAATTATAAAAGAAGGAAAAAGTTGAGTGTATTGGCCCGGAAAAATATAGTTGAAATAAAGATATCAATGTATAGGTAGAAAAACAGGACATATATAGTCAGAGAACAAATTATTGATCTGAGATGTCAGGCTTTGGACCTCTCCTGGAAAGCATCCAAGAAGAATAAAGAGAAACATAAAACGGTGATATAAAGGGTAGAAATAGAATATCAATATCTTTAAGACAACATGTTTTTCCAGAAAGAGAAACATTAATAGGAGAAGAAATATTTGCAGAAATATTGGCTGAGAATTTCTTAATTTTAAAGGGCAGGCAGTAATGACATAGGTTAAAACACACACACACACACACACACACACACACACACACACACACACACACTTTGCCACAAAAAAAGTGAAATTTTAGAAGATCACACAGAAAATTCCAAAAGCTTTCAAAGAGAAAAAGCAGATCACATGCAGAGGACAAGGAAATAGATTAATGCCATACTTGTCAAAGGTAACATTGAATGCAAAAAGCCAAAAGAGTAACACTCTTAGTGTATTCAAGGAAAGACATAGTTTTATTTCCAGCTTAAACATGAGGGAAAAAAATACCCTTGAATATACATATAAGGCCATGGCCTTTAAGATCACTCTCCTTCATTAAGCTTCCTGTGATCATCCTGTGAGCATGCTTTTCAAGCTTATTCCTTTGTTGTATATTTCAAGAACCTCTTTATTTGGAATTAAAAGCCAAGAATTTTATTCTGTATTCTCTAGGCTAAGTAATTCTCTCCCAGCAATGTGGTGAGTTTAGAAGGTTATTCTTCTGCCTAAGTAGGAGGAAAAAGTGTGCTGACTGCATGATATATAGAAGAAACTAACTGGATTAATATCTCAAAATACCCTCTCTATAAACTTTCCATAACGAAGATATAAGCAAAGTGTAGGGGAACAAGAACAATAATGAAGGGGCATGGACTTCAGATAGGTGCGGCTTCAAGGAAGACACAGATCTTGTAGAATAGGTAAGTTTCTGTTAAACATGTGGCCCTCACAGCAACGCAGAGGGCAGCCGTTTACATCTGTGCCTACACAGGCAGGAACCTCATTTGAAATGCTAAGACTTTCCTTGAGATACTGACTTTTTTTTTCCTGCCGCTAGACCATGCATCATAATTTGAGTAATTAAAAGCAATCCACTTTTTATGTTTTGATTGCACTCTGTGAAACATTGAATTTCTTCATGTTTCTTCCCAATCAGCAGTGTCTTCAAAAGCAAAAGAACCCCCCCAGATATTACAATGTGTGGTTATTTTTAATATTTAATGCAGAATCAGGGAAGCTTCTTATGGTTCTGTAGTAAGTGGAATAGAGGTAGAAATGCTGCACCGTATAGGAAGCAGGACTGAAGTAATTTTTGCACCACATCTCTCCTGCATTTCTGTGCCGTAATCCTATACGAGATGGAGTGAAGGTTTTGTGTTTTTTTTAATCCCATTCCTATGCTGTATTTCCAAACTGTGCATTTCTATGTTCACTATGGTTGAACCATTTTTATCATTTCTATGATATATTTTACATGCAGTACATTTTCACTGAATGATGTATATTCATTTAGCGCTCTTTCTAGTCTTGATCTCAAACAGTGTTTTTTGATCTTGTGAGGAGTGTAATCATTTTGACGTTACTTCTACACCAATAAATTTCTACAGCAACAATAATAATATGAATAGCTACCAATTACCAACCCATGTGTGCCAGGTAGAGCGGTAAGCAATGTGCATCCAGTTGTATAATTTAACCTTTACAAACAGCCCTGTGAAGTAGTTCTGATTATCGTCTCTGTCTTACTTATGAGGAAACTGGGGCTCAGAGAAATGAATTACCTTATCCAAACCTCATGGCTAGAAGGCAGTGCAGACAACTTTGGATTCAGGTCTCTCCGATTTTAAA
The DNA here is from genome assembly GCF_028018385.1 of Neofelis nebulosa. Taxonomy (NCBI): domain Eukaryota; kingdom Metazoa; phylum Chordata; class Mammalia; order Carnivora; family Felidae; genus Neofelis; species Neofelis nebulosa. The sequence goes on along the minus strand of NC_080795.1, from coordinate 75,427,882 downwards.
AAGGTCACCTTTTTAGGCTTTGATGCTATATAATCAGGCTGTGACTGTTGTCATCATGATGACGATTGAGGTCATCCCCACCATCCCATTACCATCACCATCATCACTCTCACCCTTGTTTTCATCCCACAGGCGGGGAGTGAGCCCTCAGTACTCTAAGGTAGTTGCATCTTACCTAATCTTGCTCTTCTCAATCCCAACTTGTTTCATCGGATGTTCATACTTATGTAATTGTGTCGGGATTGACGAATGGGTATACCACCATCACCATCATTTTTATACGGCTGTTACTGTTGATGCTGTTAGTAACAAACATGTTAGCAACATGTTAGGAACTCATCATTTGCCAGACGCTGTTCTAACTCATCAATTCCCATAACAGCCTTTTACATTTGAGAATACCCTTATTTTACAAATAAGGAGTTCATAGAGGGTAGGTAACCTCCTCAAAGTTTCCCAAGATAGGAAACAGGATTTTCTTGGCTCGGATTTTATGAAACTGGTATCTGAGACTCAGTTTTTTTTTTTTTACATTTAAGCAAGAACAATGTATAAAAGTATACATTTTCATCAGTAGCATGGCCACTGGCTTTAAACCGGGCCTCCTAAATCCTAACCACTATCTCCTCCATTCCAGCTTTTATCTAAGACACCACTGGGATTATCTTTTATCTTCTGCAGTTGGTTCACACTGTCCCGAGTAGGGGGTTAAATGGGCAAAGGCAGAGAAGTGAGACCATAACACCCTTTCAGTCATCCTCCCCATGCTACATTATACTTTGAAATTTCCATCTTTTCAGGGGAAATTGTTGGAGGAATGTCAGTGAGTAGAACTGACCATGCACTGCCCATTAAGTTAATGAGGGGGGCTCAGCTAATTCCCTTGGAGCTTGGCGCTGAAAATGAAGTTCCTGTCATATCGGAATAAAAATCACTGCATAATACACTGATTTTCATTCACAACAAGCTTTATGAGCATTAACAAATGAGCCCTAACTACCCCTCTGTGAACTTGAAAAGCATATAATCCCCTCCCTGGTGAATGGGAGCCATGAGGTAGAATTAGAACAAATACCATTTTTCTGCCACTCTCTATTCCCTTACTAAACAAACAGAAAAGAAAAGGGAATTTCATTTCAAATAGAACTGAAATGGCTCCCAAGTGCTGACATTTCATTAATGCTGACCAAATTATCTTCTCTCCCTACCCCTACCCCCAGTTTGGGCTAGAAGCTGCTGCTGCTTGCTGTGTTTCAAAAGAGGCTGCAAAGTAAACCCAGATCTCTGGCTTTGCTATGAAGGCTGAGCCACGTTTATCCCTAGTCCAGAGGGGCTCCGTCCTTGCCTTGAGCCCCATCTTAGCCAGTGGTCCCAACGTTCTGTTCCCTAGGAGTTGTTCTTGATTCCTCATGATCCCCAACTTCCCACAGTCTGTTGACTCTGTTTCCTAAATATTAACCGAATCTGTCTCTTCCCTTCAAAACACATTCCTACTTTGAATTAGAGCTGCTGCCATCTCTTGTCCTTAGTACTGAATGCGTCGGTCTTCTGATTGGTCTCTCCTGATTTCAGTCTTCTGCACCGCCTATCCAGGATGCATATTTCCGATGCAGTTATCTGGCACAATCACTCCCTGCTTATACTCTCCAATGATGCCCGGTTGTATACGGGATAATGTAGAGGAGGTAAATTCATACGTTTTGGCAGATTAAAGACATATGAAAATTTCTTGATACTCATCCCATTAAATCTTGGATTATAAAGAAGGTCAATGGAATATGGTGAAGTGGTGCTTTCCCAGTTCTGGGCCTTGTTTTAAGAAGACTGTTAACTTTAGCCTCTCTTAGAGCTATGAGACAACATGCAAAAACTCTCTTCCTACTGAAGAGACCACTTAGGGAAATCCTGAGAGTATGCCACGAAGGAAAGGGGCCAGCTGAACCCAGCCTTCCAGCCATCCCCCCAAGCTGCTAGGCATGAGTGAAACTGACTTGTACCCTCCAGATTTCCCACTCAACACCTGGGTACCACTGAGTAACCCCAGTCAGCATCACATGAAGCAAAAGAATCACCCTGCTGAGTCTTGGTCCGATTTTTGACCTGCAAAAATCATGAGGTAACAATAAAATGATAATTGTTTTAAACGAGTTAGCTTTGGGGTATTTTGCTGTGTAGCATTAGTTGACTAGAACAGAATGTGGTTCTGGAGGTGGAGTACTGCTTTCGTGCCAACCTAGTACATATGGCATTAATTGTGAGAATGACTGTTTGGGTGGTTATGGAAGGGCCTCAAGAAGACTGTTGGTAGGTAACATGGAAAATAGAAGGTATACATAAGGAGCAGGAGGATTAAGCCGAGGAGATTTCCAGACATGATGTTCAAAGTGCCATCTCACTTCTACTTGCTTATTGTAAAGCACAAGAAAAGAGATGCTAAAGCAGGAATTGTTTATTCTCAAGCAAAATTTCCAAGGCCCCAGAAAAAAACCTTATAGCCAGCAGGCAGTTTTCAAAGTAAGAAATGGCCCCAGGGAACAGATGGGCAGTAGGCCAGGGCAGTAGGACATGTCATAAGATAAAAGTGCATCTAGGATTGAAGAACCTTTGTTAATCTCGAAAAGATATGATGGCATGCCTTGTACTGTTATTTTTTTTCTGGAAACAGGAGTTCAGAGAATCTTAATGCTGTGCTCTCTCAGTAACCTCACAGGCTGTTGAAGGTAGAGGATGGCCTGTCTCAGAATAAAATCTAGATCTCGCTTCTTTCTAATGGAGAGAATTATAATTTGCTACATAAGAAACCCACCATTTTTTCAAAAGGATTGTACCATTTTGGGCTGAAAGGGGAAGAGACAGTATACAGTGAGAAGAGGACTTTGGGCCCTCAAACTTTTGTTTAGAGAAAGAAGTCTGAGAAAGATACTCAGTCTAAGAGACAGGCTATTTCCAAAAGGAAAGAAAAGAAGATTCAGGGGGCAGAATCAGTATCTGTGGGGAATTATTCCCAGGGGCAGAAATGGGGCTAATTGAAGAACTAATTCCGTAAGATTAACTAGAAGTGAGAATGTCTAGGAACTGATGATTGTTACAAACCTCCAGTGTTTCCCTTTTTGGAGTGTCTATGACAGTCACCCTACGTCCACACTACTATTCTAGGGTGTTTCCGGGTTTGTGTATGAGGGAGGTTAATGAACGGTCTTTTTTTTTCATGTGTGTTCAAATGAGAAAGTACTTAAGGAAACACAGATTCACGCACAGCTGTCTGCATTTAGATGGTGAGATCCTGGACTTCAAATAATGGTGCAATATGATGAGAGCTGAAGGGTTTTCAGGGAGGATGAAGGCATTTTGCACGTGGAAGAAATACATGTAATTTGAGGCTAGACGGTTGGCTCTCGAAGGTCAAATATGGTCACACATTCTTTGGAGCTTCCCTCATCAAGAGGTGGGGTCTGTTTCCTCTTCTTTAGTTTATTATGGCTTTGACCAACTGAGCACAGCAGGAGTGACACTATGTTAGGTCTTGTCTTAGACTTATGAAGACTGGCAGTGTCACCTTGGATCTCTTGAACACCCAAGCTGCCATGGGAGAAGCCTGACTGAAGAGAATAAATAAAGAGGCTGCCAGAGTATATGAGAAAGGTGAGGGTCCTGGTTGAGCCCAGTCTTCTGGCCAAGGTTCCTGCCATATAAGTGAAGGTATTTTGGACCCTCCAGATTAGCCCAGCTACCAAGTTAATATCACCAAGAGATCCCAGTTGTATTAATTTCTTGTTGATGTTGTAACAAACTGCTACAGACTTGGTGGCTTAAAGCAACAAATTTATTTTTTACAGTCATATAGATGAGAAGTCTGACATGGACCTCATTGGGCTAACATCAAAGTGTAAGCAGGACTGTGTTCCTTTTTAACTAATTTTTTTTTAATTTTTTAAATGTTTATTTCTTTTTGAGAGAGAGGAGAGATCGTGAGCAAGGGAGGGGCAAAGAGAGAGGGAGACGCAGAATCAGAAGCAGGCTCCAGACTCTGAGCTGTCAGCACAGAGCACTATGTGGGGCTTGAACTCATGTGCTGTGAGATCATGACCTGAGCCAAAGTTGGATGCTTAACCGACTGAGCCACCCAGGAACCCCTGTGTTCTTTTTTTAGAAGCTCTGGAGAGAGCCAATTTTCTTAATTTTTCTAGCTTCTAAAGCCTGCCCACATTCCTTAGCTCGTGGCTCCTTTGCTGCATCTTCAAAGCCAACAACAGAGGGTTGAATCCTCTCACGCTGCATCACTCCTACCTTCTCCTCTGTCTCCCTTTCCATGTGTAAATTCTTTTGTGATTACATTGGGCTCATCTGGCTAATACAGGATAATCTCCCTATTTACCATCGGCGATTAGGAAACTTAATTACACCTGCAAGCAAAATTCCCCTTTGCCATGTTATATAACCTACTCGTAGGTTCCAGGAATGAGACACGGTATCTTTGGGGAGCCATTGTTCTGCCTACAGTACTGCACCAATCAGTGACATGGAACATGAGATCTATCCAGCTGAACCATGCCTGAAGTTTTGATTAAAAAAAAAAATCACGATGTCAAATAAAATTGTTGTTATATTGAGACACTAATTTTGGGGGTAGTTTCTAAGCATCCACAGACAACTAGAAGAAGTCAAACCAATAAATTAAATACACCAGGGAAGTGTAATGGTGGTATTGTGGCCCAATAGCATGCTATACCTCTCTCTCTCTCTCTTTTTTTTTACCTCTCTTTTTGATGGGGCATGGCAAAGTGATAGACCTTTTAAAATCAGGCAGCTGCAACTTGTTTTTTCTTTCATCAGTAACTTATGCTTGCCAAATGAAAATTTGGATCTTGTATTTCTATATTTTCTGAGTTTCCATGAGAACAAACAAATTTTAGTTTTTATGGAGGATCCTTGGATATTTATATGTTACACACATTTTAAAAAAATCACTGAGTGGGTAAAACACATTGACCCATGGTCTCTAATATTAGGCAAATAGATGAGGTTCTTCAGCGACCCGCCTTCTCACTTTGCCCCCCATCTTTCCCCTTTAGTTAGTCTGACCTCTTCAGAGTTGATGACAACAACAGGATCTGAATCCACTTCTAATTTCGAGTTCATAGTCCATTTCACTCTAGTGTTCCCCTTCACATTCTCAGAATACAGAATATTTTATACTTCTTCCCACTCATCTACATATGACAGATGGTTGGTCTTCTGAAGTGTGCCCAGTAGATGGTTATTGAAGGATTAAAAGGGCACCTAAATTTGTAGAAGACCAGAAAGTCCTGCTTCTCCAAGGAGGCTGCTTGGAGCTGAAGCCAAGAATCTAAATGACATGTAGAATGATTGGATCTGATGGGCATATCAAATTGAGGAGCTTTCTGTCTAACTCCTGGGTAAGATTTGCTCCGGTGGGAACCCAGACACAACACCAAAAGTAATATTAAAGGGATGCCCTAGAATATGAAAAGAGATTGTAGCTCCCAGAGTCTTAATTATGCAGAACTTTGCACTGAGGCCTCCCAAAAAAGCAGGCTGGCAAAACACATCTAGGGACTATTCAGATTTGAGATCTTGGCTTATACATTTTCACTTCCATGGGAAGCTTCTGTTGATATGGTTGCCCCTTCGGCCCACCCATGCAAAACACTACCCTGCTTTGTGCTCCAATAGCATGCTATACCCCCTCTTTTTTTAGACCTCTCTTTTTACAGCATTATCAGACTCCTTTAGAAGTGCTTATTTGGGTGATGGGCATTGAGGAGGACACCTGTTGGGATGAGCACTGGGTGTTGTATGGAAACCAATTTGACAATAAATTATATTTAACATATACAACAACAACAAAAAAGAATTGCTTATTTAAATGTCTTTCTGTCTCCTTTGACACCATAAATGCCATAAAGACGGGGGCCATATATATAGTGTTCATCATTACATTCCAAGCATCTAATTTCAGTGTCTGGTAAACAGCATACCCTCAGTATATATTTGTTGAATGAATCAAACGTGGCCTTTTTCAAGGCAGTTTCTCTTCTTTCTTTTCTTTATTTCATTTACTCCTACTCATCCTCTGGATCTTTGCCTGCTCTTCATGTTCTCAGGAAAGCCTTCTCCAAGCTAGCCTTCTAAGTCAAACTCCCATTTTTATGCTGTCTTGTCATCTAGTATTTCTCTCATTGCTCCTTCCATTATTGTAGTGTCACATCTGGTTGGATGGTTGTTTCATTAATGCCTGTGCCCCCCACTCTCATGTAAGATCCAATCATGCAACAAGTTTTTATCGCATACATTAATAAACATGCTATAATTTGTTCCAATAATATTTGGATCTATTCCTGGTTAGAGGTTTGGTTGGAAGGCAGAGAACCATGGATCATTATTTCAACGAACTGGAAAAGAATACAAATGCACAGCTTCCTATCATTTAATCTTGATGATGTGACTCCTTCTCTTGGGCCATGATTTTCATGCCTTTGAAATATAGACAATAATCTCAAAGATGAAAATAGTAACTTAGCAGAGCATTTACTCTATGTCAGGCACTGGGCTAGGCATAAAGATACCATGACCATGAAGATATTATCCCTGCCTTTTTTGTACATAAAACCTATTGATGAAGACAAGCAAAATGTCTGGGATCTGCATTGGAATCACATAGTCATGGGTATGGTCATGTTGTGCAAATACTATGGATTTTGGTGTTGGAGACAGTGGCTTTATCACACGATAGCTTTATGACCACAAGCAAAATTCGAAGTATGGTTTCTACTGAATGTGAATGCTCTCATACCATCATAACATTGAAAAATCTTGAGTTGAACCGTCATCATATGTCAGGGACCATGCGTAATTATCCTAGCCTTAGGTAGACTAATACTATTTGTGATGGAAACAGAACCTTCTGGTTTCTGGGGCCTCATGTTTCCCAAAGAGAAAGCCTGGGATGTTCACAGTTTGATACCAAACCTAGGTTCTCAGCAGAGGTCACCACTCACTAGCTGTGTGACCTTGAGCAATTTCCTTTACTCCCCTGGGCTTTAGTTCCTTCCACCATAAAATAGAGATAATACTATTGTTCACAATAAATTGATGGGAGAATAAAGAGACATTCAATGTTGCTATTACTATTATAATTACATTTGAATTATGATAATAGGGAGTGGTAAGTGTTATAATGGAGGAATAGTCAGGGCATAATGAGTGAATCAGGTGAGGGCTTTCCATTGGCTGCAGCACCCAGGAGAGACTGCTTGAGGGGGGCAACCCTGGTGCAAGGTTATCTGATGGGTAAGCAGGGGAAGGACATTTGGGGCAAAGGGGAAAGAAGGTGAGAAAAGACGGTGCTCTGGGGCAGTGTTGCTCATCCATGAGATTGTGAGCACTTCTCTTGGCTGGACAAATTGAGCTGGTTGGCTGGATAGCCACTGAGAGGGGAAAACTCTGAAGGGACCTGAATGTAAACCCACCCACCATTTTAGAGCATCGTCCTGTTCTCTGCAGCGAAAGGTGCTGAAAGTAAGCTAAGAGCAAAGGAGGCATATGCACTTAAATTGTATTCCAATCACTATGTTTTTCTATTCAGGTCCATTTTTCTACCCAAATCTATACTTTCTTAGCCAGAAGGGAGCAAGCTCCATGACTCTGGTCGGCAGTAGGTTCTTTGTACTCAGTAAGAAAATCTTTTCTAATGAAAATTCTCACAAAAACCCTGCTCCCTCTACTCAGAGAGCCTCTGTATTCCATTCCTTATCTTGCCCATGAAAAATGCTTCCAATTATCTGCCCGCCTCTATTATTTGAAATAGTTCAGTATCAACCATTCAACTCAGATAATTGAGCTAAACCTTTAAAATGGGTTTTTAATGGGGGACCAGGCAGTGGGGGAATCAGTTGATCTTGGTAAGTAAAGTTTCTCACAATCAAAAGCAGACTAATTAAAACTTGACAACCTGTGTTAATATATGCACATTAAAAAATTTAGCTCTCTAGAGATAAAACACAAGAGGGAGGCAATATTAGCCAAGTATCTATATCCTTTCTTTAAGGCATTGGAACATGTGTTCTAAAGAAAGAAATGTGCAGTTTTGTTATTTTTTTTTTAACTGTAGGACACATTTTTTAAAAAATTAAAACTTGGATGGAACAACAATATATTGAAAAGATCAATTTAGGTCTGCCCTAGGGTAACAAGACAGGGGTGAACACTCTTTGGAATTTCCCTTAATGTGTCTTAGCGTACCAAATTTTCTATGCCAAATTCCAGAGCTTTGGAACACACAGGGCATTGGAAGTGAGCACAGGCCTGGAGTTCTCTTACTACTTTTTCTGTGTATTCTTAAGCAAAACATTTTAGCCTTATTTTCATCATCTGCTGACTTAAGAGTGCTGGACTAAATGATCTCTGAAATCTCTCATTGCTGCACTGTCCTGTGAATTCAAACAGATTCTTTAAAGCAAATTGGGGCCATGCTTAGAGTTGATACTAACAGGTCCCGGGTCATGTGCTTTATTTAAGTAATGCCTAATTCTCATTGCAGCACTGATTTTTAGATTCCTCTGTTTCTATTTTATGGGTAAGGGATATAAGATTGGTAATGTAGAAAATTGCCAAGGGCTTCATGGCTCGTAGATGCAGAAACAGTAATTGGAATCCCGTTCTCTCTGATTCCAAAGCCAACACTCTTTCCATTATTCCACCTTGTGTCTGGCTGAATGAAGGTAAAACTGTCTGCGGCTGGGGGTTTCAGGGCTTTGTTTTACATGTGAAAATAATTGGTGCTTATGTTGATAGTAGATTCTATACTCAGGTTACATTGCCAACTAATAGTAAAGCCACATTCTGGGATGAAAGAAGCTTTCCCTTTTGGATTTAAGCGGGAGAACAACGAGGGATTTATGAGAACCGTCTTTAAACATATGAGAGGGTGGTCATATGTAGGGACTAGCACATAGTAGGTGCCCCAAAGCACTTGTTAGATAACAAATTCTTTGGGACCCTGCCTGGTTGAACTAAGACCAGTGCTCAAGTTCATTCAGAGCAATTTAAGAATAGATGGGCTGGATGGGTGTTGGGTATTAAGGAGGGTCCTTGTTGTGATGAACACTGGGTATTTCATGTAAGAGATGTATCACTGAATTCTACTCCTGAAGCCAATATTTCACTGTTTGTTAACTAAAATTCAAATAATAATAATAATAATAATAATAATAATAATAAAAGAATGGTCTTTCTAAAAGAATTGTTTAGGGACTTACCAGCTTCCCTGGGAGGTGTGGTAGTTCTTATGTGTGGAGAGCTATAAGCAGAGATCACCTGTCCACTTGTGGGATAATTATTGGGGAAACTCATAAACATTCAATGGGGCCTCACAGGCCCAGAAGAGAATGCCTTTTGGATGGTTGCAAGGGGAAATACTTTGAGTTTATTTGCTCTGGATCCTGAATCCAAGCTTGCTTCTTCTGGAAAGAGAGGATGGGTGAACCTCCACCCTGGGAGACAGTCTAATGTAAGTAAAACCAACGTAAATGAATAAGGATGAGACGTGGCTCCAGTCCCTGCAAAGTGAAGGTTGCCCCGTGACCCCTGAGTGTGTCACTGTGTTTACTTCCTTACCAGTTCCCACTGCAAGTAGGGATTATTTGTTTCATTTACATGGATACTTGATCAGTTTTTGACTCTTCCATCGTGTGAGTACAAGACTGTCTCCTTCACATTCACCCTTCCATCACCAGCACTCATGGAATGATGGATACATAGTGGATGCTTGATAAGCTACTACTTAAATAGATGGAGGGAGACTCTAAACCAAGGTAAAAATAGGAGCAGGTGAGAACACAGTGCTGAAAAGAATTGAATGGAATGGCATTCCCACAGCTGAGGCCACCGCTCTGTTACCGTCAGCGTCCGCCTGCCTCATCCATCCAGCTGAGGGTCTCTGCAGGCCCAGCCCCATCTGTCCAGGCCTGTCTTGTTAGGATGAAAATACTCTTCTTCATTCACAGGAGGGCAGGGAGTCCGTCTCCTTTTCTTCAGTTGGGTGGTCGTGGGGTTCACCCTGGCACTTTTGTGTAAACTCCACATTGCAAACTCCTGTCCTTTCTCCTCCCAAATATTGCTTTGTCTAACGAAGAACCTCTCTGGGTTCCCGGACCCCACATCAGTTCACCTTGAGACTGATCCCAGGCCATAACTTCTGCTCTGCAGTAGTCCTTAAAGGTAGGGGCTTGCCTAGTTCATTTCAGTATTCTGGTTTCCTAGCATAATACCTGGCTAGGGGCACTTATTTGTAGGTTGGTAGAAAGGAAGAAAAGAAAGGAGGGAAGAAGGAAGGAGAGGAGAGAAGGGGAGAAGAAAGAAAGGAAGAAGGAAAGCAAGAGACAGGCTCTCTTCCCAGCCTACTATTTACTTGTCTCTTGCCTCCAGAAGCTGGATTTAATTTCTTCTCTCCAAACCCCTACACCTCACCAACTGTGTCTTCCTATTTGGACACCAGCTCCTGCCCCACCAATTGGAGGCTTCTCCATCCTGGCCTGTGTGTCCTTTTACTCCAGATGGTGCCCTGGGAAACTGCAGTGTTGTCATTTACTAGCTGTGTGCCCCTGAGCGAGAAGCTTCGACTCACTCATCCTTGGTTCCTGCATCTGTAAGTTGGAGTTAAACTTGACCTCCAGCCTTAGGCCATTGGAAGGTGTAAATGAAACAATACCTGCACAGTCCTCTGTGGGAAGTGCCCAGTAAGTTCTTGGCTGTTTCCCCTTCCCCTCGAGACACTGTTTTTCTTCTCAAATCAACAATGAGACATGCTTGCTTCGGTAGGAAGGCAAAGAAGCATATACAATGGAGGGGAAAGGCAGGGCGCAGTTCCATTAACAGATGCAGCTGTCAGGAGCAAAGCCATCCTCGACTTGGCACCTTCTGCTTGCGTGCTTTGCTGAGCAAAGACTTGGGCCCCAGATGCCATTTGATTTGCATGCTTGGGGGAATAATAAAAGAACCTTATTATGAAATGAAATGGCCTGTGATGTCATTGAAGAGCTGGAGATTGCTGCAGGAGGAAAGTTAGTGTCCAGTGCAGCGAATGGCCCCTTGCAAATAAGAAAATAAAGCAATTTCGAAGAAAGAGCAAAAGTGAAGTTTCTAGGCCAAGGGATCCGATGTGTGTTAACAGGGACCAGGCATGAAGCAACAACTCTTTTCTGGCGATAATCTGAGCAGAGAGTAAAGGTGGCAGAGTTTGCCCACGGTGGGCAAGTGTGGAGAAAATGTCATCGTGGATAAACCGTTACTTTCCCATAACGGGCTTTATGGAAGACTTTTGGGAAAATGGACCACTTCAGATTTTGCCCTCTGGCACCATCATTTTATTTGGTTTGGCTTGAGTAAGAATTGAAAACTACGGTTTTCCTGCAGAACATCCGCTCCCACTGCCAGCCACCTGCATGATAATAGCTGATCATTTTGTGACAGGCACCTGACCCAACCTTGTCCAACAAGAATTTTTAAATAAGAGTTTCTCTCAACCTAAACTAAGAAAATCAGCAGGCCATTGTTCATTCATGAGCGTCCTTAAACTGGAAAACTTGTAAGTTCCAGTTGCCATATTCCCCCAATAGAGGGAATTGCCTACCGTGCAAAGGCAGCCGAGCTGTGGAAGAGGTAGAAAGGAGACAAGGGCAGAGAGAGAGAAGCTGATGTGTTCAGGTGCTTGGTCTCCGCTCTCCTTGGAGCCCACTTGCATTGCTGCAATCCTCTCGTTGTCCTTGAGAGAAAGGGAAGCACATCGTGCAGCTGACCTAGCACTCACAGCTCATCCTTGGTGTTCTCAAATCAACACCAAGGACGAGATTTTGTGTGGAAATGTTTGTGTGGAAATTGAACACAAACAATTTCACAGAACATCAGCGTCAAAAAAAGGCCACTATGTGACAGTGATGGATCAAGGCTAAAACAAAACCACTTCATAATCGTGTCTGAACACAGAAAAAAGCATGAGTGTTGTCCAAGCCATTAAATAACAACACCCCCCTTTCCTGGCTGATGTTAGTGACTACATTTCTTTACCAGTTGAAGTTATAGCATTGCCCCAGGCTGTCTTCCCGATGGCTAAGAGTTCCTGAGGTTCCCCAGTCAGAATTACCCTTGCTACCTGACAGCATCCCATCTAGAACATTCCCTCACTTCTCTGAAGCCTCCACAAAATCACCATCCCAAAGACCAAATCCTAAAATAGGTTCTTTCCGATGTCATCTTATTGAAAATTCTCCCTTGATTCAATGAGTGAGAAATCAGGCTTGTGTAACTACAGATGTGTTCCTGATGGTCTTTGGCTGGAAGACCTTGACCTACTGGTTAACACAATCCCTGATCCCCTAGTATAAGCCTGGTATTCATCTGATTAATTTCCCTTTACCATAAGCTGGTCAAAGCTGGGTTCTTGTCACTTGCTACCAAAGGTCCTGACTAATGTAATTCAATACAATACATATCCACATATAAATCACACAGCATTTGTATTCTTCCTGGAGTTAATCAGTTTCGCCTTTCCAGTCCTTTCCTTATTGAAATCTCATTCATTCTACAGATTGAGTTGGCACTGTTCACAGGCACCATACTGGCGGCTGAGGACACAGAAGTGAACACAAAACACAAACACCCTGCCCCCCTGGATATTACATTCTAACGTTGTGTGGTTTGCTCTGGCTGGAATAGCTTTCTCTGCCTTGATGAAATGCTTCTTATTCTTCAAGACTCCATTTAAATGCCACCAGCCTTGGAGAGCCCCCTAACATTATCAGAACAAAGCACTTCATGTTGATCAACAATGTGGTAATAAGTCTATAATATAAAGCTAAGTGAAAAGGGAGAGAAAGCAGGAGCACAGCAGTGAACATGCCTCGAAGTCTTGTTGTTGGGGCTTATGTGCCAGTCGAGGGACTAGGTAATAAGGAAGATTATATGGCTCTGGCTTCGCATTTTCATGTCGTCTTGGCTCTGTGGACCATGAAATGTGGTGGAGTTGGGTGGGGGGGAGTGAAGGTGGAACCAAGGAAGTGAATTTAGAGAGTTTAAAAGCCAGTCAGGTGAGGGGCGCTTGGGTGGCTCAGTCAGTTGAGCGTCTGACTCTTGATTTCAGCTCAGGTCATGATCACATAGTTCATGGGTTCAAGCCCCACATCGGGCTCTGCACTGACAGCATGGAACCTGCTTGGGATTCTCTCTCTCCCTCTCTTTTGGCCTCTCCCCTGCTCACGTCCCCCCACCTCTCAAAAGAAATAATTAAACGTAAAAAAAAGCCAACAAGGTGAAAGAAGGCTTTAGTCAGAATGTTTCCAGTGATGGTGGTGACAAGAAGTGGTTGGATCTGGGTAAAAGCTGAAGGTAGAATTAATAACATTTGCTAGTAGGATATATATATATATATATATATATATAGATATAGATATAGATATAGATATAGATATAGATATAGATATAGATATAGGATGTGAGGAAAGGAAAGAGGTCAAGGTTGGCCCCAAATATTCTGGGCTCTGAAACTGAGAGGGTGGGATTGCCTGTTACTAAGTTGGAAGCATAGGGAAAGGTCTTTCTTTAGGGAAAGGGGAAAGGTATTTAGACATAAGAGTTTAATTTGGAATATGTGTTTGAGATGCCCTATTAGATTTCCAGGTATGAAATCAGTGACCCTGTGCTCAGGGCCACTTCACTGATTCCTAAGAAATGTAAATTTCCTCCCATTGAGCACTTTTTTATCCAGCACAGATAACTTTTCGATCTTTTCTGTCCTTACTTAAATCCTACTCATTTTTTGAAGAATATTTTGAAGGCTTCCTTGTCTGCAGCTACCATTTATTTTACGGTTTCTCTCCACCGGGAGCGGGGACAATGAGGGTGGCAGGGGAGCTTTGCTCTTTGAAGTCCTTTGGGGAGGCAGGTTCCCTGCTTTCAGTGGCTCTGTCACCAGAAGTCCATCAAGCATTCTGTCAGCACACATGCCAAGCTGGGGATGAGAGGAAGGAAGAACCACGAGCTGGTGGGTGTGACCTCTCATGAAGACTCACTCCACCTGTGAAAACATAGACATATGGCCCCAGCTAACTGCAAGGGAAACTGGGAATTTAGGTTACCAGTGTGGATGGGAGAGGAAAAAATGGGGTTCAGTGAACACATATCGTAATTTCAGCAATGCCCTCATGTTTTGAAAACAGCATTTTGCTGAGAATTGTCATGGGGTCTCTCAAGGTTGAGTCAGAAGCTTCCTGGTGCCCTTTGCTGAGAGAGTTTGGAGCTGTGTCTGTAGTTGGTGGCACTGGAGGATGGCTTTGGCTGTCTGGCATAAGACCTAGTCATGAAGAGCTCCCAGTACCTTGGCATCTTCCAGACACTCCCCTTTCCACATGCAGATCTGTCCTGCGCAAATAGGAGGACAGCAAAGTCCCATGCAGAACAAAGTCCATCTGGGAGCTTTCATCAATGATGCCCAATAAATAAGTCATTCCAATTGGGCCTTTTGCATTTACAAGGTTTAATTCTTCTGCTTGTGTGGAATCCCCCGTGGGTAATTGCAGTTGACGGGTTTACGCCTCCTGACGGGCGTTTTGTCACTCAGCTCCAGCTCTGCAAACAACTTTACAGTCCGTCAAGCCTAAACCTCTTTAAGCAGTGGCAATTGATGTCAGATAACGTTCGTTGTTGTGATTCAAGGCTGAAGCTTACTCTGGCATGAAATAAACGGAATCTTTACGCAGGAAGTAAATGGAAAACCCAAGGAAGGGAGAAGGTTTTGCAGGGAGGTGAGCAGAGGCTGGCAATGTGGATCCAACATGGCACCTGACACATCTGGGCACTCCAGAGCTGGGCAGGCTGATGGAGATTGTCACGGGTGCCAGGAGACAGGCCTGGGTTCAAATGTGGCCACCTGGGTCAGTCAGTAAGTCAGTCAGTCAGCAAATGTGCCTGGGTACCTACCTCGTCCTTGGTACTGAGGTGATGAGCTGGGGCCCTTTGGTAGGAGGTCTGGAACCATAATTTTCTCTGTCCTATATCAAGAAGCCCTGTCACCCCCAAGGCTCTCAAAGTCAAGTGACCGTGCCATCCCCATATTGTAAATGTTAGCCTGTGTCATCTCTTAGAGCAAAGCAGAAGATCCATCTCAAGTGCCCTCTAGAAAATGCTCAGCTTCCATCCCTTGATTCGAACCCCCAGTTAATGATATTTAGTTAATCTACCCAGTCCAAATCTGGCAAAGCACTGACTTCTCACAGTGTTGGCAAGGGCTCCTCCAACTCACTCCCTGCACCCCAAGCTGACCATTTTTCTCTTGCTCTACTGCCCTGCCTCCACCCTACCAGGCATGCCAACCTGACTGCCACTGTTCCATTAATGTCACTCAGGCACTCACGTGGCCACACCTCCACTTACTCCTCCCGGGCCTGGGCCTGGCTTGCCCTCCTGTGAACTATACAAACAACTGAGATGAGGAAAAACATTCAGAGGATGTATCTTCATTCAGAAGACAGTCTTCTCCTAGTTTTTCCCCAACTCCTCTTTTTAAAAAAATTTTTTTTTTTACATTTGTTTATTTTTGAGAGACAGCGAGAGACAGAGCACTAGTCGGGGAGGGATAAAGAGAGAGGGAGACACAGAATGCGAAGCAGGCTCCAGGCTCTGAGCCATCAGCCCAGAACCTGATGCGGGGCTCAAACTCATGAACCATGAGATATGACCTGAGCTGACGCAGACGCTTAACTACTGAGCCACCCAGGCACCCCTCCCTGATCTCCTCTTTTAAAGGGAGTTGTCTTGTGATGGTCAAGACCTTGTAAGAGAGACTGAGACTTGAAGTTCTTATTTTGAGTTATTAGATTTATTTCAGAATTATAATGTTTCAGATGTATGACAAGGGCAAAAAAAAAAAAAAAGTGGGCAGTGGGAATATTCAGGGCAACCTTACACCTCTCCTAAGGATATGCTCTCACCCCATGATGGAGTCAATGTAGTTACCACAACTCACCCCCTTGGATCTGTATTATTTCTAATTAACGCCAGCGAGAGAGGTGACCAGCCGACGTCTTCATGATCTGTCTTCCAGCCTGGGGTAAATCACATATTTATGCCCTTTCTGCCCCAGCCAGCGTGCCTCTCTCAACCTAACGGGACCAATTACTTCGTGGGCATCTTCCCATGGTTACCAGGAACGTGGCAGTCTAAAGACAATTTAGGAGAAAAACAACCTCAAGCCTTCCAGGGTATGCCATGGCTTTTGTATCCAATTTGCTTTTCTGAAGAGAAATCTCTTTCTGAAGCGTCTGCTTTTGGGTAACTTGATTGCACTCAGAAGCCCTCCACACACAAAAATAAATAAGCGAAGGGAGATCCTGCCTTAATGTCAAATTCGGTTGTCACAGTAGAAGCAGGATTTGTTTATGACTTTTAAAATAGAAATCTGCCTGAAAAAAATTGAACTCTATTCTCATTCTATTTATGTGTAGATATGTGTGTATATGCCTACTTGCCTGTATCGTGCATATCAGTGTACACAGGTGTAATATATGTGTGTGTACTATCACATACACATGCAAATAATAACATATGTGTTGTGTATAAGCTTTGAGAATGATACCGAGTGAAATAGTCTTTTAGCGTCACTCATTGCCACTTGTGAATTAGGAAATGTGATTTTTCTTGCATTCTTCAGCTTTAAATTTCTACCTCAATTCTTGCTCTCCATGTCTGTGCTCCTGCATGACCTGGAGCATGTCAGTTAAGATCCCCAGGACCTTGTTTTCTCTTAATGCAATTTTAACCACTAATATTTATATGGTCCTCACAAATTATAAAGTGCTTCCACTTGCTGTGAGGAACAACCACTAAATAGGGGTGACTCTACCATACATTAAAAAAAAATGTTTGTAGTATTTATTTATTTTGAGAGAGAGAGAGAGAGAGAGAGAGAGAGAGAATAGGGAGAGAGAATCCCAAGCAGGCTCCTCCCTGTCAGCGCAGAACCCGACTCAGGGCTCGATCTCACAAACCATTGAATCATGACCTGAGCTGAAATCAAGAGTCAGCTGCTTAACTGACTGAGCCACCCAGACACCCCTACCGCGCTTATTTTTAAAGACAAAGAAGCCGAGGCTCAGAGAGGTTGACTTACGTGCTATGTCACACAGCTGATGGATGGTAGGGCTTGAGAGAGCAAGGCTCTAACTCCTATCGCTTTTTCACATCATGCGCTAGCCGCGGGTGAGGCTGAAAGGAAGAAAGTGATGGGGCAACAAGCCAAATGATTATTATATCCTCTTTCTTTTGTAACGTAGTTAACAGAGAGTAGAATAACATTCTATATGCCAAATATCTGCAATCCCATTTATTTTGTTTATTACATCACTACCCGGGAAGCATTAGGGAACCTATTTACAGAGACTCGGGAAGTTAATTTGAGACCCATTTGCCTGAAGCCTGACAACTGGTCGTGACACTAAGACTTGAACCTGGGTCTGTGAAGCCCATGTTCCTCCAACTATCCATGATGCCTTTTAAAGAGAGAGCTACATGAGGAGATCTACCGTTAACTGATGTGTTATGGCGCCTGTTTATGGCTCATGGAACCAACTACCCCAGACGCTACATTCTATTTTGCCCAAGTCACCTGGCACATAGCCCTGCCTCCAGAAGTTGAGCCAAGGCCATCTCATTCCCAGCTCCTCACTATAATCACTCACAGCGCCTCCCACTACAGATTTCTGAAAAACTTCCAACCTTATTACCTCTTAGAGAGCTTTTTGCTGAAATCTCTTGAGGCCAGCTTTATCTTTTTTTTCCCTCTGCTTTTCTGTGATCAGGGTCTTTCTGACACTTGGCTGCTATTAAGTTTCTATTACTTTGTGGCACACATCGGGCAGAGGCGAGGCCCCCTTCACTGAGACAGAGTGCTTAGCTTTTGGAACCACAGGTATGCGTTTTAAATGTAGCTGGCTCTGCAGGTCCTGAGGTGGCACTGGATTTAGCCCTGGGATTGCCTTGTAAACCTCTATTCTATTATAGCTAGTGAGGCAGGCCTAGCACGGAATGGCAATGTTGATAGACCAGTGAAGAACAATATATCTGTGATTGCTACAGTAAGCTTTCCAGAGCAAAATATTTGGAAGGAGTTGTTCTTCTGTGTGCCAGGACAGAACTTACTTAAAGGGAATTATGAGCAACGGGGTCTCAGCCAACATAAAAGTTAAAGTATTTACATTTCTGTGGAAGTGCTGGTTGACCACTTTGGGACTCATAGTACAAGCATTTATTAGTTACTCAACCACCTTAGACGTTCACGCAGTATTTTACGTTGGGACACAAGAAGGGAGCAGGCCTTGCAAAAATGTCCAGACACACACATGAGCTTATTTATCTTATGCTTTGTTTCTTCTCTCCCCCGTGAGAAGAGAAGAGTATTCATTAAACTGTTATGCGATTGGTACTTTACATATAAAACCCTACGTAGACTTCCCAGTGTGGTGAATGTTACCATTCTCATTTAACAGATGGGAAAACTGAGGTTCAGCCCAGGGAAGGGACTTGACCATGGCAACAATGCTGGGATCCAAACTCAGGTGTCTCTGATAAAACGTATTTTCCACTGAACCATGGGACCGCATGGAAGTTCTCCACCTAGCAAGGCCATTCTTGCAAGCTTTTTTTTCCCACTGAACCATGGGACCGCATGGAAGTTCTCCACCTAGCAAGGCCATTGTTGCAAGCTTTTTACGACTTGTTCTGTTTCTCCAGTGTCACAGAGCCCTTCACCCTAAAGTGCCCAGGCTTAAAGCTCTGCTTCATCCAACCTAGCATTTAGTGGATGACGATGTCAAAGTCACGCTGTAGAGAGAGTAGTCAACGGCCAGCACATTGCCATTCTCCAAGTACTACAGAGGGCTCTTCAGTGCCGCCTCCCGATTCTTTGTGGTGATTCTTTCTGCTCTATATTGTCCTTCAAAAAATCTCAGTTTTCCTAGGGTGTATGTTTGCCTCCTTTCTGATTCAACTGTATGCAACTCAGAGGTAGGCAACAGACATATTACTAGAACAGGGGTCAATATTTTTAGGTCTAGTTATGTCACGTACCCGTCGAGATGGCGTATTATGTTGCCTCAGTTGGCTCAGATACAAAATTCAGTTAAATAGAATCTGTCCAACTGACTTCTCCATATTTTTATCAAATACGGGAGGAAAGCAGAGGTCACATGGGTATGTGGTAAACACTGTCAGTACAGACCTTACACGACATCCATTAATCCTAAACGTATCATCTTCAAAAGTCATCAATTGTCCCCTTACATTTTGCCAATCCACAAACTCAAGATTGGTAGAAAGTGTGTTCTCTGTACTCTCTCCTGTTGATAGTTGTGTAGGTTTCAACTACTTCCTCACAACTGGAAATGCATTGTTATCTCCACTTGCTTTTTCTTGTTTCCCCATTTCCCCCTTACATCTCTCCTCCTCTGTCTCTCTCTGTCCCTCTCACTCTCATGTTGTAGCGGGGAGATGAGACAGATGTGCTCATATGATTACAGAGAGAGAAGAAACGACACACGATCTTTGGGAGGTATAACAAAAGGAAAGGGAACTCTAAGAATGCAATAGTTACATTTGGTTCTACTGGAGGCGGAAGAGCATATTCTAATAAAGACAAGACTAGGAAAGACCCCAAGAGATGATATTCCACCTATCTGAGGAAAACAGGAAAATGTTTCCAGGCATAAAATGGGCTTGGAGAAACAGTTTTCAAGGTAGATGAAACAACATGATGTTGGTTTGTAACCTTGGGCTTCCCCAGGTGGAATCTGAAATTGTCCCTATACACAAGTCAAGGAGAGACAGAAGAAAGAGGGAGGCCACTCTAGATTGGTAGGTGGTGGTTTAATAACCAAGGGAAATGACATACAAGGCTTGTTTTGGGTGCTGTAAGATGAATAGATCTTTGCACCCACCTGCCAAATCTTGACAGTTTATACAGAAGCCTTATTGGGCTTCAGTCACATCCACTGTCCAGATGGTCTCAACATCTTACTATCTCAAGGCTGCATCCTAAAAAAATGGCTTCCACTGTGGCAGAGTGCACATTCCAAGGACAGGAAGGAGCCTCTGATTGCCCAGGACCAGCTAGCAAGTCAAGCAGAGGTCACATCCTCTCAATGACCTCCTCCAACCCATGATCAGAAATCAGAACTACAAAGTGTGAATCCCAGAACTTTAACATACACCTGCTACCCCCATTGCCTTCTGTGGTGAGATGAACTGAGACACCTCGTTGAGCATGCTCTTTACAGCTCCCCCCACCCTATGGACACTGCCCCAAAATGAACAACATCCATCAGGAAAAAGCATTGAAGATCTGATTAACATATTTGGGGATTAATATATTTGGAGATGGTACACATCCAGCCATCCTCAGCTATGTTAACCCCTCTTTGTAATTAATTTAGGTTCTTTGTAATTAATTTAGGCTCAGCAAGGAGTTGGCATTAAGTGATATTAATACAAAGGGTATGTTTTCTCTATATGAAATGAGGTTGTGTTGCTTTTGAAAGGAAATTAAAACTCTGTGATGAGAACTGTTTAATCTTTTTTTTAATATGAAATTTATTGTCAAATTGGTTTCCATACAACACCCAGTGCTCATTACAACAGGTGCCCTCCTCAATGCCCATCACCCACTTTCCCCTCCCTCCCACCCCCCATCAACCCTCACTTTATTCTCAGTTTGTAAGAGTCTCTTATGGTTTGCCTCCCTCCCTTTCTAACTTTTTTTCCCCTTCGCCTCCCCCATGGTCTTCTGTTGTTTCTCAGGATCCATCTAAGAGTGAAAACATATGGCTTCTGTCCTTCTCTGACTGACTTATTTCACTTAGCATAACACTCTCCAGTTCCATCCATGTTGCTACAAAAGGCCACATTTCATTCTTTCTCATTGCCAAGTAGTATTCATTGTATATATAAACCACAACTTCTTTATCAGTTCATCAGTTGATGGACATTTAGGCTCTTTCCATAATTTGGCTATTGTTGAAAGTGCTGCTATAAACATTGGGGTACAAGTGCCCCTAGGCATCAGCACTCCTGTATCCCTTGGGTAAATTCCTATCAGTGCTATTTCTGGGTCATAGGGCAGATCTATTTTTAATTTTTTGAGAAACCTTGACACTGTTTTCCAGAGCGGCTGCACCAGTTTGCATTCCCACCAACAGTGCAAGAGGGTTCCCGTTTCTCCACATCCTCTCCAGCATCTAAGTCTCCTGATTTGTTCATTTTAGCCACTCTGGTGTGAGGTGATATCTCAGTGTGGTTTTGATTTGTATTTCCCTGATGATGAGTGATATTGAACATCTTTTCATGTGCCTGTGGTCCTCTGGATGTCTTCTTTAGAGAAGTATGTATTCATGTCTTCTGCCCATTTCTTCACTATATTATTTGTTTTTTGGGTGTGGAGTTTGGTGAGTTCTTTACAGATTTTGGATACTTGCCCTTTGTCCGATATGTCATTTGCAAATATCTTTTCCCATTCCATCGGTTGCCTTTTAGTTTTGTTGATTGTTTCCTTTGCAGTGCAGAAGCTTTTTATCTTTATGAGGTCCCAGTAGTTCATTTTTGCTTTTAATTCCCTTGCCTTTGGGGATGTGTCAAGTAAGAAATTGCTGCAGCTGAGGTCAGAGAGGTTTTTTTCCTGCTTTCTCCTCTAGGGTTTTGATGAGTTCCTGTCTCACATTCAGGTCCTTCATCCATTTTGAGTTTATGAAAGTGGTCTAGTTTCATTCTTCTGCACGTTGCTGTCCAGTTCTCCCAGCACCATCTGTGAAAGAGACTGTCTTTTTTCCATTGGATGTTCTTTCCTGCTTTGTCAAAGATGAGTTGGCCATACTTTTGTGGGTCCAATTCTGGAGTCTCTATTCTATTCCATTGGTCTATGTGTCTGTTTTTGTGCCAATACCATGCTGTCTTGATGATTACAGCTTTGTAGTAGAGGCTAAAGTCTGGGATTGTGATGCCTCCCACTTTGGTCTTCTTCTTCAATATTACTTTGGCTATTTGGGGTCTTTTGTGGCTCCATACAAATTTTAGGATTGCTTGTTCTAGCTTCGAGAAGAATGCTGGTGCAATTTTGATTGGGATTGCATTGAATGTGTAGATTGCTTTGGGTAGTATTGACATTTTAACAATATTTATTCCTCCAATCCACGAGCATGGAATGTTTTTCCATTTCTTTGTATCTTCTTCAATTTCCATAATAAGCTTTCTATAGTTTTCAGCATACAGATCTTTTACATCTTTGGTTAGGTTTATTCCTAGGTATTTTATGACTCTTGGTGCAATTGTGAATGGGATCAGTTTCTTAATTTGTCTTTCTGTTGCTTCATTATTAGTGTAGAAGAATGCAACTGATTTCTGTACATTAATTTTGTATTCTGAGACTATGCTGACTTCATCTTGCCAGTTTTCATGCCTTTGCATTCCTTTTTTTGCCTGATTGCTAATGCTAGAACTTCCAAAACTATGTTAAACAACAGTGGTGAGAGTGGGCATCCCTGTCGTGTTCCTGATCTCAGGGGGAAGCTCTCAGTTTTACCCCATTGAGGATGATATTAGCTGTGGGCTTTTCATAAATGGCTTTTATGATGTTTAAGTATGTTCCTTGTAAACCGACTTTCTCGAGGGTTTTTATTAAGAAAGGATGCTGAATTTTGTCGAATGCTTTTTCTGCATCGATTGACAGGATCATATGGTTCTTATCTTTCCTTTTATTAATGTGATGTGTCACATTGATTTATTTGTGAATATTGAACCAGCCCTGAAGCCCAGGAATGAATCCCACTTGATCATGGTGAATAATTCTTTTTATATGCTGTTGAATTAGATTTGCTAGTATCTTGTTGAGAATTTTTACATCCATATTCATCAGGGATATTGGCCTGTAGTTCTCTTTTTTTGCTGGGTCTCTGTCTGGTTTGGGAATCAAAGTAATGCTGGCTTCATAGAATGAGTCTGGAAGTTTTCATTCCTTTCTATTTTTTAGAACAGCTTGAGAAGGATACGTATTATTTCTGCTTTAAATGTCTGGTAGAATTCCCCAGGGAAGCCATCTGGTCCTGGGCTCTTATTTGTTGGGAGATTTTTGATAACTGATTCAATTTCTTTGCTGGTTATGGGTCTGTTCAAATTTTCAATTTCTTCCTGTTTGAGTTTTGGAAGTGTGTGGGTGCTTAGGAATTTGTCCATGTCTTCCAGGTTGTCCAGTTTGTTGGCATATACTTTTTTATAGTATTCCCTGATAATTGTTTGTATTTCTGAGGGATTGGTTGTAATAATTCCATTTTCACTCATGATTTTATCTATTTGTGTCATCTCCCTTTTCTTTTTAAGAAGGCTTGCTAGAGGTTTATCAATTTTGTTTATTTTTACAAAAAAAAACAACTCTTGGTTTCATTGATCTGCTCTACAGTGTTTTTAGATTCTATATTGTTTATTTCTGCTCTGATCTTTATTATTTCTCTTCTTCTGCTGGGTTTAGGCTGTCTTTGCTGTTCTGCTTCTATTTCCTTTAGGTGTGCTGTTAGATTTTGTATTTGGGATTTTTCTTGTTTCTTGAGACAGGCCTGGATTGCAATGTATTTTCCTCTCAGGACCGCCTTCACTGCATCCCAAAGTGTTTGAATTGTTGTATTTTCATTTTAATTTGTTTCCATATATTTCTAAATTTCTTCTCTAATTGCCTGGTTGACCCATTCATTCTTTAGTAGGGTGTTCTTTAACCTCCATGCTTTTGGAGGTTTTCCAGACTTTTTCCTGTGGTTGATTTCAAGTTTCATATCATTGTGGTCTGAAAGTGTGCATGGTATGATCTCAATTCTTTTATATTTATGAAGGGCTGTTTTGTGACCCAGTAGGTGATCTATCTTGGAGAATGTTCCATGTGCACTCGAGAAGAAAGTATATTCTGTTGCTTTGGGATGCAGAGTTCTAAATATATCTGTCAAGTCCATCTGATCCAATGTATCATTCAGGGCCCTTGTTTCTTTATTGATTCTGTGTCTAGATGATCTATCCATTGTTGTAAGTGGGGTATTAAAGTCCCCTGCCAATTGCCACATTCTTATCAGTAAGGTTGCTTATGTTTGTAATTAATTGTTTTATATATTTGGGGGCTCCCGTATTCGGCACATAGGCATTTATAACTGTTAGCTCTTCCTGATGGATAGACCCTGTAATTATTATATAACGCCCTTCTTCATCTCTTGTTACAACCTTTAATTTAAAGTCTAGTTTGTCTGATATAAGTATGGCTACTCCAGCTTTCTTTTGACTTCCAGTAGCATGATAGATAGTTCTCCATCCCCTCACTTTCAATCTGAAGGTGTCCCCAGGTCTAAAATGAGTCTCTTGTAGACAGCAAATAGATGGGTCTTGTTTTTTTATACATTCTGATGCCCTGTGTCTTTTGGTTGGAGCATTTAGTCCATTTACATTCAGTGTTATTATAGAAGGATACGGGTTTAGAGTCGTTGTGATTTCTGTAGATTTCATGCTTGTAGTGATGTCTCTGGTACTTTGTGGTCCTTGCAACCTTTCACTCACAGAATCCCCCTTAGGACCTCTTGTAGGGCTGGTTTAGTGGTGATGAATTCTTCAGTTTTTCTTTGTTTGGGAAAACCTTTATCTCTCCTTCTATTCTGAATGACAGACTTGTTGGATAAAGGATTCTTGGCTGCATATGTTTTCTGTTCATCACATGGAAGATTTCCTGCCATTCCTTTCTGGCCTGCCAAGTTTCAGTAGAGAGGTCTGCCACTACCCTTATGTGTCTACCTTTGTAAGTTAGGGCCTGTTTATCCCTAGCTGATTTCAGAATTCTCTCTTTATCCTTGTATTTTGCCAGTTTCACTATGATATGTCGTGCAGAGGATCAAATCATCTTATGTCTCAAGGGAGTTCTCTGTGCCTCTTGGATTTCAAAGCCTGCTTCCTTCCCCGGATCAGGGAAGTTCCCAGTTATGATTTGTTCCAGTACACCTTCAGCCCCTTCCTCTCTCTCTTCTTCTGGAATTCCTATGATATAGATATTGTTCTGTTTGATTACATTACTTAGTTCTCTAATTCTCCCCTCATACTCCTGGATTTTTTTCTCTCTCTTTTTCTCAGCTTCCTCTTTTTCCATAATTTTATCTTCTAATTCACCTATTCTCTCCTCTGCCTCTTCAATCCATGCTATGGCTTCCTCCATTTTATTTTGCACCTCATTCATAGCATTTCTAGCTCCTTATGACTATTTTTTAGTCCCTTGATCTCTGTAGCAATAGATTCTCTGCTGTCCTCTATGGTTTTTTTCAAGCCCAGCGATTAATTTTATGACTATTATTCTAAATTCTTGTTCTGTTATATTGCTTAAATCATTTCTGATCAGTTCGTTAGCTGTCGCTACTTCCTGGAGTTTCTTTTGAGGAGAATTCTTCCGTTTTGTCATTCTGGGTAGTCCCTGCGGTGGCACCAAACTGCACAGCACTTCCCCTGTGCTGTGGGGAGTAACTTGTGTTGGTGGGCGGGGCCACAGTCAGACCCGCTGTCTATCACCAGCCCACCACAGGGGCCACAGTCAGACTGGTATGTACCTTATCTTCCCCTCTCCCAGGGGCAGGACTCACTATTGAGTGGTGTGGCCCCTGCCTGGGCTGCTTGCACCCTGCCAGGCTTGTGGTGCTGCTTTGATGGGATCTGGCATATTAGCCAGGATGGATCTGCAAGGTGCACAGGGACGGGAGGGGCAGATTCAGCTCGCTTTGCCTTCGGTGGTCCGCTCCGGGAGGGGCCCTGTGGCACCAGGAGGGAGGCAGACCCGTCCGAGGGATGGATCCACAGAAGCACAGCGTTGGGTGTTTGTGCGGTGCAAGCAAGTTCGGTGAACTTGTTCCCTTTGGGGTTTCGGCTGGGGGATGGGCGAGGGAGATGGCACTGACCAGCACCTTTGTTCCCTGCTGAGCTGGGCCCTGTCTTCCAGGGCTCAACACCTCTCCCTCCCAGTGTCCTCTCATCCTCCCTGCTCTCAGAGAGGAGAGCTGCTGACATAACCTTCCAGATGTTAAGTCCCGCTGGCTGTCAGAACTCACTCCATCCGGCCCCTCCGCTTTTGCAAGCCAGACTTGGGGGCTCTGCCTTGCAGGGTGGGCTGGCTGCCCCTCCACCGACCCGGCTCCCTCCCGCCAGTCCATGTAGCGCCCACTGCCCCTCCACCCTTCGGTAGGAAGTTACTCCCTCTTCCGTGGGCCTTTCATCTACGCTTGGCTCTGGAGAGTCCGTTCTGCTAGCCTTCTGGCAGTTTTCTGGGTTATTTAGGCAGATGTGGGTGGAATCTAAGCAGTCAGCAGGACGCGGTGAGCCCAGCATCTTCCCACACTGCCACCTTCCCCCAAACTCCGAGAACCGTTTATTCTAAAGTGACTTGGGAAAAACACCATGTCAGCACCAATGTCTTCCTTCTGGTCAAGGAGCCAGAGCCCATGGCTGAACCCTAGAGCCAAAACTCAAGAAAAAGAGTCTCTCCATTAACTACCCATATTTACAGGACACGAGAAGGGTCCTGGATGGACTCCTTCTCACAGGTGGCGTTTCTCACAGGTGGTGTCATATGGAGTTTTTCCTGGAAGGTGGGTAGTGTTTACAAAGCGACTTCAGTAGTGGTAACAGGGTTGGTGAACCAGAGAGGACTTCTTTTTCTGACAGCGTGGTGCATCTCAGCCAATCTGTAGATGCTCCTGCTACAAGCACGCATAATTTTTCAATAAAACAATACATTTCAATAGATGGATCCACAAGCTAATAATAAAGAGCATAAAATTCTTAGGTTCCAGAAAAGAAGCAGGAATTAAAAGCCCAGGTGGGACACAACAGTGGATTCTGTAATTGCCCTGAGGTGGGGCATGTTAGAGGGCTTAGTACCTGTGTTAGGATTCAGTTAGAGAACTAGAGCCACTATGAGTGGTAGACAATGAGCTTATCATAAGTATTTGATTTTATGAAAATGTGAGGGTTGGTTAAACAGCCTCCACAAGGCGGTGCTTCTGCATCTGGGTCTGGGCTTGAAGTGAACAAGACAGAGAGCTGGGAAGGGAGGTCGGGAAGTGGGGGAAGAGCAAGGACACACTGAGACACTTCAGGATGAGCTGGAGTCATGTGTCTCTCAACACCCCCGAGATTTACTTGTATCAATGCAGGGGGCATCCAGGGGAAGTTGGTGTCCTTTGGCAGGGAGCCACCAGGAAGTGTCAAGGAAGTTGAAGAAGGTTCGGTGAGTTCTAGAGGCTAGGGGTCCACTGCTGATCCCATGCCAATAAGATGAGCCAGGAGGTCATGACAAGGTTGCTGTACCTGGATCTTCTAAGTGTAAACATGGCTTCTGTTACCCTTCCCCCTTCCAAGTCTTGAAAATGTTCTTTGAGGGCATTGTGAACCAAGAACCATGTAGATGAGATCCTGAAAAATGTATTTCCAGCTGAATTAGGTTGACAGAGTACAAAACTGTCACATAACTTGTGGTTGTGTGGGTCTCAAAATTACTAAGGACGTGGGAGGAGGTTCTGGATCTGTGACACATGGAGGTTAGATTCCAGACCTTCCCACAAAGCCCTAAACTCTAAGTAGATGGGCATTCAGGGCCAACTTTAGGTTTCATATTTTCAAGTGAATCCATTTGTCACCTGCTTTCACTTATAAATATATCTTACAAGGTTAGCTATAATTTTAGCCACTTGCCTCATTTTAAGAATGTCTTTATGGTCTTTTTATAAAGATCAAACTAATTAGGACTACATCAGTGATGTTATACTGAGAAAATTATAGTGAGTCACTTTATCACCATGATAGCTGGATAAGACCAACCTTTTAAGACAGTGTTTATAATGTGAGGCGATAAATGCAATGTTATGGAACAAACATTTTAAGAATGTTTGTTATACAGCAAATATAGCCTAGTCTTAAGGTTGCAAGTCAAGAGTTTTGGAAACTGCAGTGTTGTAAATCTTTCAGTATTATAAGAAGGTCCTTTGCTTGTTTTAGCAAAGTTAGTTAGAAAGAAACGCAGCTCTATGGTGATAAGATGAGAAGAAATGCAGATTTAACTTAATTTTTATGCTAACAGGTATGCTTATATTTGCTAATATTTTCCTTCTTTATCTAGGAAGATATATTGGCTAGCTCAGGGATAATCTTCATAAAGTATCTGAGTCAACAGACTCTCAATTTTAAAAAGTTCTTTATTAACTGCTGAGTTTCATTTATATTCTACTTCAAAGTTAAGTTATCTTTTAGCCAATGATGAAATAAGGAATAAAGGATTTCTGATGCAAAGTTTCTGCAGAACGGAAAAACAAGAAAAATAATCTATAGGAGAGAGTTCGTTTCTTCCTGGGCTCCAGGAAGGAAAACTAGAGCCTTCCTTGTGGATGGAAAACCCAGGACTTTGCATCAAGTGGACCCGGGCCTTGATTTAACCTTACCTGGTGGGCCAAGAAAGTAGCATAAAAGTTGGCCCCAGGCTGAAGCTACCCACTGGAGCTCAGGCTTTTCTTAAGGAACAGGAAATATTTTAGGGAAAAACGAAGCAAAGCAGAAAAAAAAAAAAAAAAGAGCATTTGATGAGATGAGTTTATGCCAAAAAAATAAGCAAACAGATAATAATAACAAAATGGAAAGTACTTGCTGTGTGGGAGAGACTGTGGACAACCCAGACAGCATGATTAGTTGCCTAGAGGCTGAGATAATAGGCAATCTGAACATGGGTACAAAATAAGCGTGTTAGAATGATTAAAGACATAGAAGTAAAAATAAAACACTAAAAGACCCTATGATTAAAGAATGGCCAGATTTGAAAAAGAATCTGTTCAGTGTTCTACACTGAAGAGCAAAACAAAAATATTGCTATTAGGTGGGAAACCCTCAGAGAAGGGAGGGATTAAGCATAAAATTAATCTCAACTGAAGAAGGAATTAGTGAGTGGTAAAACAAGCCTGTGGATCCTTACCCAGACTGTAGTGCTCAGTGTGGAGACAGAAAATCTGGAAGACAGATTAGAAGACATAGATGGTAGATTGAAAAGGTCCTGCTTACCTCTTGGGTTCCAGAAGGAAACAGAGATGGGACAAGGTCATATGCAAAGGAGAAATGTCTGAGAATTTTCTGGAATTCAGGAAAAATATGAATCTTTATACTCAAGAAACCATGATAAATACAGAGCCAAAATATAAAAATAAATTCATTCTTCAGTATGTCATATTGAAAAGAAGATGACAGGGAAAGGTTTTTTTTTTTTTTTAAATAACCAGAGAGAAAACACAGATTTGCTGCAAATAAATATCATGTCTGATGACAGTGATTTAATGATTTTGGAACAGGGACAAATGAGGCCAGAAGACCATGTGATGGCATCTTCAGTGTATCGAGGGAGTGCCTCAACCTAGGATTTTATACTGAGCTAAATTATCACTCGGTAAGACAGGTGAAGGACACTTTCACAACTTTTTCTCTCCAAAGCAAGAAAGAAAACTTCAAGTAGATTGCCATTCGTGTACCTTCACTGAAGAAACCACTGAATCTGGATTCTAGAAATATGGAGGTTGAGCTCTGAGTGCGGTATGAGAAAGTGAAAGTGAGAAAATCAGTCCAGATGTGGGAAACCTAACGAGACCTAGCCTATGAAATAATGCCCATGGTAATGATAGTGACTCATTTTAGGTATTAACTACATGTGACATGAAAGTGTTAAACAGTGTAATTAAGGCAGGGAAGGGATGATCTGAGGGAAAGAGTTCTAAGATCCTTGTGTCATTTGAGAAGAGGAATAGAGATAACATTTAGATTTTGTAAACTCGGTTGTGCTTGTAAAAGTTTAAGGGAATCCACTCAAAGACTAGAAGTAAACTCGATAGGTTATGGAAACCTTCTTAATGGGGAAGGGTGGGAAAGCAGACTGGAAACGCAGAATCTCAGAATCATTTAGGAGAGAGACACATCCCCAGCCAAGTTCTAATGTGTTGATTTTCTCCATGCTTGTCTGTTTTGTTTCGTTGATCTCTGGTTTTACTTTTATTATTAATTATTCCCTCTACTTGAGATTTAATTTGCTTTTCTTTTTCTAGCATTTCAAAGTGGGCTTGAATTCCAACTTTGACAATATTAAGTGTGGACCTTAGGCTAGTTACCTACTCTGCCGTGGTTTCTTTATTAAAATGAGGATAATCCTGTCACCTATTACATACGGTTTCTGTGAGAGGTAAACATGATGGTACACAAAAAGTGCTTTTATCCAAATCTAGCATACAGTAAGGACTAAATAAAAGTTAGCAGTCATTAACATTTTTTTTTTTATTTATTTTTGGGACAGAGAGAGACAGAGCATGAACGGGGGAGGGGCAGAGAGAGAGGGAGACACAGAATCAGAAACAGGCTCCAGGCTCCGAGCCATCAGCCCAGAGCCCGACGCGGGGCTCGAACTCACGGACCGCGAGATCGTGACCTGACTGAAGTTGGACGCTTAACCGACTGCGCCACCCAGGCGCCCCCAAAAGTTAGCAGTTATTAACCAGTAAGTAATAACAGTAGGAATATACATTTATTGACTGCTTTCGTGAGATAGGCTCACACTAATTTAATAAGATATGCACTTTAATTTTTACCATTTTACATATGAAAAAAATATGAGTTTAGACAGATTCCTTGTTCAAGGAAAATAAATGGCAGGACCAGGACTAAAACCCAGGTCATTTGGGCTCCACGGTCTATGCTCTTAACCACCGTGGATTTCTGCTTCAACAAAGTAGCTGTCCCTTACTGGGTACTCACCTGACACCAGTCCCCGTACCAAATATTGTACATGCATTATTTTAGTTCCTCTCTACACTTTGCTACTTGATGTTATTGTCCCTGACTTGCAGATGAGGACTTTGAGGGACAGAGAGCCCAAGGAACCCATCAGATGCCCTGCAGCGGCAACATGGGGTGGTGGCCATTCAACCAACCCATGTTATTTGACCTGATGTTTTCATGCTCTTAACTATACAGCCAGACTACCTCTTCAGCTCTTCACCCAATTATTTTTATTATCCAAGTTATAGCTTGGGGACTGAGCTGCTATTTTCCATGAGCCAGTTAACTGTACCACGCAAATGTTTGGCTAGTTTTGACACAGCCTCTGTTTCCTCACTTGTATAAAAGAAATACAGGAAATCTCCCGGTGATGGTGATGATGAAGGTGGTGGCAGCTGCTGTCATTTAGCACTTATTATGGGCTAGACACTCTTTGTAAGCACTTTGCTTGTGTTAATAGGTTAGATTAGCCCAAAGAATGAGTTAGTCTTCAACTCTACCAGTCCTTAAAAAAAAAAAAAAAAAAAAAAAGCCACCCTTGCCTTTTTCTCTTCTTTGGGGGAATTCACATAATTTCGTAATTTTTCCACTGGCTCTACCTGCCAATCTAAGGCAAAAAAGTGGCCTGTCCCTCCTTTGGGGTGAGTTCCTGAGGCCAGATGAACTCTTTACTAAGAAAACACTCAAAGCAGAGTGTCTCAGGAGGCAATACATAAATAGAGAACAGCATTTATTAGCTATTTTGTATCTCCAGGGCACAGAAGTGACTCAAGCCAGACGCCTGTCTGCTGTGCCCTTTCCAGCTGCCACTTTGTATGTTAATTGCACACCCTTAACATTTATTATCAAATCTGCTGGTTTAAATTTTGAATATGAAGGGTGGAAGGCAGTCTTCGCTCAGGGGACCCATCTTCAGTCATTTTATGGAAATGAAACTTGGAGTTTGTTTACTGCTGGTCTGTGAAATCCCAGGTGGGGAAATGCTAATTGTAGAGGGTGGGAAGAAAGGGAGGCTAAGGCTGAGTCAAACACGACCCATACAATCAGATGCACAAGAAGCCGGAATTCTGACTCTTCTCGGCT
Source organism: Neofelis nebulosa (assembly GCF_028018385.1). Lineage (NCBI taxonomy): Eukaryota > Metazoa > Chordata > Mammalia > Carnivora > Felidae > Neofelis > Neofelis nebulosa. The sequence goes on along the minus strand of NC_080795.1, from coordinate 75,395,884 downwards.
CACCACGACCCGCATGTAAGGTAGACTCTCTCTCCTTTGTGTGCTCTGTATCCTCCTAAAAGACATATGTGACATACAGATCATAAACATGCATGAGCACCTTATCAGAAGTGCCCCTTTAAATCCACATCCCTTTTTTCCAAGCAGAAGTGGTAAACAGAAGCCGAAATAGGCATCACGGTAGGCTTACACTACCCTCCCATTTACTTTTATCGATAAAAGAACTCTTTCAGTCCTCATATATCCTGTTCACTCCTGCCTATGACAGTAATAACATGTTCAGTTTGATTACGGCAGACAGACTGTGAGTAGTAAAAACCGATAGCTCATACAATATTTAAGAAGACGCATTCATTATACAGAAAAGACAAGGAAAGTAACCAAACTGTAGAGTAAGTAGGGGACCCTTTAGTTTAGGGACAAATAGTCCTGTTCATCTACATCCTCTATCCACCATTGCCAGGCTCACATTTTCATCTGCCTTAAATTTGGAATGCACCCCTGCACTGTGGCACTATGGTACACCCACCATGGAGGGGGTGAACCTGAGTTCCACATTCGTAGAAGAGAAAGGAACCTATCAGAGCAGCTGCTGCTGGGAATGCTGTTTTTGTTATTTCTTTATGTTTTCTCTGCGTTTAGCTAGTTAATCATGCAATTAGGTTAAAAAGGAAAAGGTCGGGTCACCTGTTGAGGAGAGATCCCCTCAAAAGAGAACAGGGTCTACTTCTCATCTTGTCTCCTATTTTCTTGGGGGGTGGGGTGGGAAATAAAGCCAGACCCTGGCCATTCCAACTGTGATTATTTTGGAGTAAGATGTCAGTGGCCAGGGAACTGCTGACCTGCTCTTGTATCTGAAACAAAAGGAGGGAATCATTATATTGAATAATTAAAGGGCACTTCCTTTACCACCAGGGATTTTGATAATTGCTTTACATTGCTTATTGGTTTTTGATCTTCCCCCAAATTGTAAACGGTAGACTCTATAATCCATCCACTTTGTAGTTGAGGCCACTACCATAGTATTTCAGCTTTGACTGACCTTCTCCCATCACATTCTACCCTACGGTATAGAAGTATGTTCAGCAATTTTATAGGACTGGAAAGAAGAAATGATTAATTCTGCCAGGGTTATTTGGGAAGCTAAATAGATTAAATGACATCTAGTCTGTGGCTTGAGAAATTATATATAATTGTTATCAGCTCATTTCTTCCCTTCAAACCTAGGATAAAACTTCATCTGCATTTCGTGGGCTATGTGTATAATATTGGACTCAAGTACCATTGAAGAGAGATAATTCTTTCTTTAATAAATGTGGAAATAAGACCTCTTATCAACTCGATGTTAATGAGATGCAAATTCATGCCAAGGCAAGAGTCTGAAATGTCTATTTTTTATTAGGTCTCTCAGCTAGCTCTTGCTTCTTTTCTTCCTATTATTGCATTCCATAGCAAAAAGTCTGCAACAGATACAGAAGTCTTTCTATACTACTATACCCTTAATGCATGATTCCTGACATCCTCTGTCTTTGTCTGCAAGACTCTAGAGAAGGTGATGATATTTGGTTACCTCTTTTAAACACCTATGCTTGGTTTAGTTTATCTATATATCATCTATCTTGCCTAAAAGCTTCTATTGCTAACTATTTAAAGAAGTTGAGCTTTTAAAGAGCAAAAGAGATTTGCAACTGCTATAAGAGAATAGGAGGTCAATGAATGGTATTTTTTCCTCTTTTGTAAAGTCGGAAGGTATTACGCTGGTTTATAAATGACTGGGATCGACCGAGGAGAATGAGGAAAACTTGATGGGGCAGGAAAGGGGAGGATTGGGTGTAAGAACAAAGTCCTCCTGAGTGAGAGGAGATGGGATCCAATGAGATGTGGAGTGGTTAGCTTTAAATAGAGACAGGGTCCATTCATTCATTATAACAAAAGAGAGACAGAGTCCGGGGGCAAATGCACCATTTGGTTGGATGATTTGGTGCAGGAAAGTCGGACTGCTTCTATTTCTGCATCTGAGTGATGGCAGATGTCTTGAGAGGCTGGGACTTTGGATAATGTGACCAAAGCAAGCACTCCTCTGAACATAGTCCTAGGGATGAGAAGGATAAATAGAGGGTAGACATGATGGTTTCCATCTTGATGCCTCTTGGGGGAAGGTGCATGTTTATTTCCCATTACAGTCTCTCTTCTGGAATAGTTTTCTGGACAGTGTGGAGTGATGAGGCAGGTGTTATTTGGGCTGAGGGTTGTCTCTGAAAGCCTGCTGTTGGTGGTATCACGGTGAATCCCAAGCTGACTGTAGGTTATAGAGGCCCAGCTTCAACTGGCTGATCCAGGAAGGACAGGGTGTAGGTGGAGACACCTGGCACCAGGGTCCTCTCGTCTCATCTTTGCTCCTCTTTGCATGTTGCTTTGAATCTGGAATATTAGAACCATTTTGTCTGAATATCTGGTCAATGACAGCACACACCCTCAGGGTTGACCCGTCAGGGAAGGGAAGACATTTCCCTGCCTGGTGCAGGTTGGAAAACCATCCCATAGAAGCGCTCCAGCTGCGCTGACTTGGGCCACGTGTACATCCTCGGTTAAACAAGAGGGCATGGTTCCCTGGTTAGTCCACAGTCCGCCCCTTGAGCAATTGCTGTAGATGAGATGTAGGATCATGTACCAAGGTTGCAAGCTGCTTTTAAATCCTGTGGTGAGTAAAGAGAGGGGCGGCTCTTACCCAAAAGCACAAGCATGACCACAGACAGAATTCTACCGATGCGGACAATTATCCCCATCGTCAACCATGATCATCTATTGCCTCCTGGACAGATCCCCTAATTCTCAGCCTGGTACCCTCAGGAGATAGCTCCTAGTTTCTTCCATGACCTCCTCTCCTACTATTCCTTTCACATACTTCGTACCTCCTGCTTGAGGGTATTTGCTCGTACTGCTCCATTCACTTGGAATACCCTTCCAGCCGCCCAACCTATTAATTAACCATTTATTGAGTTCCACCATGTGGCAAGATCCATGCTGGCACAGGAGCCTCACAGCGGATGAGACATCGTCTATATTATGAAGGATTTACAGCAGGGCGGGTGGGACACACGTGCAAAAAACCCCATTACAAAACAGGGTGAAAATACAGAGATAGGCCTGTTACAGAAGCAGGGTGGAGGTGCCTGGCCGTGCCTGGAGGACCGGTGGGGGCTTCCTGGAAGGGATGATTCCTGAACCAGTGCCCAAAGTTAAATACATGAGGAGCCAAGGGAATGAGGGTGACAGCAAACAGAACAGGGTAGATACCAGTCAGCTGAGAAAGACAAGTCACCGAGCGGAAGACTATAGCCCGCATGCCAGTCAAGGCAAGAGGCAAAGGTGGTCCACTTCGCGAATATTTCCAAACATAACCTGGAGAGTTTCACAATGATTTATCTTAATCTGTGCCACTCACTGTGCACATTTTAAGACCTTAGTTACTCTGTCTGTGTGTTGAATGGCTTATCATGTTTTCCGTCCTCTTGCTGTGTGAGCTCTCTGAAGAAATGTAGTGCACTGCTCTATCCCAACATCAAGCAGCAGAGAACCTCTTGTATTGTAAATATTAGTAAATGTCCTATGCAAAAAGTTAGAAATGTACCCATTTAGGAAAGGTACTAGTTTTTCCTGAATCCGACACAAAAGCCTGCCAAGGGACTCCCATAGGACGGAGTGCACATGAAGTGGTTTCCACTGAAAGCTCTATTGATCTTATTAAGGCTGGAAATGCATTTGGGGGGGGAAGGAGGGGTGGAAGTATTTTATGTACATTGTAGGTCATTGTAATGGGAAGAATAGCGAAAGCAATTTCACACGGAAACAGTCTCCGGCTGCCTGTAACTTCGGCTCAGCAAATGTCACCCCACAACTATTTACTACAATATTTATTGCTCTGTCATTAGCTTGTAAATAATGTCAGCCTGGAGACCAAGGCATGAGGCCATGCAGCAGCAGCCGTGATGGGAATGTTCAGGAAGGCGGAGAAGCCCACGCTGACATCTGAGGAGGAGGCGTTAAAAGTAAACTCCGGCAATTACCAAGAATCATAACTTTCCCCATAAAAACAGTCTGAGCAAAGCCTAAATGGTGCTTAAAATAGCATTTCTCGCCAAAACTCCCTCATAAAATCTCAGAACCCAGTTGAGACAGCTATATCCGTCAGCGCCCTTCAGGCAAATAAACCTCAAATTGATGGGGATGGTGTCAAACGGAACTCTTTTGGGTTCTGTACTCATATTGGAGTTCTGATTCCAGGCACCAAATGAGAGCCGGGCCAGTGGTTTATCTGTTGTGTTTTCAAAGGGAGAGGGATGCAGAGAAACTTAGGAGGAAACTCTGATGTCAATACTGTGCGGTATCACTTGAAAACTCTAAATGCTATGTTAATGGTCTGTGGGCAGCATAAGCTAAATCTACATTTCCCCCAGTTTTGCTTCTCTGTTCTACAGGTAGGAAAGTAACTGTCTAGAATGATCTGTAGCCGTGATTCTTGTTGGCCTCCAACCTCTCTGGTGATCTCCAGTCCTCTTGGATTTTTCTTTACCTGCCCACCCTTTAAACATCCGGGTTTCCCCTAAGTGGAGTGAGGAGGAGAGCGGAGGGGGGCGGGGGGCTTGGCCAGGGGAAGGGGACAAGCTGTGTCTCTTTCATCGGTGAATCTCCAGGCCTAGCACAGACCCTGCCCAGGGTGCAAATCAGGAAATAGCGGAAGAAGGGGAACAGGTGGATGGAGGAAGCTCCGTGCAAGGCACGCGGGGGGAGGGTCCCGCAGAGGTGCGCCCAGGCGATGCAGCGTGGCCTCGCAGGGCGTGGGCTCAGAGCGCAGCTCGGTGCACCTCGGCCACGTGCAAGCTGCAGGACGAGGGAGGAGACTTTAAACCCCTCTGCACCTCAGTCTCCTCATTTGCCACACGGGGATTATAATACGTCACTTCGAGCTTTGCTGTGCGGATATCCGAGCATGACGGGGCCTGCACAGTGCCCGGCCCGGTGCCTGGTACCCGGAGTACGTAGCCAGTGGTCTCTCTCGTCAGGAGGTCTGTCCCATCCCTCCCTACTCACCTTCTGTCCCTGTGGTACCATAAAGCATCCTGAAATGATGTCAGTCTTCCAGCCGGAGGAGCGTGGGGTGGGGGCAGCCCACGAGGCGGGACTGTGGGCAGGCGCTGCCATCACAGCCGGGCCGCCCGGCAGCAGGAGGAGAGGCGTGGACAGGCCCAGGCAGCAGGCGGCTCTCAAGTCCCCTGGGAAGGATCAGTATAGGCGGCTACAGCCAGGGGGCGACAGGGGGCGGCCGCTCCGGGATGGGTGGGATCCCCTCCTCGCCCTCAAATCTTTTCCATTCTTCGTCCATTCCCCGTACGACTGCCTGCTGCTTAGCCCTTCATCCTTTCTCTACGGAAAACTGCTGAGTTCTCTCTTTTTTGAAGTTTACTCATTTTGAGCGAGAGGGGGTGGGGGAGGGACAGAGAGAAGGAGAGAGAGAATTCCAAGCAGGTTCGTGCTGTCATCGCGGAGCCTTATGCAGGGCTCAATCTCAGGGACCATGCAGAGATCAAGTTGGTCCCTTCGCCGACTGAGCCACGCAGGTGCCCCTGCTGACTTGTCTCTCATTGCACTCTTCTCTTCCCACGCACCTTCCTCTCTTCTCTGAATGAAACCTTCCCCTCAAGACGCCGTGTGCCCTGCCAGAGGTGCCCGTGGCACATCACAGCCTCCTTCCCTTTCCACCCCTGCTCCCTTCCTCCTGTCCTCGCGGGGGGGGGGGGGGGGGGGGGGTGAGCATGTGCTACAATGTACCACCAGGGGCCTGGGCTTGGCTCCTGGCTTGCCCACTAACCGACTGGCTTTGGAGAAGATGTGTGGCCTTCGTTGCATGTAAATTTTCTCATTTGTAAAATGAGAATAGTAATTATACCTGAATCTTGGTCTAGTGACAATTAGATGTGGTAACCCAAGTTAAGCGCTTTTTTTTAAGATTCCAGGAGGTCAGGAAATATTTTGTGGACAACCAGGGACATAGCCATAGAGAGGGAAGCACACAGGACCACAAACTGAACCCAATAGTGAGCATAGGCCCCCTGGGCCAGAAACACTGCATCCTAGGGTCCTGGCACACCAGACTGGACATCCAGGACAGGAGGTGGTGACAGGGTATGTTGACGCCTGGGAACATCCTGAAACATAGGAAGTAAGGTTAGTTGTAAATCACACCAAGCCAGAGACAGGAAACCATGCAGAAAATATGAGCTAAGCATTCAGGGGCTAAGGCCACCCGCTTCCCCAAGTGCCCCAGCCAGGTATGTTGTCTCTAGACCTGCTCCCATGTCCCCATCTTCAGGCTACCAGCTTTTTTTTTTTTTAAGTTTTTAAATGTTTATTTATTTTTGAAGGGGAGAAAGAGAGACAGAGAGAGAGACAGAGAGAGAGAGAGAGAGAATGGGAGGGGCAGAGAGAGAGAGGGAGACACAGAATCCGAAGCAGGCTCCAGGCTCTGAGCTGTTAGCACACAGCCCAACGTGGGGCTCGAACCCATGAGCTATGAGATCATGACCTAAGCCAAAGTCGGACGTTCAGCCGACTGAGCCACCCAGGCGCCCCAAGGTTACCAGCTTTTTAGAGCGAGATGTGAGAATCTAAGTCTGGAAATTTCACCCTGGTCCACCTATGCTGTCATCACATGTGGTCTTACCTCCCTTGGTGCTGCTGCTGAAGCCAGTTTATACCCACAGTCCATCAAGGACTCTGGGGCTTTGACATTCTCCCATAGGATCCCCTCACCTCCAAGGACCCCTCATTCCCAGGAAGAGCACCTTGCCCTCCACGGCTGCATTGTCAGGAGCGATCTGCTCAAGTTTTTCTCGTCTTCATCTGACTGTCTCATAGCTACTGTGATCACCTGTCGTGAGATAGTTTTCATCTGAGGCACCAGGCACATCTCTCGTGAAAAATATTGCCTTATGGCTGTTGCCACGTGTCACACAGTGCCCCTGTCAACAGGTGGGAGAGTCTTGAGTTCATTCTGCTGAGCAGGGAACAGGAACAAAGAACAAAGATGTTTGACCCTCGACCCTGCTTTGCTAGACTTCAGTGAAAACCTATTAAATATGTGAAACCCAGTCCTTGAGGCAGAGGTAGGGAAGGACAAGTTTTGCTTGACCCTTTTACAAGAAGAGTTCAAATTTTCTGATCGCATGAGCCCTAAACCTTAACCTTACCTCTGGCAAAATGCTTTTTTCTCTAGGTACAAGGCAGAGCAAAGAAAAATAATAATAAAATAAAAAGCAAAGGGGAACAGTGTAAGTTAGAGAGAAACTTGGACAATATCTGTAATTTTACAACACATGGGGGCAAGTTGTCAGTTTGTGAATTAGAAGTAAGGCAAAAATGGGGTCGATTATATCCCTGAACCAGTGACCTGGTTGGTCCTGGTGATAATCCCGCCCTGTTCTTCCATGCGTGGCCTCTGGGATTTGGTAGCAAAGGACATCTCTGTTCTCCTGGGAGGAAGGCCCAGCCAGAAAGGCTGTGCCTGACCCAGTTGAGTATTTTTCTGTGGATTTATATTAATAATTACGAAGCCATTTCGTAGGCTTTGCTAACAAGTCACACAAGGTTAAAATCTTGTGGGGAGGTCTCTTTGAGAGAATCTGACTGGATGCTGTGGGTGCTCCTGCCACAGCCCCTCCCCCTGACCACTCCAGTGCCCAGGGACCCGATTTCGACTGGCAGATCCAGTGGTTTTCTGATGAGACACTTCCTTAGCTGCCAGAGCCCGCTTTGCTGCCTGCACAGTAGGCCAGAATTTACAGGAAATTAACATCTCTTTCAGGCTCTCTCGACTATTGACTGATGAGTCGCATGTATTCATGCCCAGTCTCCCTCGCTACATGGGTGGTGCTCTGAGATCACCCCCAAGATAAACTACTTGTCCTCAAGTCCTTGTCTCAATGTTGTCTCCTGGAGGAAGCCAAAGCAAGGCCAAGAAGTGCTTAGTTCTCATGACAATTGATGTCAGGAGTAGGATTTTGTACTGTTTTTTTTTTTGGAAAGCAAGGTGGGATTAAAAATAGAGCGTTCCAGTGATGCCTGGGTGGCTCATTCATTTGAACATCCAACCCTTGATTTCAGATGAGGTCATGATCCCAGGGTCGGGGAGTTGAGACTCCCATCAGACTCTGCGCTGAGTGTGGAGCCTACTTGAGGTGTTCTCTCTCTCTCTCTCTCTCTCTCTCTCTCTCTCTCTCTCTCTCTCTCTCCTCCCCTTTGCCCCTCTCCCCCACTCGCACTCTCTTTCTCTAAAATGAAATTAAAAAAAAAAATAGAGCAATCCCAAGAACTTGGATGAGAAATAGACAATAATGGAAATTGATGGCAGTAGCCATTTGCAGAATCACCAGAAAATTGAGTCAATGGGCTAGTGACAATATGCCCCAAGCTAGGTGAGGATGGGGCATTGGAAAATAGCTATGTGCATCAATTAGCAGCATAAAAATTTGAGGATTCTTTGGATGAGCTTGATTTTAGGCTTTTCCTGTGAGGGAAAAAAAGTATATATATGTATGTATGTGTATATGTATATATACACATGTATATATACACATGTATATATATATATTTATACACACACACACACACACACACACACACAAAGAAAGGGCATGATAAATTCTTGGATTCTAAACCAGCCTCACAATCTTGGGATGCAACCCTCTTAATCGTGGAGTATTATCCTTTTTACATATTGCTGGATCTGATTGCTAATATTTGTTAAGAATTTTTGTGTTTTGTGCCTGTAAAAGAAATACTTTTTACTTATAATATCTTGGACTGGTTTTATTATCAGGTTAATCCTGGTCTTGTAAAAATTCTGTATCCATTTTCTGAAAGAGTTTGTGTAACATAGTTGCAATTTCTTCCTTAAATTGTTGTTAAATTTCTCCAGCAAAACTGTCTGGGTTTGCAGGTTTCTTTGTGGAAAAGTACCGTATGTATGTATGTATGTATGTATGTATGTATGTATGTGTATGTATGAATGTATATATGCTTGACATATACTATTATATTAATTTCAGGTGTGCAGCATAGTGATTTGACTTTTGTCTACATTGTGAAATGATCACCGTAACAGTCTAGTTACCATCTGTCACCTTACAGAGTTAATACGGTACTATTGACTATATTCTCCAAGCTCTACATTACATCCCCACGACTTACTTATTTTATAACTGGTAGTGTGTACTTTTTTTAATCCCTCAACCCTCTTCCCCTCTGGCAACTACCAATCTGTTCTCTGTATCTATGATTCTGGGTTTTGTTTTGTTTGCTTGTTTGTTTTGTTTTAAATTGCAAATGCATTTTCTTTGCCTGATAGAAGATGATCCCTATTTTGTATTTCTTTTGTTTTCTTTAGAATCCTTATTTTTATTGAGGTTTTTTTTTCATTTATTATAGTGCCATAATTTACATACAGTAAAATTCACTCTATTTATTAAACAGTTCTGCAGGTCTTGGCCAACATATAGTTACGTAACCAGCAGCAGATTTGAGATACTGGATAGTTACACACACCCCCCACCCCCTCCAAGTTCCCCTATACTGTTCTGTAGTCCACCACTCTCCCCAACCCTGGCTCCTGGTCACTACTGATCTGTTCTCCAGCTGATAATCTTGCCTTCTCCAGAAGCCGTATTAATTCAGTCATGTGGTATGTGGTCTTTTGAGTCTTCCTTCTTTCATTTAGCATAATGCACTTGAGATTCATCTGTGTCGTTGCACAAATTGATTGTTCTTTTTTACTGCTTAATAACATTTCTCTGTATGAATGTGTCCCATTTTGTTTACACATTCTTCAGTTGAAGGACATTTAGATTGTTTCCGGTTTGAGGCAGTTTTGAGTACTGCTGCTATAAGGTTTTGTATGGACACTTCGTGATAATACAGGCTTTCCATTCACTTGGGTAAATACTTCGGTTTGGGATAGGGATTCCTCCGTGCTTAACTATATAAGAAACTGCCAAATAATTTACCAAAGTGGATGTACCAATTCCCATCACTGGCATATGAGAAGCCCAGTATCTTTACCTCCTTCACAGTACGTGGCATTACCAATTTTGATATTTTAGACATTTTAATAGATAGGTAGTACTATCTCATTGTAGTTTTATCTGCATTTCTATAATGTTGCACATCTTTTCATGTGCTTATTTGCCATCTCTATGTTTTCTTTGGTGAAGTACATGTTCAAACTTTTTGCTCATTTTTGATTAATTTTGTCTTTTATTATTATGGAGTTTTGAGAGTTCATTTTACATTTTGGACACAAGTCCTTTATCAGATATGTAATTTGCAATAATTTGCAAACATTTTCTCTCTGGCTTATCATTTCATTACCTTTTTTTTTAATATTTATTTTTGAAAAAGACAGACAGAGTGCAAGCTGGGGAGGGGCAGAGAGAGGGAGACACAGAATCTGAAGCAGGCTCCAGGCTCTGAGCTGTCAGCACAGAGCCTGACACAGGGCTCGAACTCACCAACCATGAGATCATGACCCAAGCTGAAGTCAGATGCTTAACCAACTGAGCCACCCAGGCACCCCATCATTTCATTATCTTAACAATGTCTTTCAAAAAACAGACGTTCTAAATTTTTATGAAATCCAATTTTAATAGTTTTTGTTAATAGGTTATGCTCTTTGAATTGTATCTAAGAAATCTTTGTGTAATCCTGTGTCTCAAAGATTTTCTCCTTTGTTTCCTTCCAGAATTTCTATTGTTTTAGGTTTACCATTTAGGATTGTTGTCATTTTAGTTAGTTTGTTAAAGAAAATACAAGATGTGGATTGTGATTCATTATTTTGCATATGGACATCTAATTGTTCCAACACCATTTGTAAGCCTATCCTTCTTCATTGATTTGTCTTTGTATTCTTATTGAAAATTAGTTGACAAAATACTTGTGAGTCTCTTTCTGTGCTTTTAATTTGATTCTTTGGTCTATATGCCTTTTTTTAAATGTTTATTTTATTTTTGAGAGAGAGAGAGAGAGAGAGAGAGAGAGAGAGAGAGAGAGAGAGAGAGAGATCATGAGTGGGGGAGGGGCAGAGAGAGGAGACACAATCCAAAGAAGGCCTAACCAACAGAGCTGGATGTGGGGCTCGAACCCACAAACCGTGAGATCATGATCTAAGCCGAAGTCGGTGCTTAACCAACTGAGCTACCCAGGTGCCCTGGTCTATATGTCTATACTTTTCTCCAGTATTGCACTGTCTCTACTGCTGTAGTTTTATAATAAGCCTGGAAAACATTTAATGTAAATACTCTAACATTGTTCTATTTCAAAATTGTTTTGAATGTTCTTTCCTTTTCCTTTCCATATAAACTTTATAAATCAACTAGTTGATTTTCACCAAAAACTCTACTGGGATTTGTTTGGAATTGCGTTGTATTTATAGATCAGCTCAGATCAATGTGTGTGTGTGTATATATATATATATTTATGTATTTATTGATGTCTTAACAGTATTGATTCTTTCGACTCATGAACATAGTTTATCTCTCCGTTTTTTTCATATGCTTTTGTTCTATTGTAAATGGTCATGGTTCATTTCCAATTCCAGTTATTCATTGCTAGGATATAAAAAGATATTTAAAAACATAAATATCTAATAATCTGTGGACTTGCCAACCTTACTTATTAGTTTGATGAGGTTATCTTGCAGATTCTTTGGGATCTTCTACATGGAAAATATCATGTTGCAGTATGAGGAGACAGTTTTGGGGCACTTGGGTGGCTCAGTCACTTGAACGTCCAACTCTTAATTTTGGCTCAGGTCATGATCTCATGGTAATGGGATCGAGACCCACTTCAAGCTCTGCACTGACAGCATGGAACCTGCTTGGGATTCTCTCTCTCTCTCTCTCTCTCTCTCTCTCTCTCTCTCTCTCTCTCTCCTCTCTCTCTCTCTTTCTCTGTCCCTCTTGCCCCCCAAATGAGTAAATAAATGAAAGCTTAAAAAAAGAGAGACAGTTTTATTTCTTCCTTTCCAATCTCTATGCCTTTTCTATCTTTTTTTCTCTCATTTCAGTAGTTAAGACCTCTGGTGTGATTTTAAATAAGAGTCATGAGTAGCCCTGTTCTAAGATTGAAAAGATTCAATCTTTCACCTTTAGATATGATGTTAATTCTGGATTTTTTATGTGTATGGCCTTTATCAGGTTGAGGGGCTCATTACATTCGCATTTTGCTGGGAGATGTGTTTTTTTTTTTTAACTTTAATTTATTTAATGTATTTTTAAAAATTCCATTATAATGAACATACAACATTATAATAGCTTCCAGTGTAAAATATAGTGACTCAACAATTCTATACGTGACCCTGCTCATCAGGACAAATGCACGCTTGAATCTCTTCACCCATTCCCTGCACCCCCACCTACCTTTCCTCTGGCAAGCAGTTAGTGTGTTCCCCATGAGTAAGCATCTGGTTTTTTGTCTCTTTTTCTCTTTGCTTGTTTGTTTTTTAAATTCCACAGCTGAGAGGCATTTTTTTAAAATCACAAATGGTGTGGAATTTTGTCAAAGGCTTTTTTTGCATCTTTTGAATGACCAGTTTTTTCTTCTTTAGTCTGTTGATATGGTGAGTTTTATTGATTGATATTCAGATGTTGACCTAGGCTTTCATTCCCAGAGTAAACCCTACTTTGCCATAATTCATTATCCATTTTATATACTGTTGAGATCAATTTACTAGATTTTTTTAAAGTGATTTTCCCACCTGCATGCATAAGGGGTTATTGCCTACAGTTTTCTTTTTGGAATTTCTTCCTTTCTTCCTTCCTTCCTTCCTTCCTTCCTTCCTTCCTTCCTTCCTTCCTTCCTTCCTTTCTCTTTCTTTCTTTTGCAATTTGTTGGTAGTTTTTATCTTTAAAGGAATTTATTCATTTTGACTAATTTGTTATATTTCTTGTTGTGTTTTTCCTAATATTTCCTTCCTACAATTTTAATGTCTTAGTATCTAAGGTAATATTCCCTCTTTCAAACAGGATATAGATCTTCTCTATATTTTTCTGATAAGTGTGACTAAAGGCTTATCAAATATATTGATCTTTCCAAAGAACTATCTTTTGACTTCACTGATCTTCCGTTTGTCAGTGTTTTTATTTTATTGATTTACATTTGTATACTTTTTATTTATTTATTTGTTCTTTCTACTTCTTTCTGTTTAATTTTTTTCCCTCTCTAGGTTCTTTGGGTGGAAGCCAATCCACAATGCAAAATTATTCACTTAGCCGATGGCACAGCAGTAATGTTTCGTGTGTCATTAGCACTTCAGACCCTAGACCCTGCCCTACAGACCTGGCAGGATTTTACCCTAGGCTGCTAATCAGCCACTTCGTGTGACTAGCGGGTGTGACAAAGGGTACAAGGAAAGAATATCAGGGATTTAGAGGACCTCATACGCAGCACTAAGTAATTACACTTTGCTGAAGGCTATTGACAGATTTGAGTTGCAGAAATACAGCTCGGCTTCCGGGAGGAGACCAGACGAGAATTGGCCTGAGTCGAGAGGAACTTGGCAGGTGGCTCATGCAGCGATACAAGGATGTGATAACACGTGCTTTAAGTGGAGGACAGCTGTGGGGATGGAGGAAGACCGCAGGCTCAGAGGGTAGGAGGGATGGACTTGGTGGCATGTGCAGGGCTGGTGCAAGAAGGCTGACGCCTGGTGACTGGCTCCGGCAGTGGTCAGGGAGACAACAGACTGAGAATTCAGGAAGCAATGGATATAATGTGATGTGGGACATGTCAGTTGTAGGTGCCGGTGGAATGTTCAGTTTGAGATGTGCAGGGACCATTGGATGAGCCAATTTTGCTGTCAGGAAAGGAGGGATCTTGGCAGAGATATGGAATGTAGATTTGATAGGTTCTGTATCAATAATTTATAAAATTCATAGAAATCGGGCACCTGGGTGGCTCAGTCAGTTAAGCGTTCGACTTCGGCTCAGGTCATGATCTCATAGCTCGTGGGTTTGAGCCCCACATCGGGCTCTGTGCTGACAGCTCAGAGCCTGGAGCCTGCTTCGGATTCTGTGTCTCCCTCGCTCTCTCTGCCCCTCATCCGCTCATGCTCTCTCTCTCAAAAATAAATAAATATTTTTAAAAAATTTATAAAATTCATAGAAAATTGAGCATTACCGGTCACAGAGGGTTTTCCAGGAATAAAATGTCCTCAGATACTGGACTCCATTCTTGGACATGGGAAATACCTTGGAAAAATGTCACATGTTTCCACAGGGGAAAAAAAAATAATTTTCAGATGAACGTAATTTCATGATGAGAGGATTCATTTCACGATGCTCTCTGCTTTGAAAGCTGGTTTGGCCACCTGGAAGGAAAGCCTATTAGGAACAGCACATTTTCCTGCAACAGAATGTACTTTTATGGTTGATTTTTTATTATTTCCAAAATAACACATGCACATAGTTTGGTTGTGTTGCAGGCAAATAGAGCTGGATGTGTTCCTATCCCGTGCCTCACCCACTTCACCTAGGACTTGCCACACCCCTGTTCCCCAGAGACAGCCACTTCTCACACTGCCAACATTTAAGTTTGTCTACACAAATAACATGCTTATACCACCACATCGTGTTTTATACATCTAGAAAATGTATTGTCTTCCATTTATGGTAGAGAATTTAATGTTCATCTCTCTCTCTCTCTCTCTCTCTCTCTCGGGCACAATTCTCCTTTTTACCTGAAATTCTCAAGATAATAATAATACCATTATTTTCGTTAAGTGATTATTTAGTGTTTAAATTAATATAACCATGTAAATAGTGTTCTCTGCTGAGTCATGTAGTAAACTACAATTATGTTTCTTCTTGCATAACTTTCTGTTTTTACAAAGAAGTTAGTGATTTTCTCATTTTAGGTGATTAGTTTTCTATGTACCTATCACTAATTCTGGTCCTAAACCCCAGCAGATCTATAAACTTCTCTCAATACTATTTCCTATTTGGTAATCAGCTGCATTTACCTACTCACTTCCTATTCCAAAATTTCTTCTCGAAAACCCCTAGCTGTTCCCGTCTATATTGGGGAATGTGGGTTAGGTTTACAGGTTCAGATGGCCTCTCATTAACTGTGTCTGTAAGCTGAGATTGCTCAGTGAGGGTGTAACAAGTGAGAGGTAAGACAAACGGAGCAAACTAAAATAGACGTTCCTATTTAATCATCCTGGACACAGAAGGGGAGAAGAAGGCAACTTCTTCCCAAGTCTGGTTATTTTCCTATTTGGGCTCAACTTCCATAGTTGCAAATTGCTATGATCACCTTAATTTCCCCTTCATCTTTCTTTCCTAGACTTATTTTCTTGTCTATTGCAATCTCCCTGCAATCATTTTTCTATAGACTTCACATTGAGTGTAATCTATGATAACCTGCTTTTCTCCTTCTGCCCTGCAATTGGTTTATTCATTCTTTAATTCATTATGTTTACCCTGCTTACTTCCAGACAACCCTTGAAATGAAACATCTTTTTATCTGCTGCTGCCATCTGCTCAGGCTGCTTTCTACTGAGCCCCTGATGCTCGATCACTGAGCATCTCCGTCCATCAGTCCTTCCACCATCCCTGCCCTCCTCCCCTGCCTGGGGGAAGTGCTCACCCCTCTGCCCTGCACCACGGTCCTCAGACCCCATGCTTCTGGCACAGCTATCGGTTGAGTCTGTTCCCAGCTGACTGACTCCTGGGTATAGAGGGTCTGTTTACATCTTGCAGGAAGCTCTATCATTTGGGAAAGGAAAAGACTGAACTGTCACCTAGAGAATGGTCCCTCCTTGGTAGAAACTGCAAAGCCCATCTCTTGTCACTCCTAGATGGGAAGGCACCATAGAGCCTGCCCGTCACTGCTCACCAGGTTCAGTACACCTGTCACTCTACGTCCCCTGTAGGCTTCTGTCTTAGTAAATGCTTCCTTTATACACACTGGGTGCTCCTCAAGGGAGTGGAAGAATATGATCGATTCATTCCCGCCATGGGTGCAAGAAGACTCTCAAACAACTCCCTGCTTCTCCAGCATCAAGTCGACGTGGGTCCCGATAACTCCATCAAGGGTTGTCAGCCTCCACGGTGGCTACAGGAGGAGACTGGCCCCCACCCTGTGCTCTCGAGGGAGTGGTCTCTGCCCAAGGTTTCCTCTGCCTTGCTGAGAAACAGGTGCTGGAGAAAACATAAGAAAGCCCTTCGACAAAAATAAAATAAAATAAAATGCTGTCACTTATCCTTTCAGCGAAGCAGCAAGGACCTGACGTGTTTGCCTTAAATCACCTCCCTGGCAATGTGACCCGGGTCTCTAGAACAACTGCAGGATTAAAGCAATAAAATTCAGTCTCCAGCTCTAATTAGCACGAGGCACAATAAGAAGGTGGATTTCGTGGTCACGGTCAAAGCCTGAGGCTTAATCAGACTCTCTAAATGTGAGCTGAATCTCAAGCAAACAGCTTTTCATATTTTAAAGTTCCAAAGTCTTTTGTAAGATTTTTTTTTTTTTTTTAAACTCAGGAAAGAACGCATCACATGGCAACTGTAAACATCACAGTTCTGGTCTCTTTGTTAAGAGAAAATTTAAAGCTTGTCTCAATAATCAACCGCGGCAGACATGGCGACCAGCCCCCTGGGCAACCTTCTTTTCCTCTCCCATTTATAGGATTTAATTTGCTTTGTTATTCTTTGGTTAGAGGTGTCTGGCCTAGTCTCCCTTCGTATCTCCCTGATTCTGCTCTTCTCCCTCGACTCTGTCACATGGAGTTTCCTAGAGCTTCTTCTTCTTTTTTAAATTTTTTTGACATTTATTTATTTTTGATAGAGAGAGACAGAGCACAAGTGGGGGAGGGGCAGAGATAGAAGGAGACACAGAATCCGACGCAGGCTTCAGGCTCCGAGCTGTCAGCACAGAGTCCGACGCGGGGCTCGAACTCACCAACCGTGAGATCGTGACCTGAGCCGAAGCCGGACGCTTACTGGACTGAGCCACCCAGGCGCCCCTCTTAGAGCTTCTTCTTGAAGGAATACAAGCACATGGCCTGACCAGGATACTAATTAGTCATCTTATTCTGGCTAGCAACCTGGAATTAACTGGTGCTGTTCCCTTCAGGTGTCCTGAGATACTTATTGAGTTTCAGCTTGGCGTGACTCTTACCTCCTATTGCAACAACCCAAATGATTTTCTTCTTGACCCTTGTAATGAATGGGGGAAACATTTGTATTCTTTGCCGGACCAGAAGCCCCACCTGGCTTGTCCATCACCGTATCCATAACGTCGTTAGGTAAACGTTTGTTGAACGAATAAGCGAAGGCATACGTGGTTTCCACGTGGACTGAGAGACATCCTCCCCAGTTCTTCTTTTTGGTTTTTCCAATAAAACGCTCTTGGGCCATGTGGTACAGTGGAAAGAATGGAGAGAACACATTGTGTGTATGTGTGTGTGGGTGTGTGTGGGGTTTACAGTCAGACAAACCCATATCCGAGCGTAGCTCTAGAAATAGGACGACCAATCCGTGTTGGCCATTGGTAGTTTTATTCATTTGTTCATGCACTTGCTAGCTCACTTATTAGCATTATGCTTACTAATTCATCCACTCATTCGTAATTTATACATTCTTTAAAAAGACTGGTTACTAAGTCTTCCTGTGTCTCAGTCTTGCACTGGGTCTGGAGACAGGTGATGAACCAAACAGAAAACTCCTCATGGAGTTTGCATTCGATGGGGAAAGTGGGAGAAGTAGATTGTCAAATGATGACGTCATACACACATAAAACCCGTAATATCTAATACGGTGATGGGGATATAGCCTTGAGCAAGGCAGCCAGTCTAGGCTCTCGTGGAGCTCATTTTCCCAAGGCCAAAGACACAAAAGAAACCAGTCGATAAAACAGAACAACAGGCCATTGTGGTTAGTGCTGTTGGTGGTTAGTGGGCTGGAACAGAGAGTCAGGGGTGTGCGTGGGGTGCTTACTTAGGGAAGAATGGGGAGGAGAAGTCTCTTCAAGCAGAGAACCATCCTCTTCCTCCTGCCCCTCCTCTTCCTGCCCTACCATATAACCGAACACGGTCCGTGGGGAGGGTACGGCGGGCCATTCTGTAAACTGAGATATGGCATAAGTGCCCTGGGCTTGACTCATGGAGTGGGTGTCTGTGAGGATTACATGAAGTGACACAGGGAAGAGTGCTCTACAGGACTGGCACATGGTTCATGTTCATTCAGAAGCAGGTGCTGACATGGAGATACGGGAGCAGATTTATGGGGTGTGCTCTCTGGAACAACCCCGATGAGGGAGTGAAGGAAGCAGGTTGGACAGAGCGAACTTGATGCATTCTCAAGAGGGGCCCAACCCACCCCGAAGGGAGTTGGGAGCTGGGATGACTCTCCCGAGTTGGGACAAAAGGGTTGGGCTTCTGGTGCCCTTGCTGACCAGGCACTGGGTGCTTTGGGGGAGGGGGGTTAGTCTTTAGCAGAAAGCAGTGCTGGAACAGGCAATTAATGGTGGTTCTGGAGTCGGCATTCAACCTGCTCCATCTCACTCGGGATCCTTTCATGACTTCTCACTGCCTCTCCCCCTATACGGTGCCTTTGTCTTATACGGATTGAGCAATTCAAATCAGAGATAGAACATCCCAGAACGTTGGCCATCTTTTGGCAAACCTAGGCAGCCACGTTCAGAAATCCAGCTCCTGGAGGGGCGCCTGGGTGGATCAGTCAGTGAAGTGTCTGACTCTCAATTTCGGCTCAGGTCATGCTCTCATGGTTTATGGGTTTGAGCCCCACACCAGGCTCTGTGCTGACAGCGCGGAGCCTGCTTGGGAATCTCTTTCTATCCCTCCCTCTCTCCCTCTCCCCCACACATACACTCTCTCTCTGTCTCTGTCTCTCTCTCTCTCTCTCTCTCAAAATAAATAAATAAATTTTTGGAAAGAAAAGAAAAAATCCAGCTCCTGGAGCTCAGAACACCCACGCCTTGTAGCAGATGGACATCCAAGCGGCATTGCTCACTGGGGACTGAATTCTGGGTGCATTCTCTTGCTGTGTCCTTCCTGCTTTCAATGCTGCCTTCACCTCCCGTCAGCCGAGGTGAAGAGAGCAGCTGGAAACTCACCAATTTATCACCCTTTTTGCATAACGTTGCCTTGTGATTGGCAACTTATACCTTCCTGATTCCAGAGGGGATATGGCAGTTCCCCAAGGCAAGACGGCAGGAGGGGTCTGGCTCCTCACCTTAGGCAGCCTGCAGGATGGAAGGCAGGGCTGCGCGAGAGTTGAGGGTGGAGAACGCAGGTGCGGTCCGTGGCTTCCGGGGGAGAATGAATACAACGTTAGTCTAAGGCTTTGTAAGAATGTCCCATGGAACACGTTCCACCAGATCATTGTTTTGTGGATGTTAACAATATAGTGTCTTTCGGGAAAAGCGTTCTGTGGCAAAATAAGGGGGGAAGATACCAGCTCGACAAGCATTATTTGGGGATTATTTATATAGGACCGTATGTAAAATACTCTCCAAACATACTACAAAAATCATTCTGCAAAGCCTATTTTGGGGAATACATTTTGTTCTCTAGTACTCATTTCTTTGTTTCTATCACATACTATCTGCAATAGTTTTCACAACAGTTCTGTGACTCAGTTCTGTTTCTAAGTCCCATTTTAAAGGTGAGGAAAACTGAGGCTCAGGAAAATACTGTGATTGTTCCAGGGCCTTGTGTTTTACAAGTAGCAGAACCTGGTCCGGGGCTTGTCTGTTGACTCCAGGATCAGTCTGCATGTACTTTGAGGTCGCCCTCAGAGAAGCTCACCCTTTCCATCTTCACACTGCAGACTATCATTACCAAGTCTCACAGGGGTGCAGCGGGTGTTAAATACAAACGTAGCATAAAAAACAACATTCTCTAGCAATGCTAATTACAATTTATAGGAAATCCTCTAGGCCTGACATCCTCATTTGTAAATCCAGACCTTTGGCCCACATGATGTTTGAGTGTCTCCCAGCCCAACAGATCTCTGATTTTGGTAAAATGAGAGCCAGGTGAGGGGTGGGATGTGAGCTAAGGTGACCGTGTGGCACCTCAGACACATTGTGTCCCTCCTCTGAGTTTCAGATCCGGCATTTTTTGTTTTTTTTTTTTTAAATTATCATTCTCAAACGGTGCATGATATTGTTTTCTCTCTGTTACAGAAAGTTTTGGAACTCTGTGGTGAGAATAAACATGTAAAGCCTTGCATGAGAATACACTGAATTGTGTGTTATCAGCTACTAAAGGTCTTCTCTTCATTGGGACAGCCAATTAAGAGTAATTTAGGTCTGAGCCCTCTGTCCAGAGAAAGGGACAAGCAGACAGTAGGGGAAAACACAAGTGGTAAACAGACAGGGATGGAATAAGTCTTTCATGAAAATGAAGAAGGGTCTTCAAGACAGAACCCCGGTCGCCTGGCCGGCCAACTAACTTCCTGGACAGGGTGCCTCCACCCTGAGAACAAGCAATGCATTGTGACAGAAATGAGAATCCTTTCCTTCCGCAGGAATGCTGTTCGGGCAAAAAGGTCAGGCAGCCGAGGGGAAGAGTACAAAGCACAGAGTAAAAATGAGAGAACAGAGTTGAAAGGAGGGCTGATGGGTACTTTAAAAAGCCAAAGCAGGCTGTGACTTATTAAAGGAAAAAAGCATCCTTGAAATCTATACCTACAGGGTGATCAAAACTGGATATAAAAAAAGCAATGCATAGGGGGAAAAAGCCCATGAGCAAATCCACCACGTATGAGTGAGGATGGATGGTGGAATTATGGCTAAATGCAATGACCAGAATTTACCAAGATTTTATCTATTCGAGACGCGTTTCACATATTATCGTGCGCATTCCTCCAAACAGTCCAGCTGAGTCAATTTCATATTCTGGATTATAGATGAGGAAGCTAACATTTGGAAAGATTTTTATTGTTCTTGTTGTCTGTGTCTTTACACTTTCATTTTGTGGGAAGATATTTTTTGTTTCGGCTTTTGAAAAAAGTTTTAAACTTTTAACTGAAGCATCGTTGGCATATAATCCTAAATTAGTTTTGGGTATACAACACAATGATTCAGCAATTACATACTTCACCAAACGCTCACCAAGGTGAGTGTATCATAATATCATTGACTCTATTCCCTGTGCTGTACTTTTCATCCCCGTGACTTATTTATTTTATAACTGGAGGTTGGTAGTTCTTAATCCCCTTTAGTTTTTATTTTATTTTTTAATTTTTTTTAACGTTTATTTATTTTTGAGACAGAGACAGAGCATGAATGGGGGAGGGTCAGAGAGAGAGGGAGGCACAGAATCTGAAACAGGCTCCAGGCTCTGAGCTGTCAGCACAGAGCTCGACGCGGGGCTCGAACTCACAGACCGTGAGATCATGACCTGAGCTGAAGTCAGATGCCTAACCGACTGAGCCACCCAGGCGCCCCCCCCCAACTTTAGTTTTTAAAACTTGACTAACAAATGTATGGTAAATCGTAATTATTTCAGCTCGCCATAGAGTTTAGAATGAACATATTATGCAGAACAGATTTTTCCCACTTTGCTTCCCGTCACTGACTTCCTCCGCGACAACATCGTAGATTTGTCTCTCCGCGTTGCCTCGGTCCACTGGGTCCACATTGCATTTCAACTCTTGCACTTCGTGTAAGTGGATCCGTTCCTCTGTTCACCTGGCCTCCTCTTCACACGCCCGCATTCCATGACTTACAATCATAAGCAGTGGATATCATTCCTTGAGTAACGCTACACGTTGCGTGCAGACTCTGTTTCTATGAAAGGGCTCGTGAGTGTGGGCAACCTCATCCCAACGGCCGTCCCGCATCCCAACATGGAGCTCTGTCTAGGCATGTCCTCTGCTTGCCTTTGTGAAGCCCTCTCCTCCAGAATCTCCCCTGGTTCAGACCGGAGAGTATGTACCACCTCTGTCCCTTGGCCTCTTTCTCTCCCCAACCCGGAACCTCCCTCTCTTCTTCTCTAGAGGCTGCCGGCCATTCTCACCAGAATCTGACTACATGAAAGGAGAATCAATCAATGTATGACTGCAACTTTAAACTAGTAAGATAATTGTCAATACTTTTTAATTAGTGACAAATGCTAGTCTGAGGAATTTATACATATTATCTAATTTAATCTTTCTAATGACCCTAAGAGCTAGGCACGGTTATCACTCCTGTTTCGCAAAGGAGGAAACTTGATGGAGAGAATTTAATTAACTCACCCAAGGTAGCACAGCTGGTAGGTGGTGATGCTTTTATATGCAATCAAATATATGCAATTTGAGGGGCGCCCGGGTGGCTCAGTTGGCTAAGCATCCGACTCCGGCTCAGGTCATGATCTCGCAGTTTGTGAGGTCGAGCTCCACGTTGGGCTCTGTGCTGACAGCTCGGAGCCTGGAGCCTGCTTCGGATTCTGTGTGTCCCCCCCCCCCCCACCTCTGCCCCTCCCCCACTTGCACTCTGTCTTTCTCTCTCTCAAAAATAAATAAAAACATTTTTAAAAATTAAAAAAATATATATGTGTAATTTGATTTCTATCTCAACATTTTCTTCACCAATACAGCAGTGAGAAGAAGTTACCTGGGAAGGAAGAAACAAAAGTCAAGTCCCACTCCCCCAGTACCAAATATCAAGGCCAGGCTTGGTGAGCCTGGGTGACAACAGTACATCCTGAACATTGGACGGCCGTGTGCCAACAGCCAGAACCTTGATGTGAGACATTAGCAATACTGATGTTCCCGAAATTGCAAATCACTAAGGTGTACTTTCTTTGTTGTTGATTTCTAACTTCACCGTACTGAGGTCAGAGAAAATGCTTTTTTAAAAATTCTTTGGCCGATGGTCACTTAAAAAAATTTTTAACGTTGATTCATTTTTGAGAGAGAGACAGAGCATGAGCAGGGGAGGGACAGAAAGGAGAGGAGACACAGAAACTGAAGCAGACTCCAGGCTTTGAACTGTCAGCGCAGAGCCCGATGCGGGGCTCGAACTCCCGGACTGCGAGATCATGACCTGAGCTGAAGTCACATGCTCAACCGACTGAGCCACCCCGGCGCTCCTGGCCAATGGTCATTTCTTTGTCCAAGCGTGCTAGTGAAGAACGTTTGATCTCTTTGTGGTGCCAGGCCCTCTGCCTGTCCTATAAAATTAGTCTGTGTGTGTACATTAAATCAAGTAACCGATCTCTGCTTGGGATTCGATGTGATTTCTGAATGATGTATCCTTGTCTGTCATCAACTTGCGAATCCACAGCTGTGGTTAGGATCTCACCCTCTCTCTAATCCCTCCCTCTTTGTCCCTCCTTGGACTTCTGTTTGGAGTGTATTGGGCTTGCTCATCGTAGTTTCTCCTGACCTCTCTTTTTTATTTTCTCCGTGTTGTTTTGCTGTGTTGTGTTCTAGGGAAATGTATGCAATTCTGTCTCTCAGTTTCCTAGTTATTTCTTCGGTTGTGTACATTTGGGGTGCTTTGTCCATTGTGACTCAAATGGCAGTGACTATATGTTTAATTTCTGCAAATGCTATTTCTGCAAATGTTTTTCTACAAAAACATCTGGCCGCTTTTGATAGGCTCTCAACTCTGTCCCACTTGTTCAGACATTTGTAGTTAAAAATGTTTTCAGTATATTTATTTTTAATCTATGTCAGTAACGTTATTAACGTAAGTTCTGGGGAGTCTAAATACCCTGTTGGTTTGCCTGCTGTATGCTACTCTCCCTCTCGATGGCTGTGTCCTCACACGTCTTATAATTTTTAATGTTGAGTTTATCCACTCTGGTTGTATCTCTGTGAATCCTGGAACCACTGGATTGAGAGTGTCCCTTCTAGAGAAGATTTGAGGATATCTTTGTCATGTGCCTCTGGGACCTGCTACTGTTTCTTGTGTTAATGTTTGAAGTTTGGAAATTGTGGACAATGTAGGCAACTGGAAACTTGAACCCCATTGTGTCAGGGCTGTGCCGCCAGCTGTGTGCGTTTTTATTGAGTATAAGAAGGAGTGAGGAAAAAAGAATGAACCAATGCATTATTTTCATGCTGTCTTTGAAAATAAATCGCGAAAATTAAGCAAAAAATTTTTTTTAATCAAAAGTAATCCTGGCTCTTCGAGGAGGCATGTTCTCTACAAGACTTTAAATGCTGAAGTTTTATTTTTTTTAATTTTTTTTCCTTAATGTTTATTTTTGGGAGAGAGAGAGACAAAGGGCACATACCCGAGCGGGGGAGGGGCAGAGAGAGAAGGGGACAGAGGATCCTAAGCGGGCTCTGCACTGACAGCAGATGTGGGGCTCGAACTCATGAACTGGGAGATCATGACCTGAGCCGAAGTCAGATGCTTAACCAACTGAGCCACCCAGGCGCCCCTAAATGCTGACGCTTTATAATTCCTAAATCGGTATTGACTAAATCAGAATTTATATATCCCCCTAATTAATCACAAAACACTGGAATTAAATGGGAGCTCAGAAGTCAATGCAGGCCGCCTCTCACCCTGCACGAGTAAGGGTCACACTGATTCTATGAGGCCCAGCATCTGCCAGCTCGCTCCCAGGAAAAGATTTTAAATTGTTCATATTGTAGAGCCAATTGGAAACAGAAAAATGTGAACGTGAAGAAAGCTTGAAGCTCACATTTACCTTACCCAGTGAGACTTTGTGTCTCAGATCACTGATAAAACCATCCTGACAACATACTTTCTCCCCACAGGCCTCGCACTGTGGATGGCCTCTTCCCCACCAAAATGTAGGGATAATTCTAAAGTAACACATAATGTGATTGAATAGCCCACCAGCCTCAGGCTTAAGGATTTCAAAGGATTCAGCTCCAATTCAGCATACAAGCAGGGCATTTCAATGACTCTGGAAATTTTATTTGATCTCCTTAATGTTTGCTGATTCCAGAGGTGCAGACCATTTTTATTAGTCTTGTCTCATCTTAGAAGCACAAAAACCAATCTCAGAGCACAAAGTGACTTCTGTTTTCACTGATCTGTTATCGAGAGCACTTCTCTTTAGGCAAGTCCCAGAAGCGTTGGGTAAAGGGCAACACTGGAAATCTGCTAATGAATGTGTCCCCCATCTGACCCTCCCAGCTTCAACCTGCTCCTGATTCTTGGTTTGGAAACCTCATTTCCCTAAACAAGTCACTTTCTGGGGCCACGTGGCTCAGCCACCACAAAGCATTAGGTTTCCATTTGCAGCCATCGGTTTCTCCTAGCTTGAGTAATTATTTCTGTGATTGTGTGCAGGATGGGCGTCTGCCCAGTCCTCGTTGGCGAGGGAGCCACTGCCCGGCAGCCTCACGGGGTAAGGGCATGAGGAAGCTTGCTGCGGGGCATGCAGGACTCTCCAGTTAACCGCAGAGGGACCGGAGGCCACACCATGTTGAGAATAGCACCCCAGCCACTGAGGCCGGCACCTGCTCTGTGGGCCTCAGGCTTGTTCTGCTGGGACAGAAAGTCTTTTGAACGTCGCCTCCAGGAGCTGAGATGGAACAAAAACTGCCCCTGGGTTGTCAGGGATCTGGGATCATGCCCTGTGATCTCCCATGAGTTTTGTGACCTGGAAGAGACAACCTGGCATTTCTGGGCTTCAATTTCTTCACCTGGGAAATGCGGCTACTTACACCTGATGTCTCAGAAACGCGCTCTGACGCTCAAGCTCAGTGACTCTGGTTCCATCAGTTGATAATTGGAAAGACTGAGCCTCGGGGACTAACATGTCTTGTCTAAAGCGACAGGGCCTGTACGTGACAGAACTGAGGCCAGGGGCCCGGTTCTGACCCCTCACCTCCCCTGACCCCCATTTCCAGGCCCCTCCTGTCACACCCCACTGCCCTGAAAACACAGGAGGGTGTCTGTCACCTTCTGTGGCAAAAGGGAGGAGTTTGGAGCTGCGGGCTCTTCAGAGGTCCCAGTCCTCATTTTCACATATTTATCTTTTTCTCCCACTGCTTATGTTGGTTTAATTGTCTAAAAAGTGTTCATGCCTTGGACCAGCCCTTTGTCTCCTGAAGGAAAAGAACTGAATTACTCATCTTTTCTTCATAATTCAACTATGTCATTGTCATCGATTGGTCACCATACATCGCTTCCCCTGGTCAGCTCCATTTGGGGTTCCAGGGATGTCACTCTTGGATGGAGAGAGGGGCACCCCTCCTTCCATTCCCAAATCCTCAGATGCCTGAGCTCAGACATTCCCACCTGTGCAATCAGCACTGAGAAAACCATTCGCCTCCCCGTGTTGGGATTCAGGGCCGATAGGAGTAAAATGCATTGGCCATTTAACTCAAAACCTACAAGAGGTCTGGTGCATTGGGAGAAAAGTCTGGTCTGGAATTCTGGGTTCCAGCCCCCTTTGCTACTGACCAGCTGGCCATGTGCAAATAGCTTCACATCTTTGACTTTACATGTCAGATCTATAAAGTTAGAAATTTGCAATGAACAATCTCAAAGTTCTTTCATGGTCTAAACTCAGGTTTCTTAACCTTGGCAGTATTGATAATTTTTTGGCTGGATAATTCTCTTTTGCAAGCACTGCTCTGTGCATTGCACGGTGTTTAGCAGAACCCCTGGCTTCTGCCCACTTAATGCCAGCAGCACTGACACATCCACTCCCCAAATGTTTTGATAACCAAAAAAAAAAAAAAAATGTCCCTAGACATTGTCAAATGTCCCTTGGGGGACAAAACCTGCCCCATTGCAAATCGTGAGTCTGAATTATGTAGAGCTGTAATTTGTGCATTTTCTCAGGTACCCTGTTATTTGGAAGCCTATAAATGAAAAGAAAATCGGTCCCCAAATCTCTCTTTCATTAATTTTGCCACATTTTTATGTGGAGGGTTGGAAGGACTTTCAGAGACTTATTGCCTGAAATCTAGAAAATATTAAGCCATTATCTACTTTAGATAACACGCGGATTAATTTTATATTGATTAGTTCAAAATAATCTCATCAGAGGTTAAGCTAAAGGGGCAGAATGTAGAAGAGACTAATCAGAAGAGGCACAGGATGGAGGGAACAGGACTGGGAAGTACACTTCTCCGCCCGTCCTGTCCGGGGCTCCCCACCGGGGCTGCGGCTCACCTTCTGGATGCCTCTTCCAAAAGCCACCTGCGGAAGTGCTGCGTGCTCTTGAAGGCGTGTCTCACATACCACCAGCTCCACGCAGACTCCGGTGTTGCCTGCTTGCAGAAAAGTTGTATTTACTCCTGGAGACCCATGTACATGTGTCTGCTTTTGTTCCATAGTCCGTGCTTGTCATGGTCTCACCCGAGGATTAGGCTGTCTCAGTCCATTGCTGTGTCCTGCCCTGGCCCAGACGACCTTGCCTCGCCTTCCCTAAACACGCAGCAGTCGGGACCGAATTTTCTGCCCATCCAGAGACTCTCCTCCCCTCCATTCTGGCTGTGATGTAGTCGGTGCCATAGCTCTGATGCAAGCGGTCTTCTTGACCCGGACCCGAATCCTCCCG
Organism: Neofelis nebulosa; assembly: GCF_028018385.1. Taxonomy (NCBI): domain Eukaryota; kingdom Metazoa; phylum Chordata; class Mammalia; order Carnivora; family Felidae; genus Neofelis; species Neofelis nebulosa. Next base: position 75,368,322 of record NC_080795.1, on the reverse strand, counting down.
ACACAGCCCCCAGGTTCCAGACCATTCCTCTTCCTCCCTCTCACCCACCGAGGCTTCAGCTTTGTACCTGCAGCTGCCTTTCTTCCATGGACATTCTTAACTCATTTCTTTGGAGAACAGCTTCTACCCTTCACAGTTGAGCTCAACGTCACCTCCTCTGTGAAGCCTTCTGGGATCACACCATATCCCCAAACCCAGACATTTCCCCAAACTTGGCCCTTCCCTTCCCTGTGTCTTCCAGAGCAGCTCTCCCAAAGTGCCGGCCCTGCATCATCCTGCCAGCGGGTCTCTCCTTCCCCGTGGTGCCCTCAGTCTGGGTCGCGGGCCCTCCTTCTACCTCTAGTTTGGTTAATGTCTCTGCTCCAGTTTTACTCCCCAGGGAAGCCAGCCCTGATATGTACACCCACCGCGGGCAGTAAGTGCCACTGTGATGCACTGTATGGATTCTAAGTATAATCTGTCTCCTCTGCTTGACTCTGTGACGGCAAGGACCGTACCTGTTTTGATCACGAGAATAATTGTTATAGTAACTTATCGATGCATAACAGATGCTCAATAAACTGTCATTGAACGAACACATTGACGGAGATATTTTTTGCATCTCTTCGTCCTGGGGGACTCTGTGGGGCAGGGGCTGTGCTTATCCCGTAGCCTCGGCATCTACAACGACACCTGGCCATTAGTAACTGCTTACTCGCCTGTCGACATTACTATTTTCATTCCCACTTTTACAGTGGAGGCAGCTGGGCCTGGGAGGGTTCAAATAATATGCCCTACTTCCATTCCAAAGTCCTGTTCCCATCTACTGTTTCATGAAGTCTCCGAGGGTAACACCATAAATCAGGGAAACGCCCAGAACCCTCTGATGCAAGTAGCTGGAAACAGGGCTCGTTGGTTAAAGGGAAACATTAAAGTGGGAAACAATAAAAATATTCATACATAGCTGAAACACTTTATTTGAAATGTAAGTATATGAATGTAATATGAATGTAAATATATATTTATTCACCAACTGTGATGCAGACCGAGACTGCTCCTTTGATGTTTCTCTGCTGGAGCTCTGCCTTGTCTTTCTTGCATAAACAACACACATAAAGGATCCTCTACTGTTTCCGGTTTTTCTTTCTCTAGAGTGGAGAGAGAATTTAAGACACTCGAGCTACAGTCTCAATGCAGACATCTAGATTTTTATGACTCCGCCCCCATTTTTGTCTAGTTATAATGACCACATGTAATATTCCAGCAATTTTTAAAGCAATAGATATTATTTTTTGAAGTCTTTGCAGGGCGCAAAGATTTTCTTCGTAATTTTCTTAGAAGCATTATCTCTTTCTGCCTTAATAGATCTCTGGCTTATGAAACAGTTTTCAGAAACACATGAGGATTCTTAGCACACAGCCGATCGGTTGGGAGTAGTAAAGCATCCTAGATGAAAGCCCTCTGTGGGTGAGACCTCATCCTGCTGGAAGCTTCAGTTTAGAATGTTTTATAGGGGCCAGGATTCTATTGGTTAACTAGACAGCCATTTGAATAGACCAAGTTCAGGAGAGCCGTTGCAGTAAGTGTTTCCAAGATTCAATTAAATAGTTCTGAGAAGTGTAAACATTTCTGCGTAGTGACAAACCCTGAGCATCGCAGCTCAAAGGTGCCATCAGAAGATGTTTAAACAGAAAATAGAACAAAAACATGATATAATGCGACTCCTCCCCTCCCCTTCTGGGTCTCGCGGTCTTTATTGTTCATCGTGGTGATTCTCCTCTCTGCGCAGAATGTCTCTTTCATCTCAGCCTGCGGTGCCGAGTGAAGACCTATGCTTTACCTGTGGTCCTCTTCGTGCGGCCAGTTGGCAGTTTCCAGTGCCGACAGGGAAGGGAGATGTAGTCAGGGTATTGCATTAACATCTTGTCTCAGATTGATAGGGGAAGACATCATCTTTGGTCAAGCACGCTACTTTGGGTCTGAGTACAGGGGCCAGTGAGGAGAGGAATGGACACCAGCCCATAGAGCCCCAAATGCTGAATCACTACTAGCCAGGGACAGCCCTGATGTGGAAAAAGCTGACTCACAAAATAAACCATGGGGGGGTGGGAAAGGGCATTATTCCCCTGTTATCCAAGAAGCCAGCTGCCTCCAGCACACCCTTGGAGCTTGGAAATTCTGTGAGTCTCCACAGCTCCAGCCCAGGAGACAGCTTTGAAGCTGTTCAGAGCTGGTCCCATATTGATGTGGAACTGGATGGACATCGTTTCCCAGCCCTTCCTGGAATAATCTCTGATGAGGTAACTTGCCAGGTTTTAAAAGGCTAGGTAGGAAACCACATCCAGAGAGCCAAGACAGGAAAGGGGGAATGCCAGAGGACTGAGGGAGTCTGGGGGAACTGTGTATCCAAGCACAGCTGTGAGTGGCAATCCCCGCCCCCAAGGTGGGTGGAGTCCAATCTAGATCAATATAGCTATCGATTGTGACTATTACTGGGCCCTGTAGTTTATAGCTGGAAATTTGCATCCTACAAAACAGGGTTAACACAGTAAGAAAAAGGTAGCAGCAGATGCTTTATGAGGTGATTAACCTGTTTACAATTGTCCCCCTTCTCTGAAAACTGCTGCCTGCCTGGGAGAGTGAACGTCTAGGCCATTCGAGGCTGGCGTCTTCAGCGGTTGGTGGTTAGACCTGATGTGGACCTCTGATCGAAGTGCAGTAACTCACTGCCCCCCTTGACAATTTAGAATTGGGTGAGTGAGGCGGGTGGTCAGCACAGAGGAGATGGTGTCATGGGCACTGGGGAGTGGTCATCGTTGTCCTTTATGAACCCAGAAGGGTGGGGGAAAACCAGTCTACAGAAGTGGCGAGAAGGAGAGATGGTGAGAGGCGGAAAGTGACTTCTGAGTTCTTGATGTATTTCAGTTTCTGATTTCCAGAAACTTCTTCAAACCTAATTTCATCCTGACCTTGATTTAAAAGACAATGTTGTGTTTTTTTTACAGTTCACCTGATTCCTGTTTACAATCGAAGTGTTAACAAAAATAAGTAATAAAATTGTAAGCACTTATATATTCTAAATGTTTACTGTGTTCTAGATAACTACTCTAACTGTATTATTATGGACTGAAATATGCCCCCCTCAAATTCATATATTGAAGCCCTAACCCCCACTGTGACTGTATTTGGATATAGGGATTTTAGGATTTAATCAAGGCTAAATGGGGTATTAGGGATGGGGTCTTAATCCCATAGAATTAGTGTTCTTATAAGAAGGGGCTCCATGAGCACCAACTAAAGAAAATCCAGATGAGAACACAGTGACAAGTGGCCATCTGCAAGTGAGGAAGAGTCCTCACCAGGAACAAATCAACCAGCACCTTGATCTTGGACTTGATCAGCTCTCAGAACTGTGAGAAAATACATTTCTGTTGTTTAAGCCACCCGGATATTCTGTTAAGGAAGCCTGAGCTAATCCATTGACCATATTCATTATGTCATCTAACACTCTCAATCACTTGTTCAAATCAGTACCATCGTGCCTCGCAATTGGGAGACAGAGGTTCTGAGGGGTCAACTAACTTGTTTGAGCTCATCCTGCAGAAATAGGAGTTGAGTCAGGTTTTTATACCCCAAAGACTGGGCTCATTTATACCGCCATTCCTCTAAGGAACTGGATCCCCAAACACCTAGCTCCGGACTCAGACTGTTTCTCAGAAATAACAGTAGCCACAGAGAGAGAAGAGAGTTGAACCCCAGTGGAGAAATGCGAGGGATCCGGCTTGGCCTTCACGATTGAAGGCCATGGGTAAACAGGACATGCCATTGCTCTTTCTGAGTAGGAGAGACATTTCTGGTCAGTTTCTTCACTAGTGCGAAGGAAGCTCCTGCAGGTGCAATGGTCGAGGACGTGCGGCAGCCCCACGGTCCTGCGATGCAGTGGCTTTGCCTTCATCCGTGTGCACCGTGGCCCTCGGCCAGAAGTCTGGCTGCGGGGAAACAGCCCTGCGGTAGACTCAGCTTCAGGGCCTGCCATCTCTGCCTCAGGCTGAACATGTCCATGGCCCTAGCGTTTCCCAGGGACAGCAGGAGGCAGATGTGCTCACAGGCAGAGGATGACAGCCTCATAAATAAGCTCAAAATGTCAGCTCAGGACAGGCACCCACTTAAGCTGAGACAGTCCTGTTGCTTTTCCTCAAAGGAGCTTTGGGCTCTTTGTTTATTAAGGATGCTTTATGCCCCACGTGGGGCTTGAACTCACCGCTCAAAGATCAAGAGTCACGTGCTCTTCCAACTGAGCCAGCTAGGCGCCCTTCCTCAAAGATGTTTTTGATTTAATTTTTTTCAAGCTTTGAGATAATTGTAGATTTACATTCAGTCTTAAGAAATAATGCAGAGAGATCCCAGGGCCCCTTTACCCATTTTCCCCTCAGTGGTAACGTCTTGCAAAACTATTGTGCAATATCATAACCAGGACATTGACATCGATACGATCCTGTTCTTACTCAGGTTTCCCCAGTTTTCCTTCTACTCACATCATTGCTTAGTTCTGTGTAATTGTATTTTTCTAAGTTTATTTATTTATTTTTGAGACAGAGAAAGAGAGTGTGAGCACAAGCAGGGGAGGGGCAGAGAGAGAGAGAGCGGGAGACACAGAATATGAAGCCAGCTCCAGGCTCTGAGCTGTCAGTGCAGAACCCGCTGCAGGGCTCAAACCCATGAACCATGAGATCATGACCTGAGCCAAAGTCAGATGCTTAATTGACTGGGCCACTCAGGTGCCCCTCCTGCTGCCCTTTTATAACCACACACACTTCCATTACCCCTGGTCCCTACAACCAATCACTAATCAGATCTCCATTTCTGTAACTTAGTCATCTCAAAATTATTCTATAAGTGGAATCATAGAGTATGCCACCTTTTGAAACTGGCTATTTTTCAGCCAGCGTAATTCTCCAGAGTTCCAACAAGGGTGTTGTGCATATCAGTTGTTCATTCCTTTGTATTTGTGAGTAGTATTTCATGCTACGGATGGACCACAGTTTGTTCAAACCCTTCTTTCATTCAAGGACATCAGAGTTGTTTCCAGTTTTGCAATATTATAAATAGAGCTGATAATACATTCCTGTATAGGCTTCTTGTGAACATATGTCTTTCGTTCTGTGGGATACACTTTCGGGAGTACAAGTGCTGGGTTGTAGCCTGCAAGCCCGTGATGATGGGGACTGTGTCTTTGTCATTAACAGATATATGCCCAGGGCCTACCTTAATGTCTAACATAGAACCAATAATCAATAAATTTTAAAGATAAATAAATACATGTTAGATAAAGGAATAGACTAACTTTCAGTCATGTTTGATGATTCATTTTAGGCTTCATCTCCTCCAGAAAGTCTTCTGCACATCCCAGGAAACACCTTCTTCTCTCTGTGGAAATATGGATTCTGTGTGAAATTATCTGTTCACGTGCCTGTCTTCTCCTCCAATGACCTCATCGAGGAACAGGGATGTTTTGTTTATCTTTGTAGCTGTAACATTTAGCACATTGCCTGTCCCATAAGATATGATCAATAAGTAAATGTTGAAGGAGAAAAAAAAAACCTAGATTATCTGTCTCCGCCTTAGACACATTGCTCCCCCTGGAGCCATCAGGGTCTCTTCTATTTCTGTAATCTTATAACCTGGGAAGGAAGAACACAGACACTTCATAGAAGAACCAAACACTTGAATGGCAGGAGGCTGCTTCTGCCTTCTAGGGGTGGTATGATTCATATCACTGGTGCATTTTTCTCTGCATGGCTCTCTGTCACTTCCAAATGATGGCGGTGAGGGAAAAAGAAAACGAGGTTAAAATCTGTTGCCTATTCTTCAGGGCTATGAAAAGATTAAATAGATGGAGGTTATAGGTGTCAGTCACCTCTCCTGATGGTTTCTAGAACATGAAGTATAAATTGGTGAAAGACAATCTGAGCCAAATAGGTATTGCCACACGTATTACTTTGTTACCCAAAGTTCACGAGTCCTTTCCAAGTGTGTGGAGAATGAAACTGAGCTGGGGACTAGGTAGTGGAAAACAAATATTCGCAGCCCACCAAACTCAGGATGATAGACCCCCCAGGAAAAGACTGATCTGGCCTTTTTGCCTGGTGGCAGTCGGAGAAACAGGAAAAGAGGGAACAGAGCCCAAACCAGGCCTGCCAGGGAAAGGCCCCAGGTAGTCTGCCTTGCACAAGAAGGCTGGACGTATAGAGGGAGTGGGCAATGCCTAAGTGATGATAGAGGCAGTGAGAGAGAGAGAGAAGACAAGCGAGGGTTCAAAATTGGAACTGGGAGCTCCTGAATGAGGCCTGACCGTCCAGGAGTTTCTAGAGAAAATAATTCTGCTCACCAGCAGCAAACAAAAAGAACAAGGAAGATTATCTATGGGAGAAGAGAAGACTTCCAAAGTCCTGATTCACATATGTTTTAGATTTCAATTTATCTTTTGTTTGTGTGGTCTGGGGGACAGAAGCGAAGAAATCAAGGTATATCTTAGGTTGATAGTGCTTTGGGGTACATGACAGAAACACACGGAAACCCCCATGGTGGCAGACATCTAGACCTTCGAGCATTCTTAAAGCCTCTCAGAAGATAAACTCACGATCTCAAACTGCAAGACACAGGAGGATCTGCATTACCGAGAGTGTGAGTCAGCAGAAATGATATCAGAATTAGATTCCATAGAGCCACAGACTTAGGATTGTTAGATGTGTGATTTAAATGCCTTGGAAATGTTGGAAGAAATAAAAAGTGAAAAACATGAGAAAGAAATAACATACTACAGATAAAGTTTCAGGCATGTTGAAAAAGAACAGAACCTCTAGAGAAGAAAACATGATCACTGAAATTTAAAAAAAAAGTATTTTAGACAACGTGAAGAGCAGTAGAATGGATATAACTTTGGGAATTCGTACGGGAATTTTACAGATAGGGCTGAAGAAATTAACCAGTGTGTAGAACAGAGTTGGAGATGTCAAATATGAAGGAAGGTAGAAGAAAAGCAGAGCAGAATGGGAAAGTCTAGCCTAATCTGATTGTTCCAGGAAAAGAATAACAGAGGACATTGGAGGAAAACATTTTGTAAGAAGAATTGATGATGAAATTCACAAATCACCAAGTGTAGGGAGCCAAACTGATGGGAGAGGAATCCACACTTAGGCTCTTTATAGTCAAACCACTGTACGTCAAGGATAAAGATAAAAATCTTAAAGATAACCTGAGAGAAATGTCAGATTACTAAAAAAGGATAGCAGTTCGACTCATAGTTTTCTCCACGGGAGCCAGAAGACAGGGGAAAAAAATCTCTTCAAAGTGCTGAGGGGAAAAACTACTGTAACATTTCATGCCTGGCATTATTATTATTCCAGAGTGAAGGTGAAATGAACCAACTGTCACCAAAAGAACTGTGAAAATTATAGCTCATGAAGAAAAAAACCTGACCTGAGAGAGAGAAGCAACAAAGAAGTGATAAAAGGAAATTATATGTGGACAAATTTATGTCAACATTGATTACCTAAAACAACCATAACATTAGTTAAAATTGGCTTAGGAAAAACAAGGTGAGACTAAAATACCCAACATTAAAATAAAATATATTCTCTATATATTTATGTATGTTTGTATATATATATGGAGATAAACTGATTTTTGCATTGTAAGCTAGAATAATGGAGATATAATTGCTTTTACATTTTATTAATTCATTATGTAAGTCAACCATTTAAGAGTAATGACTAAAAGAAAATGTATACAGTATGTGTGTGTGTATATATATATATATATATATATATATATATACACACACATATATACAGGAGAAAGAATGATAACTAATAATAAAAATGTTATTTTAATGGAAAATAAAGCAAGAAATCGGGAGACAGAATCATAGAAAAACAAGTTAAGTGTAAAGGAAAGCACAATAGTAAAAATAAATCCAACTACTTATATACATATATCTGTATTCTTTATATACATAAGAACAATAAATAACAAAATAATAGAAATAAATTCAAATATACCAGTAATCATAGAAACTTATTCAATTATTCACTCACTTCTTCCCTCTTTTCTTCTTTCTTTCATTCTTTCTGTTTTGTTTTTGGTTTGTTTTTTTGTTTTTGTTTTTGTAGAGAGAGAGAATAGGAGAGAGGGGCAGAGTAGGGAGAGAGAGAGAATCTTAAGCAGGCTCCCCGCCCAGCCCGGAGCCCAATGCAGGGCTTGATCCCACGACCGTGGGATAATGATCTGAGCCAAAATCAAGAGTTGGACACTCAACTGACTGAGCCACCCAGGCACCCCTCATTTATTCTTTCAAACAACTTTTTATTAACAGTCTACTATGTGATTGATCTGTTCTAGTAATTGACAAAATTTACTGGTTATTAAATGTTTCCAGATAGAATAAAAAGGCTAATCTAACAATATATAACAGAGACTGATCTAAAAGATTCATGAACTCAAAAAGGAGAGGGATGAACAAAAAGTATAAAGGCAAACAAAATGCAAGCGAAGGATATTGTTGCTATAATGCCATCAGACAAAATAGACAGAAAACAAAAGTATTAGCAGAGAGAGACAATGCTATAACATAGCAATAAAATGTTCAACTTCGCAGCATATTCACAATTCTAAATTTGTATGCACTCGATAATGGAACTCAAAATGTGTTTTAAAAATTGATAGAATTACAAAAACACATGTATAAGTCCAGATTAATAGTGGGAAATGTATCACTTTTTAAATAAATTATATTCAAAGTGAAAAAATTCTGTAAGAATTTAGAAGCTTTAAACAACACAATTAATGAAATGATCTACTAAACATATAAAGAAACCTTGTATCTCCCAAATTAGAGAATACACATTATTCTCAATATACAGGAAACACTTATGAATTTTCACAACCCATCAGGCTGTAAAGGAAAATCGTAACAAATTTCAAACGTTCTTCAGCAAACACATCATTTTTATATTTTTGATTTAATTAATGTATAAATACAAATAATTACACATTTGAGAATTTAATACAATTTCTAAATAACGAACGGGTCAAAGAATAAAATCTAAGAAAAAAAGAAAACACGACCAAAATGTGACTTAAATACTGTAAAACAAAAAACAAAAAACAAAAACTGATATGAATATAAAATTGTGCCTAGGAGAAAATTCATTTATTCTTCCATTCCATAAATTTTCATGATGCATCCATGCTTTCTGTGAGACTGTTCAAAGCAGTTAAGATACATCAGTGAACTAAATAGACAAAAATCCTACCATCATAGAGTTTATATTTTAGCAGATGGACAATTATCATGGAAGGGCAGTCATCATGAATGTTGCAAGTCATTAATTATAGATTAAAAAGTCTCAATTTCAAAAGCCTACATGAGATTACTTAGTATGTTTATCCACGATATTATCTAGTTGTTTAGTTGCTTTAAAATATTTGCTGTCAGTCTAAGTGGTCCGTATCTACAGAGTGCCTCTCTGTGCTCCTTCCCGAGGAAGGAGATTTCAACCCTGCTGCCATTAGTCTGTCCTTATGACTTGGTGCTTCCAATTGGATTGTGTATTGAACTGGGAATCACATATACTGTGTCCAAGCAGAACTTTCGAGGAGCATCACTTGTTTCTATGACTGGTGTTTCATTTTTGCCATAGCTCACCATATCTCTGACCAAAGCTGCCTCTTCAGCCTGGAGCCTGGAGTGGAAAGGATGTGGAGCAAAGCCACATCTTTCTTACATGGACATGAATAGGACCAAATCTTTTTTTTTTTTTTTTTTTTTTTAAGCTGCCAGGACTATTGTGATCATCTGTTGTCAATGCCTACCCGATTGAAAACTGACTGCTACAAGATACATCAAAACGTTTCAGCTGTTTTGCTATGATAAACTTACAGATTACGTCCCTTTTCTACACTTCAAACATTGTGGCTTTTTAAAATACAAATATTCTTATGTACGGTTCTTTTTGGACTCATTTTAGGATCATCCTTCTTGTAGTTGCAGTTGTAGTAAAAGGCTGGACTCGAAGTGAGAATTCCGGCTCCCCTAACTTCTTGCTGTGTAACATTTAAGACTCTAGGCAAATAGAAAAGATGCTTGTCTTCTCTGACCCCTCAGTCTTCTCCTTGTAAAATTGAAATGGGGATGATAGTAACAATAACAATAATGATAACAGTAATACCACTTTCCTAAAGAGACCATGGAGTTAAGTAAGAGACTATACAATCAAAACCGATTGAAAATAGTGATGTGGATGCGTCACTTATCAGAGCTTCTTTTCTGAGTCACTCTGTTAAGCGGTGCTCTGTAAATGCTGGATGAATGGCAATGTCTTCTACATAAACCTTCCTGTGAAATCATGATGCTTATAATATTTAAAGGTGATGTTTCTTTCCATCACAGTCAAGGGCTAAGTTATCTGGGGAACTTGAGACGCTGGTTAATTCCTCTGCATTCCTATGAGTCATTCTGCTGGTTGACACCAGGGGATTAGTGGCTCCTGATGAGGATAATATAGGCAAAGCATTTGGGTTTATTTCAAGCACGGGTAACAGGCGGAAGCTGCGAGAGATCACTCAATAATTCATCTGTGTTTTTCATGAAGAATTTAGAAAAGCACAGAAGTTATTTAGCTACACTTGTTAATGATAAAACATAAAGTAATTCAGACACAGAAGTATTAAGGAAAAACAATCAGCTACGGAGAAAATGTGTGCCTTTCTAGTAATCATAAGTTTTATTGTAGTCAGGTTTCTAAGCAAGAATTTTTTTTTATCTTATTATATATAAGTGGTTAAAATTAACTGGCATGACAGACATATACTTTATCAGTGTTTAAGAGGATAGATGTGGAATACCACGTTATTGCAAATGTTTGTGCGTGCATGTATGTGTGGTGGGGACTGGAAGCCACCATCACCAATGTCTAGAATATCCAAGAGATTTCTGCTACCTTTCAAATTGTCTCTCACTCTCCATTCCAAAAAGAGGGTAATGATGTCCCTATGATGTATTTGGCTAATGCCTTATCTACTTGAGTTTTGCATTAGTGACAAACAAATGTTCAATCTAAGATCGGGATGTGTGTGTGTGTGTGTGTGTGTGTGTGTGTGTGTGTGTGTGAGTGATGGTTCACATCATCGTGGCAAACTTTTTACATATTGCATATTTAGGGTTTTTTTTTTCTTTTCTAATTTTTCATACAAGTAGTCGTGGACTTACACCTGACTTTCTAAAGATGCAGATATATTGGTAGAGGGCAGAAAATTGGTGGTCACCAGAGGAAACAGATCTTCGAGGAGCATGGGAAGCGTTTTGTGTCTTATCCACATAAATGTGGGTAACTTCTAACACTTGTGGGAGCAAGGGCTCACCATTGCAGTCCACCCTGTCCTTCCAGAGGTCTCAAGGGTCTTCCTGACACATGGCGTGGAGAGAGAATATTGCTGTGTCTCAGATGGCAACTGAAATTATGCCTTTACCACTTGTCCCCTGGCCTGCTGACCACTTGATAACTGTCCTCCATGTAAGGGAAGAGGCTTTACTTAAGATTAAATGTCTTCTTACCCTCTACATTTCTGCCAAAGATAATTAGTCCCCTGGCCTACACCTACATGTACCCTCATGCCTTCTTATCTTGGTGAATTCAACTTGCTCTCAGTCTGGTTTTTCACCATTGCTCCAAGACCCATGACCTCTCTCTCTCTTCTAGAAATTCTTCATTTCTTGAGATCTTTTTCTTTAAAGTCTTACCCAACACTGTTATCTCAGCAAATCCCTCCCTAGTCTGACATGATGCAAGATAAGACAGAGGTCCAAAAATTTTATCGACCATACATCCTATCTATTAAAAAATTTCTAGAAATGCCCTCAATGGATGCATATTTACTTCTTTCAAATCATGTGCAGCAACATTATGTATACATTGAACGATATGAAATTGTCAACAATCAGCCTTCTAAATAGGAGAAGTGGCCATTGCATATAATTTAACCTAATGTGTTATAACACCATCCCAAAATGTAAATGGATAGGGGATAATATAACGATGGAATAAATGATGTTTTTAAAACCATGCAATTTTGGCCTATTTTTCCTAGTACCGGGAGCCTCTTTCTTCACTGAAGCACATTATTATTAATACCGTTCTGCACACTTACATGTTTAAATGTCTTTCTCATTGTAATGGCTCTCGTTACCCTCCTTAGCCAATATCTCAAGGCTCACTCTATACTTGAAGCAAGATTAATCATTAAGAATAGTGGCTCTTAGGGGCGCCTGGGTGGCTCAGTCGTTTGAGCATTTGACTCTTGATTTCAGCTCAGGTCACGATCCCAGGGTTGTGGGATCCAGCCCCACGTTGGGCTCCCTGCTGAGCATGAAGCCTGGTTAAAATTCCCCTCCCTCCCTACCTCTCTCTCTCTCTTTCTTCCTCCCCTCCCACCTCATGTGCTCCTCTCTCTCTAAAAAAAAAAAAAAAAAAAAAAAAAAATAGTGGCTCTTAAATACATATTTCAAATAACTGTGCCATTTTCTCATTGGCCCCCTTTTTGGCATTGTTATTATTATGTGGAGCTGTGGTTTCTTTGCAGGAATTTTTTAAGATCACTTATTCATGTTGTGGTAGTTAAGTCAGCCAAAACTATAAAGTGATCCATGAATCCTCCTCAGCAAGCACACAAAAATTGCCATAGAGTTGTACAAGCTATAAGTAAACCACTGTGTAGGTGCATTTTAATCTCTCCGTTCAAAGAACCGCCCCCTGTCCCTGTAACATGTTATCATTTGACATATGAACCAAGTCAAAGGTTCTGTGTCAATCTGCACATGAAATATGTGTAAATTTAAGCTACTTTTTACTTACACTTTAAAAACAAAGAGGAGAAAAACGTCTGACATTTTCTTCTTAAATCCAATGGACTATATCACGTACCCCACTTTAAAAACCACTGACTTAATGAGAATCACAGGCTTTACAGTCAGACATACCAGAGATCAAATTTGTACCCTCACCAACTGGGTGACTTGAACAACTTGCTTAAATTTCCTGGCCTTCAGTTTCCTCTTTAGTAAAGGGGGGTGATACTTGTGAAGTAGACCTCTTTGGGAAATCCGTGTGGCCCCCCACGTTTTACCCAACAGCCATTTTTTCTGCCCACTTCACAGGAGGCATATCTGTGCTCCAGAAGCTTTCCTCCCTATGCACAACTGACCGAACTGTACTTCTGGCCACAGCGGGCTTATTTAGATTCTCTTGCCCCGGATTTTAGGATTGGAACACTGCATTGGGAAACCATGTAGTTGGGTCCAGTGCCTCACTAAGAGTGGAGACTGTGTCACGTCTGGGCCAAGAAGCCATTCACTTGCCGTGTACACAGAGACAAGAAAAGCTGGCTTGCAAAGAGACGTGAGCAAAGCAGATTGGGAGGAAGCGTGAGAAGCGCAGCGAAACAAAGCTGCCTACACCAAGTTGAAGGACAGGTCTACGGCTCTCTTACCTTAATACTCACCTACTTAGCTTCTCAAGGGGAAATGATAATTTCTCTAAATGGACTTACTAGATAAGTGTCAGAAATGAAAGACTAAAATGCTTTCATGGAAAGAGGCAGAGAACACAAAATGATATTTTGGTGATGTCCAAATCTAATCATAAGGTGCTTCCCCGGCAAGACTGTAATTACAGCAGAGTTTACCCTGAGTTACGGCAAGGCATTAAAAAAGCAATTATTGCCAGCAGCCCTTGTTCTCTGGCTGAAAGTTGAATGGGAAATGTAATGGTGTTATGAGAATTTTTTTCCCTACTAAACTAATTCTAAGAAATGGTATAAATTGAATGTGTGTTTATTTTTTTTAAGAGAAGCTTATCTTAATTGAGCTTTTCATAATTGTGTTTTCCACCGGTTACATATGAAATGGAAATTGGGGGGGAATGAGTTGAGACGCAAGTGCTAGTGTGTCTAAATTATTTGTCTCTATACTTTGCCCAGGGGCTTCTCTCATCATCGTGAGACGCCCATGGCACTCAGCATTGCACACAGGGGTTGCATAGGTTTGTTGGTGATTAGTCCCAAGATAGTTATAAAATTCAGAATAATGAACGAGAGAGTATTGTGGAAAGGAATATTTCCCACTCTGGGTGACTGCTAATACACATGGGAACTTCTGAATGTGTGTGTAACATCCAGAAAAATGCCTGAGATTATCAATGAATACCATTTATTGATTGTGAACTAGTGTGCAATAGTTAAGCTAAGAGTATTGCTTATGTTACAGTTAATCCTTCCAATATTGATAGTATCATGCTAATTTTATTTATTTATTTTAATATTTATTCATTTTTGAGAGATAGAGACAAAGCGTGAGTGGGGGAGGTGCAGAGACAGAGGGAGACACAGAATCTGAAGCAGGCTCCAGGCTCTGAGCTGTTAGCACAGAGCCCGACGCGGGGCTCGAACTCACAGACCACGAGATCATGACTGGAGCTGAAGTCAGATGCTTAACCTGCTGAGCCACCCAGGTGCCCCAATCATGCTAATTTTAAAGATGAGAATAATTAAGCTGAGATAGGATAATTAAGTTGTCCAAAGCCAAGACACAAATAGATGACGGAGTAGGGGTCCTAATGTTTGTGACGATAATAAATGTTTAAGGTAAATTCCTAGCAGTGCTATTGCTGGGTCATAGGGTAGGTCTATTTTTAATTTTCTGAGGAACCTCCACACTGCTTTCCAGAGCGGCTGCACCAATTTGCATTCCCACCAACAGTGCAAGAGGGTTCCCGTCTCTCCACATCCTCTCCAGCATCTATAGTCTCCTGATTTCTTCATTTTGGCCACTCTGACTGGCGTGAGGTGGTATCTGAGTGTGGTTTTGATTTGTATTTCCCTGATGAGGAGCGACGTTGAACATCTTTTCATGTGCCTGTTGGCCATCCGGATGTCTTCTTTAGAGAAGTGTCTATTCATGTTTTCTGCCCATTTCTTCTTATGTGGATCCTGAGAAACTTAACAGAAACCCATGGGGGAGGGGAAGGGAAAAAAAAAAAAAAAGAGGTTAGAGTGGGAGAGAGCCAAAGCATAAGAGACTGTTAAAAACTGAGAACAAACTGAGGGTTGATGGGGGGTGGGAGGGAGGGCAGGGTGGGTGATGGGTATTGAGGAGGGCACCTTTTGGGATGAGCACTGGGTGTTGTATGGAAACCAATTTGACAGTAAATTTCATATATTAAAAAATAAATAAATTAATAAATAAATTAAAAAAAAATAAATGTTTAAGGTAGACAACTATTAATAATGATTTATATAAAGACTCCCTTTTATGGTGCTTCCCTCTTAGCTAACAGTGTTCAATGGGTTATAGATTTGGATCAAATTTTTCCATAGGTTCAAAAAATCCAGTTACAATCATATTACGCTATTTCTATGTTGCACTGAAGTTCAATGACAAAGGAAAAGATGAGTGTACCTTTCAAGACTCCTTCATTAGAAGTGACAAAAACATATTTAAAAAAACCTCTTTTCATTAGAAGTGACAAAAACATATTTAAAAAAAAACTCTTTTCTTAAATTGAGCAATGATTGGCATTAGCTTATATAGTTTCAGATGTACAATGTAATGGGTTGATATTTGTGTATATTGGAAAATAATCTCCACAATAAGTCCACCGAACGTTTGTCATCATGTATAGTTACAAAATGTTTTTCCTTGTGAGGAGAACTTTGGAGAGCCACTCTGCTAGCTACTTTCCAATATGTAATACAGTATCACTAAGTAGAGTCACCACGTGGGAATCGCATCCCCATGACTTACTCATTGTCTTGAGTTTTCTTGGGCTGTAACTGACATACGTAGCTGTGTAAGTTTAAGGTGTATTGCATAATGGTTTGACTCACACAGCCTATGAGATTATCACCACAATGAGCTGAGTTAGAATCCATCATCCTATAAGATACAATAAAGAAAGAAAGCACAGAAAGAACAAAAGAATATTTTCCTCATGGTGAGAGCTCTTAAGATTTACTCTCTACAACCTTCCTATATGCCATCCAGTAGTGTCACTGGGCTGGACATTGCATTCCTAGGACTTCTTTATCTTGTAACTGGAAAGAAACCTGTGTCTAATCAGCTTAATGAAAACAGGAATTGATTGGGAAACTACTGGCTTGGTTCACATAATTGTAGGATGAGCCACAAGAGCCGATAAAGTGCTGAGAACATCCAGGACCAGAATCAGGGACTCAGTGTTGGACTCGTCTTGTCTCTTCTATGGTCTTGATTCTGTCTTTCCCTAAGAAGTTGGCCACCAAATGATCCAGGGGTCTATCCTTGAAGCTCCAATACTCTTCTTGAGAGCAGAGGAGAACTTTTCTCAATGGTTGTAGTCAAAAAATCCCAAATAAGGACTCAGATTAGTCCTGAAACAATCCCAGAGGGATAGTATAATATGGGAGGTCTATCCTTGAATTTGCACCCATATCTGTGGTGGTCAAAGGAAGTGATTTCTAATCACTACCAGAAGAAAGAAGTCTGTGTACTGTGTATAGTCCAGTCTTTGATTCCCCAACATATTTACAAATACTTCTTGGTACACATTACATTCCCCAAACGTTCCCAACTAATACAATGCAGTTACCCTCTGTATAGAAAAATGACTGCTTTCAAAATCATGTCCAGATAGTGCCTTCATCCCCAAAGCCAGGATCTTTAAATGTTAAGTCTTTCTCTCTCTCTGAAAAGTAGTTAGAGCTTAGAAAGATTCTACAAACTTTGGACTTTTATCATGATAAATATAACTTGGCTTCTTTTAATAACCAGTCCCGAGGTAAAACAGAATAGTCAAAATAACAATCCCACAGATAAAAGAGAGAAAGAGGTAGTGATGTTCAGTGGCCACAATACTTTGACGGGTAGGGATAGAAATACGCATTCATTTGTTGTCTTGCTTGTCAACAATAGACCGAGTTCTTTGTTCAACCAGCGTGGTTACCACAGAATCTGCCTGCTAGTGAATTTGCTCATCTGGTATCATGCCTGGCCATTTCTTTTTTTTTTTTTAATTTTTTTTTTCAACGTTTTTTTATTTATTTTTGGGACAGAGAGAGACAGAGCATGAACGGGGGAGGGTCAGAGAGAGAGGGAGACACAGAATCGGAAACAGGCTCCAGGCTCCGAGCCATCAGCCCAGAGCCTGACGCGGGGCTCGAACTCACGGACCGCGAGATCGTGACCTGGCTGAAGTCGGACGCTTAACCGACTGCGCCACCCAGGCGCCCCAATGCCTGGCCATTTCTAACAGGGGCAATGCAGCCAGGAGAATTCCCATTCTGGGGCTGAGGCTTTTCCAAATATGCTTTAATGAGCCTGGGGTTTATCGTAGGGAATAAGCAACCAGACCTCCTTGTATGACATTTGTTGTTTCTCTAGCCATAAGCACCCCTTAAGACCCCAGTCAGCTATCTGACAGTTTTATTTTCTAAAGACCACAGGACAGAGTGGTCATTATCTTTGAAGCAGTACCCAACCCTTTTGATTGCTTATCAATAGACCTGGAGTTCTGACCAACCTCCTTGGGCTCTGATTAATGGCTTCTGTCTTGACTCCTGCCTCTGGGAAAAGTGAAAGACAGGATAGGATGATAAGAGAAAGTTCATCCTCTTCCCTCCCCACAACTGCATCCAAGATGCTCACGCTGTAGGGAATTATTACCTTTGTCAGACAGAGGACAAACAGATCTCTGGCCACATTTCTCACTGTCCTGTTTTTACTCACATTGACTTTATCATGGGGTAGAAAATTTAGTTTTGCAATTCTACAGGATACTTTCTGTCTGACCTTTATACTTTAGCATTGCTGAGGTTATCTAGAAAGCACTTCTTTTATGAAGGCGTGTAAGGTTTTCTTTTTGCTTTCAAATGGACCAGTTTGGCTCCTTGTTGTAGAAGTTCAGTGAAGACTAAAGGACAGAGCCTACAATCCTGACTTTTTTTTTTTTACCCCATCCCTAAAAGTCCAGTTGTGTTGGGCATGAGGTTGAAGGCTCAAGATTCTGCAAGAAGCTTGTAACTTGATGTTATGCCACATTGCAGCAAGCATTCCCAGCACCCTGGTTGAAGATGGAGGGGTGAACATCCCCTCTCCTATCTTAAGAAAGTCAGTTCTAGCCTTCAATTCCCAAAGTATCCACACCCCCTACTTCTGGTACAATCCCTGTATTAGTCAGGGTTCTTTCAGCTTGATGTCTAAAAAACCCAACCTGATCTAACTTAGCCAAAATAACAACAACAGCAAACCATCACCTGCCCCCCCCCACCCAAAAAAAAAATCAAAACAAGAACTTATTGTAAGGATAGTGAGTAGAGAATCCCAAGTGTACCAATCAGGGATGGAGACAATTGACTTCATCTTGTTGCCCTCTTTCTGTCTGGTGCTCATTACTGTTTTCTCCAGAGATCATCTTTATCCTCATGGGTTTATCCAGGTGGCAGAAAATGTGCTGTCTAGTGGAGTCACATCCTTGTCGCTCTACCACAGGCCAAGGGAGAGGTGCACTGGGATGCTTGTTGTAACGAAATCATGTGGAAGGCACCATAGCAGCACAGAGAAGAGAGTGGGTGAAAACTTCCCTTTTGCTTCTCAGCTAGACTGTGAGATGCTTGAGATCAGAGACAGGGTCTCGTTTGCCTTAGTGTTCACATAACTTAGCACAGAGTACTTATGGTTAAGTATTTAACAAATTATTACATGTGAAAAGCCAATAGGCAGGAAGGAAGCAGGGAATGAGATTCCATTCTGGGAGCTGTTTAGGTCTCCCTTAGGAGGAGAAGTGGATGAACTTAAATTATTGGTCAGCAGAATCTGCAATGAGAGGAGAAAGAGGTGGCAAATGATCCATGTCAAATCACAGTGTTTTAATAATTCCCCTTAATACCAGGTGTGCGTCTGGCTGTTTTCAGCGGCCAGTTATACCGCAGTGTGTCGTCCACAAAACGCTCCCTGAACTCTTCCTGCAGTGGACTCCTGACTTAACAAATACTCAGCTTGTGTTTTTCAAAGTTGCTGCTTGTGTCAAGGCCATTTAAAAATTGAAGGCCATCTGGTAGCCATTTCATACCTCCAGTGCGTGGTTCTACCCCTATTATTTATGATTTCTCCAAATTTTAGGAAGTGCCGATTGGGTGGATGTTGGAACAGGAAAATCTGGACCTGTAGGAATTAAGCAGAATTTCTGTGGAACTTTGTGATGCCAGCTATGCCCTGTTTATGAAGTTAATTAATTGGGGAGTGTAAAAGGAGACCACAATTCTTGTCATGAGAGAGGGTAACTGACCTTTCTTTCTCCTACAACAACTGGAGAGTGATAGAGAGAAGTCCTTTCCTAACAGGTAACATAATGCTTTTTCCTCCCACCGAGGTAAGTGCAGGCACTTTTGTAACAGGGACATTACTGTCTCCTAAATGCCTGTCATGGAGTGGGAAGTCAATAACAACAATTTTTAAAGTATGTATGTATGTATGTATTTTTGAGAGAGAGGGAGAGAGAGCATGACAGGGACAGGGGAAGAGAGAGAGGGGGACAGAGGATCCGAGGTAGGCTCTTCACTGACAACAGAGAGCCCAATGTGGGGCTCAAACTTGCAAACTGTGAGATCATGACCTGAGCCAGATGCTAAACCGACTGAGCCACCCCAGCGGCCCAATAACAATTTTTTTTATTAATAAAAAGGCAAAAAGTCAGTAGGTAAATGGATTTAAAGGTAGAAAAGTGTTATAAATACTAAGTTAGATTTCTACGGTTGTCATAACCAAGTACCACAAATTGGGCAGAACTTCATTGTCTCATGATTCTAGAAGCCAGAAGTCTGAGGTCCAGGTGCTAGGAGAGCTGTTTCCTTCTGGGCTGTGGGAGAAGGGTCTGTTCAAGGTCTCTCTTCTTCCTTGTGGTGGTTCTTTGCTTGTAGGGCATGACTCCTCTTTCCTATGACCTTCTCCCCATGTGTTCACCTGTTTCCAAACTTCCCCTTTTATAAGGATATCAGTCCTCATTGGATTAGGGCTCAAGCTAAGGACCTCATTTTAACCTGATGACCTCTGTGAAGACCCTGTCTCCAAACACAGTCACATTTTCAGTACTGAGGCTTAAGTCTCCAACATCTGAATTTTAGGGAAACACAGTTCAACCATCTAAAATTCAGAGATAAAGAAAATAAATTTCCCACTCTCAAGAATGTTTTCTAGAGACAGTAAGTAAATAACTATCCATATTTCAGTGGGTTGGTGTTGAAAGTTTTGATGGCAGGTGTCAGAAGTCTGATGGCACAGAGAAAGAGACCCTTACACGCAAAGGATTGGCCTCATGATGGAAATGACATTTGAGATATTCCAAAACAGTGTACATCGCATTATAGACACTTAATGAGTATTTGTTGATTGAGCAAACATTTAAAGATGAGTTTAGTTTTTCTAGGAAAAAAAAAATGGAGGGAGGTGTGGTAGGTGAGGCGTAAGGAACAGCACGTGCAAAGACTTGGTGGCATGAAATACAGGCATGAGCAGGGAAAGAACCAACACTAAAACCACGGCCTCTGAGGCAACCACGTCCTCCCATTGCCAGATCTAAGGGTCATGTTTCTGTGTCCCTCCTGGGACTTTAGATATTGCTGACCACGCTCTCCCATAAAATCTTACTTCCCTGGCTTCCAACACCGTGCCCCCTCTTGCTTCTACTCCTGTTGCCTTGGAATCCACTGCTTGGTCTTCTCCAGGGGACCCTCACCCCCTCTTCTTCCTGTAACCATCAGTCTTCCTGAGGACTTTCTCCACTTTACACACATTACCTGGATAATTTCAGCCATTTCTTTGGCTTCAATCATCATCTCAATACAGATAACTCCAAGCTGTGTCTCTAATTCTGAGCCCTTTTCTTATTGTCAGACTTCTATCTCCATTTACTGTGGTTTTTTTTTGGGGGGGGGGCGTGGTGAGGGGGGGCTGCCATTTAAAACAATACCATGGATTTGGTAGCTTAAAATACAGAAGATTTTCTGCCAGTTCTGGAGGCTCGAAGTTCAAGATCAAGGTGCTGACAGACTTGGTTTCTCCTGAAGTCCTTCTCCTAGACTTACAGTTGGCCACCCTCTCACTGTACCCTCACAGGAGCTTCTTCTTTGTGTGCGCATATCCCTGATACCTCTCCCTCTTCTTGTAAGGACAGCAGTCGCGTCAAATTAGGCTTCCACCCTTACAAACTCATTTAACCTTAGTTACCTCCCTGAAAGCCCTATCTCAAGATACAGTCACATTTGGGTTAGGGCTTTGACATATGAATTTTGGGCTGAAGGGGAGACACACAGTTCAGTCCATAACACCTACCGATCATTTCCCTATTGTTTTTAAGTTTTAAAAAAATGATGCTGACCTCCCACGCTGTGACAGGCTTTGGGAGGCACTGATAGCAGTCCCTAATCCCTTTTATAAAACAAGTTACAGTTGCCCTAGTTGGAAAAAATAAACTGCTTTGTCGGGATAGGGTTCTGATGATCAAGAAGGCATATATAGGGCCCTGACCAAGTCTTAGGGAGAGATGGGAGAAGAAGGAGACAGCTTCCTGAGGAAACCACATCTAAGCTGAGCCCTGAAGGAGCGTTCACCGAGGAAGATGGAAGTTTCAGCACACATGAAGGGCAAGGGCTGTGTGTACAGGACCTGAGTGTACAGTGTGGCTGGAGTTGGCAAGAGTGCACAGGGGAGGGGAGCATGTGTGAATGGTACAGCTGTTCTGCCCATCACAGTCCAGATCTGAGGGACAGACCCTATTCTGAACAATGAGGAGCCATGATCCATTTGGGGCTAGGGAAAAATCACGGCCATATTTGCCTTTTAGAAGGCCCATCTTGTGTTTAGAATGGAAGGGTAAATTAGACACAACAAGATCTGTTTGATGTGGGGTTTCCACATTTGGAGCTGGAAGTGTTTGTAGGATGTGCAGGTGGAAATGTCCACAGAAGGGCATGGATGTCTCAGCAAGGGTGAGGGGAAGGGAGAAGAGTAGGAAAGAGAATGGGAGAGAGAGGAGGGGGAGAGGATAGGAGAAGGCTTAGGACAAAACCCCAGGGATGATGGTCAAAGGCAGCAGATGGTGATCCATGGACATGAAATCTAACGGCCATCAGTAACAAACAAGCTAAGTGTGGTTTAGGCAACTGAAGGGGAAATGGGATTTCAGTAGAGGGATGAGGGCACAAACCAGGGTGCTTTCAGTTGAGGAGAGCATAGGGGGTGGTTCAGTGAAGAGCAAAAGCATACTTAACTTTTGCAGAAGTCCCATGATGAAGGGGATCTGAGCTAGAGCAGTAAATGGAAGGACAAGGGCATGGCTGTCCATCAGACAGCAGAAAATACCTCGAGTGCCCACTTGGACCTCACACTTCTCCTTGTTCTTCCCAGAGAATTGCCCCACCAACACCAGGACCCTGTGAGTTATCCTGGACTCTTCACTCCCACTCACTCACCCACATCCAATCAGTGGCAAAGTCCCAAAGCGGGGAGCGTTAGATAATGGGGCCCAGAGCAGGGAAAATGATTTTGGACTAGGGTTCAAATCTTGTCCATACCACTTACTGTGAGGTATTGGCGACTGTTTGTCCCTTTCTGATTCTCAGTCTCTATTCGTCTATAAAGCAAAGCTCAAGATATATTTAGCTTAGGTACAGGGATTATTGTAAGTGATAAATGGGAGGCAGTAGGCTAATTGCTGGGCTCACTTAATTGGATGCTATTCTTTCTTTGCTTTCCGCTTCTTTCTTACTTCCAGTGCCACTGCTACTTTTGATTTTGGACTCATCTTAGACTCGGAGAGGTCAAGTGATTTGTACAAGGTCACACAGCCAGTAGGGAGTAGACAGGGATTAAAAGGCACCTCTGTCACCTCAAGGTCCACTTGGGTACCACTTTTCCCAGTGCAGGTGGTGACCCATTAAAGGGTCAGAGAGATGACCATACATGAGCATTCTGGCTGTTCTGGGGAAGGGGACAGCCCTCCTTCCTCCAGGGACCTAAGAACTCAGTGCTTTCCAACTTATTTATGGGCTCTTTCCAAAAGATCTTGCTGAGATAAAACACTGTTTGAATTCACAGCTGGTAGAATGTCAACCGTTTTCCTTGGAACTTCCAGAGCTTTACATTCTCCACTTAGCGTCTAATCCATTATTAAAAGCAAACAAGTGTGTTGACCATCCTGTGTGCACTTCCTCGAGTGGCAAATGAATCTTGGTTTTCCATCGTCTTAACTGTTGCTGATGCAGCTGTGTGGGTGCCAGAAAAGAAATTGGGTCTTTTTCTTATAAAAGTCGTGTTCACTTGCTTCTGACGACTACTACCTCTCTCTGGAGGCAGATGCTCAGCGCTCAGCGGCAGCTCTCGGGAGGAGGAAGTCTGTCCTCCCCTGTCTCAAGCATGTTCCCATCTCAAGTTCATCCTCGTCTATGCCAGGCTCTGCTTCTGACATGCCACTGCCTCCCGTCTTCAAGCCCAGTTCGCAGAGAGGTTTTTGAAAGCTCTCTCTAAAAACCAAGCAAAGTAGGGATGTTACATTGAAGAATTTTGCCCCACCTGATGTTACTTAGTGAGCCATACTGAGATAGACTTTTGATCATGAGGCTGTATCTTTGTTGCTGGACCCAAAATGAAAAGTTAAGAGAATGAGAACCACCCCGACTTAAGAGGCATGTCTGAGATGTAACACTGTGCTAGGTGGGTGTCTGAAAATAACCAGATTTTGTCTTTCTCCTCTCTGTGTCTTCTCTCCATCTCTCATCAACCCCGCCTTTCTCCCCTCTTCTCTTCTTTCCCTTCCTTCTTTTTGACCCTTTGTACAATCCTCATCATCCCCTCTTCTTCTTCTTCTTTGCCATCATCAGGGAAGGATACCCTAAGCATCTACTCTAATAATCTATTCACTGTGTCTCTCCCTCCACTAAATGAGAAGCTCCTTAAGGGCGAAGGGCAAAGCTGTCTCATTCATCCACATCCACGTATTTCTTGCACAAATGATAAAAACGGAATGACTATTTGTTAAGTGAATTAACAAATGGGCCTTTGAAAGTCAATGAGATTAAATCAATTAAGATAACTGAATTAACCTTTGTAAACTGGTCTTCGTGTCATGGCTCCATTGTGTGCCTGTGAAGAGAAAGCCTCTGTGTAATGTAAAGCAGGTAGACACTACCATCAGAATTCTCTTCTCTCAAATCAGGTTCTTCCTTCACTGCTGTTCTGCCTTAGGATAAATTGTCCATCTTCTTTTTTAAAATATGGGACTGATGAGATGATTGCCTAAAGTAATCAGTTTCTGGCATGTAGTAGTTTTTCCATCAAAGCAATTTCCTCTTGCCAGGCATAATGGTTACGTTTCCCTGTAATTGACAGTTTCCCCCATCCTCCTCACGCAGGTGTTTCCAGAGAGCTCAGGTCTAAGACTCACATTCCACTGGCCTCTGTTTCTAAAGCTGGTCCACTATTTGCTAGTGTTCGTTTTCATCTCATTTTTATAGATTTATTGTAGCTGGGATGTTTAGCATAAGCAGCTTCTCACTGCTTTTGAGAGTGAGCACCATATAAAATAACGTTCAGGAATGTAAGTGCTTATGATTACTAAGCCCTATTTGTGCAATTTTAACGTTACCTTAACAATATTTAATGACCTGGCCAAAAGAGCATCGCCATCATCTCATTGCTTCAACAAGGGGAGGAGCTGGAATGCGGGCTCATGGTTGTGCTGGTCACCTTGCCATTAGCTGATGGGCACCAGGTGTGACAAATCCCATCCTATGAGCTGGAAAACCTGACGCTGGTCCTTTGCGGCAAACGGTCTTGGATGGCAAGGCCACAGCTTCAGCCAAGCTGGAATTTGGTTGGATTCTCCCCATTTCCACCCCTGCCCCCCATTTCTTCATGCTGCTTTTTACCACACCAGCTCTAGCTCAGCTTGGCTCCTTGTGTCTTCTGTCCTGACACATGGCAATGAACTTTGGCTTAGCCCCTGAACCTTTGTTTTACTTCCTGGATTGGAATTAACAGTTGGCCTCTGGTGCAAATCCTTGAGTGCAGTAATGGCATCCCCTTCATGATTTCATTGCAGAATGGTTACCGCTGATATGCAGGGCCCAGGCAGGAGCGTGGAGTGGGCAGATGGAGGATGGTCACAGCCCCCAAATATCCCAGGGGACCAGGAGTCACAGCAGCAATAGCCTGGTAGATCACAGGATGCTATTAGCAACAGAAGGCCGGGGTGTCCTGGAAGGAGAGACGTATTCTGAAACTTGGAAGGTCTCTGTGAGCCAGAGGAAGGCAAGTTGGGGTCATAAGGAAGAAGGACAGCTTGAAATACAAAAATTGGTATCACGTGCAAAAACATGGGGTCAAAGACTGAGCCCCACTCAGCACTCTATTAACCACCACAGGCTGGGCTTTATGATTGCTGAGCATTCCGCGTTTCCTGTCTTGTTGCTGCTGTGTAGACAATGTGTATGACTTCCACATCAGACCTCGAGATGAGAGGCCTCTGGATCGATTTTGGTGTCTGAACATGCAATCATAAAGACTGTTTCCTCTTTCTCTGTTTAGTAACACCTGTATTTAAAAGGTGTATATCTGTGTTACATTCAACCCAAGAAATCCAAGTTGGTAGCATTTCAGATGGTTTTTTTTTCTTTTCTAACAGTGCAGATTATCAACCACTATACATACAAGGATAATGCTAAAATCCCCCTTTCCTGACACGTATCTCCTCTCTCTCCCCCCTTATGCACATAATGGGAAGCATTATCAAAGTCATCATATTTCTGATACTGTAACCTATTTCCTTCCTTAGAACTTTTCATAGTATGACATTGTTCCTCTTTAAGACTGAGATTCCATTGTCCTATGATGCTGCCCCATTTTAGGAGAGTCTTTGCCCTTTTGTTTTAATGGGTCTTCGTATGAGAAAAAGGGAGGGGATTGGGCTGTGTAATCTTAATCCTAGGTCAAGATGGTGACTTTGTCAAGTGACCTTGGCCAATTCACTTCACCTCTCTCACCTCCAGTTTTTACCTGCTAAACTAGAGATAGTATTATCTTCATAGGGAGTTCAAAGAGGATTAGATAACACAAATAAATACTGTGATGTCTGAATCACTAGAAATCAGGGGCGATCGTTAGTCTTCGATGATGAACACTATTTGTGTTGGGGTAACTGAGAAATTACATTTGAGTATACAGTAGGATGTTCAGCTAGTGCAGTGTGGAGCAAGCTGAAGCCTTGAATGATTGAGATTTTTTGACTGGTCTCATTTTATTCATAACCTTAGCAGTATTTTCTGTCTCCTGATTTTTCTTTTTTCCTCTCAGTGTGGCTAAATGAAATGAGGCTTGATCTCACCATACTAAAGACTGATTTCCCGATCAAGGCCAGTGGAAAGGAGGGTGTCCTCTGTGTAATAAGCTCTGTGCCAGGCATTATCAACCATGACATATCTTCGGTCCTACTGTCCAGAATACCATACTGCATTCATTCTGTTCCATGCCTGAGGTGCTCTCAGAGGACTCTGGGTCTCTCGAGGTCCGGAAGGTATGGCCCTGTCCCATTAATTGCTGTATTTCTAGCACCTATACCTATGCTCATTCAAGCCAGTGCTGTATGCAGCTCAAGTTTACCTATAGTTTTTTGGTTGTGTTTTTGTTGTTGTTTTGTTTTGTTTTTATTTTTTTATAATTTTTTTGTAATGTTTATTTTTGAGATAGAGACAGAGACAGAGTGTGAGGAGGGAGGGGCGGAGAGAGAGAGGGAGACACAGGATCCGAAACAGGCTCCAGGCTCCCAGCTGTCAGCCCAGGGCCCCACAGGGGCCTGAACCCACGAATTATAGAGTTCATGAACTGAGCCAAAGCCGGACACTCAACCGACTGAGCCACCCAGGCACCCTAGTTGTGTTTTGTGTTTTAATGGGCAGCATCTCTTTTGATTGGGCAGTGACCGTAGTTGGCTAGTTCGCAAATATTGTAAATACTGGTACTGGTTGGGTGTTCAGAGGGCGTTGAATGGATACGTTTGATTTTCACGGTACACATGAAGCTAGTATTTATAACTGCAATCTGCAGACAGGGCAACTGAGGCTCAGGGAGGGTTTATACAACTTCCACATTCCCTCAGAGCATGGGAGAGAGCCGGGATTTGAAATCTGTTCTGTCTATTCCAAAGTCCAAATGCTTTCTCTATTTTGTGTTGGCTGTTATGAGTCTTTTTTAAACAGTCCAGTATTGAATACTTAGGGCATTTGATAACTCGGTTTTTATTTTTTTAACTCTACATCATACAGGAAGGAAAACAACAAATGAATTTGTGCACAGAGCTGGCTTCATAGCTTGCTGTCTGCCAGGCAGGCATGAGCAAGACTTCCAAGGCGTAGTTAGACACAACACACCCTAATCCTTCAAGTTTAAGGCGTTCATATGCAAGTGGAAAATCCCATGATAAATAATCAAAACGGAGTTGACTCTCACCTCCTTTTAAAATCCTCCCTTAAAGATTCGCATGCATCACAATGAAAAACACAAGCTTGAACTACGAGAACATTTCTGTTCCTTAAGCCACCCAATTTGTGGTGTTGTTATGTCAGCCCAGGCTGACTAATACTCAGTGGAAACAGCTTTTTCTGAGGGAAGTCTGGTTGAACAAAGACCACACTAGGCTTAGTTGACCTGTCGTGCAGATACTGGCTAAAAACGGGTAGTTACCAGGTTTCATATTCTCATGCTCTAAAATAAATGTTGTGAGTCAGTAAACCCTCAGGGAGCCCCAGTCTGTATCACCAATTCTGTAAGAAGAGAAAACAAAAACTGTTTTTGAGAACATGCCAGCTTTGATGGAAATTCTTGGTATTTTATGAGCAAGTAAATTCTCTTTAGTCTTTATCTTCTTTGTAAAATCATGAGAGCGGATAAGAAGATAAGAAGGCTTTTAACATTCAATTCATATTTCAGACTTTTGTGACTTCTCACAAAATGACTTCTTCATTTTACAAGGAATTGATATACTCAATATTTATTATTGAGAAGTATGAAGATGTTTGAATATCAATAGAACAGAAGCTCTGGGATGGGCTCGGCATCCGTATTTTGTTGAAAGTTTCCTGCAGGGGCGCCTGGGTGGCGCAGTCGGTTAAGTGGCCGACTTCAGCCAGGTCACGATCTCGCGGTCCGTGAGTTCGAGCCCCGCGTGGGGCTCTGTGCTGACGGCTCGGAGCCTGGAGCCTGTTTCCGATTCTGTGTCTCCCTCTCTCTCTGCCCCTCCCCCGTTCATGCTCTGTCTCTCTCTGTCCCAAAAATAAATAAAAAACGTTGAAAAAAAAATTAAAAAAAAAAAAAAAGAAAGTTTCCTGCATTATTGTAATGTGTAGTCAAGACTCTCAAACACGCTAAAACTCTGCTTCCAAAGAATTCCACACTATAGGTCTTCACATACGATCCCTCTCTGCTCATAATGCCCTTCTCCCTTCTCCATTTAATGTTCATTAAATGCATTTTCTTTCTGCAAATTTCCTTTTTGACAAGAGGCATTTCAGGCAGAAGAAGTTGATCTCTCTTCCCTGGCCCAGAGAACCAGTTCATGGTTAAGATGCAGTGCTAGCCTCGCCACAGAGTACCAAACATGTTCTATGCCTCTTATATCCCCAGCCCCTAGCACTGTGCATGCATCGAATGTTAGCAAATAAACTGTTGTTTGACTTTGGATAAAATACTTCATCTCTCTGAGTGTGTTGATTCATCTGGAAGGAACTCTTTCAACTCTGACATCTGGGAATTCACCACAAATAAATCTGCATATCCAAATATTAAGGTATACAATGTAAAAACGTCAACTACATTTTTAGGACAGCGTTCACTTAAATTCCTGTTAAAATGCAGAGACAATAGAAAACACTCAAGTCCACCTGGGTGGGGGCAGCAATGGGGTGCCAAGGGACACCTACGTATAGGCGGTGGCTCTCAGATTCAGACGCAGAGAGCTGTCAAAGGCGTGGACTTTCTCCTGACCATTGGGTGAAGGAGCTTCAAACCCTTGGATGGGATTGGGTTGTTCTCATACTGTTTTGCCTCATATCTGCCTCACTTTCAGGAAAGAACATTTACTGTCTCTAATTATTAAATTACCCTTGTCTATTCTTATCGACAAACTACCAGTCAAGTCTTTTATGATACACATCTAGTTAAGGAGGCCAATTGGAGATCAGACTCTACAAAGCCGTTCACGGTTACCATGATGAATTCTGCTGATTAAAAGCCCTAACACACTTGCTAGTGCCTCTTTATTGTGCCTGGTCTTTGAGTTGATCTTAGATTTTCTGTTTTTCACTTTCTGGTGATGAAGGAAATCTAAGTGTATTTGTAATGCTACCGAGTAGAATTTCCACAATCATAAAATGTCAAATCTCAGTGAACATGTTGCCCACACCTTTACTTTATAGGCTTTGAGGAAAAATAAAGACTTATTGAAGGTTTTTAACCAAGGATTCCCTGTCTAGCACTCCTCTGAGAGCAATGGCATTTATGGCAACTTCTCCTCCCTCACCCTACGAGGGTCACTGTCCTTCAGCTGCTCCCCAGACCCTCGGAGAAAGAGCTGTCCATTCTCAGTCTCTGGTGCAAGCCTTGCTTTCTCCGCACCTCCTTCTCCAACCACATTTTCCAATCACACCTGCCCTCCAGAACTTTCTTTCTCTGACATCAGTGGTCTCTGTTTCTCAACTAGCCCCTTTTTCTTTGTGTATAAAGATATACGTTTCCTTCCTCAACCAATCTACTTAAGATAAACAAAAACTGCCTTTTCCTGATTATAGGGTAGCTATGGAAAAACTATAGACCCCTCCCCTCCACTATTCAAGACAGAACAGCATAACCAGAAGTAAAGTAACAAAACGAAACGAAATGAAAAATCACCAAAATCTCAGTGGCTTCACAGAGTCAGGTAGTGGTGTTCAGGGAGATATCTGGGGGCAAGTATCCCGCATAATGGCTCAGCGTTCATGTCCAGTTCAACACGGTCATCGCCCATCGCCGCTGCAGTGGAGCAGAAGGCTGGAGGGTTAAGCACTGGTGATTCGATACTTGCATCCAGAAGCAACTCGCAGCCCATTTCTTCTCACATGGTATTGATCAAAGCAAGTCACATAGCTTCGCTCAAGGGCAGGAAATACACTTCCCCTGGATGACCAAATGAGGGGTATTCCTGGGCCTAAGGGCATCCTACATCCTGAAACCAGGACAGTCTCAGGGAAATCAGACTATGTAGTCACCCTGTGGGGAATGGATATAGGTGGACCATAGTAGTGTCGGCCATATTGGCTCTGCAAGATACTTAAACTTTCTGACGCTCAATGACTTTGTGAAAAATGAGAATGATACAGCTCTGAAGCTGGTTGTGGTGGTTAAATGATATCATGTTGTACTGGTCAGAGTTTTCCAGGGAAGCAGAGAAGGGAGACGACAGGGGTATGAGGGAGATTTCAGGTAGCTGGCTCACACGACTGTGGGTACTAAAAGTCCAGAATTTCAAGCAGGCTGGAAAGGTGGAAATTCCAGAAAGAGTACTTTTGCTGTTGCAGTCTTGAGTCCCAAGGCAGAATTCCTTTCTCCTTGAGGAACCTAAGTCTTTGTTGTAAGCCCTTCACCTAATTAAATGAGGCCCACCTACATTATAGAGGGTAACCTGCTTTACTCAAAGTCTTCCAATTAAATGTTAACTACACCTAAAAAAATCCCTTCACAGCAACATCTAGACTGACACATGAGCAACTGAGTGGACACTAAAGCCTAGCCAAGATGACACATGAAATTAGCCATCACCCAGCATATAATATTCCTAGCATAGGCTAGCTTCTAGTTAGTGACCAGCAAGTGTTAGAATCTTTTCTTGACTTCTTTTTAAAGCATTTATGACTTTTTTTTCAATATAGGCAGATACTGATTTAAAAAACAACTTTAAAATCATCAAACAGAAATAGTGTTGAATATTTCACAATATAAAAATTCATCTGGCTGGTTACACTTATTTGATAGACCATTTGCTTAAACTGTATGACTGAGATTTACATTTGATAAACTTTGATGACATACCCATATGTACTTAGAACTCTTCAGGGCACTAAGGCTACAAGTAAGACGGGGCCCACCATTATCTGAGATCCCAAGGTCCAGTGGACATGACCTATATGGAAATATAATTCAGCGGGGTGGATCTTATAACAGTGTAAGTGCACGTCAACATGCAAGTACTGTGGGGGGAGAAACTAGCTACGACAGAGGGTCACGACTGGTTCCATGAACACGTGAGTTTTATGTCGGCAGACGGTGTTTGAAAAGCAGACTAAATATGGAACATTGCAAGGCCCAAATCAGGGATATGTGAAGATATTCACGGTGCGGCCTAGTGGTGGGAGACACTCAAAGGACCTGGAAAGCAAAATGAAAATGTTGTCTTTCAAAATCAAATTGGACCTCATCACCTAACTGTGTAGGAGCCTCTGGGGCTCTCCTCTGCCTGTAGGCTGCAGCTGAGCATCTTAACACGGCTTGCTAGGTCTTTCACGGATACAGCCCTTTGAACAGTCCCACACTTGTCTCTGGGCCTTCCTACACACCGTGTACCTGCTGAGGACAGCATGCTAATTTTTCCTGCGGCATTCAGCTTGTCCTCTAAACAAACTTAATTATTTTCTCCTCTGAGCCTCCATATGACCCCACACTTATTTTTTTGTTGGCACATAATTGCCAACATAATTGTTTATGTGTGTCCGTGTCTTTGCCCTCTGGAAATAGAGCTTTTTTAGAGAAGGGATCATTTTTTTTAATGTTTATTTTTGAGAAAGAGAGAGAGACAGAGCATGAGTCAGGGAGGGGAAGAGAGAGAGGGAGACACAGAATCCGAAGCAGGCTTCAGGCTCCAAGCTATCAGCGCAGAGCCCGATGTGGGGCTCAAACTCACAAACCATGAGATCATGACCTGAGCTGAGGTCAGACACTCAACCAACTGAGCCACCCAGGCGCCCTGAGAAGGGGTTGTGTTTTATGCACTGTTGCATTGTAGGGTCTAGACCTGTGGCCAGCATTTACTAGAAACTCAGTATATGCTGATGCAATCAATAAATTACAAATGAAAACCAAGGGCTAAATGCATAGTTCTTGTTGAATAGAAGGTAATGTATTACAAGTCAAACTCAGTATTTGTGACTATTTTAGAATGAGTATTAGTATTTTTCATGATGTTAGTGTCGTAACCGGTAATGATGCTGAAAAGGACAAATGTGTTAAAATATTTCTCTTGAGATTCTAAAAAGAATTGCATGTTTTCTATTATGCAAATCCAGAATGTTGAGTCACAAACAGTAGACCATTGCCTTTGGAATTAAGGAAAAGAAAGATGAAAATAAACCTCATCTAGTTTAAAAGCACTTGAAAATGGAAGTCTCAAATAAACACAGCTTTACAGCACAAGCTGGGAAGGACTAAGAAAATATTCTTTTTTTAAAAAAAAACCCTTTAGTTCTGGATTGAGATTTATTCTTTTAAAAAATTATTCCCCTTTATCTCTTGGGCAGATTTGCTACAGGTTTGCCTTCTTACTGTTGTTTTATTTTTTTCCCTCAAAAGCAACTTTGCTTATTGATTTTCTTTACCCTTTTTGTTCCCACATTAGTTTTTGCTCCTATCTCTATCATTTGTGGCCTCTACATTCTTTAAGTTATGCCTTTTTTCTAGCATTGATGTTTTTTTTCTACTGAAGTTTCTTGTGCATACAGAAAGTGCCCAAATTATGAGCACAAGCTGAGTGAACTTTCAAAATATGAGCACATGCATGTAACCACAGCATAGATCAGGAAATAGAACAATCACCAGCCCCAGAAACCCTCCTAGTTCCCCCCTAAGTCATTCTTTTGCTCTCCTTTGTGGCAGTTGTCACCATCCTGACTTCTACCAACACAAGTTGGTTTTGTCTACTTTCACAAGGCATATTGATGGAATCATAGAACATATTCTCCTTTTTGTCTGGCTTCTTTAATCCAATACTGTGTTGTGATATTAACTCATGTTGTCACGTGTATATGTAATTTATTCATTTTCATTGATACATAATATTCCTTTTGATAAATAATACACATTGATTTCTTTACCCATTCTATCACTGATGGGAATTTCCATTTCTCAAAAGTTAAATAGTTGCTATGAATATCCTTGCACTTGACTTTTGTTGTTCACTGGTATGCACTTGTACTGAGTGTCTAGAAGTGAAAATGTTGGGTCATAGTTGAAGTGTATATTCAACTTCAGCAGATACTGCCAAACATTTTTCCAAAATGAAACGAGAGTTACAATTGCTTCACCTCCCTAACTATAGATTCTATAGTTAGACTTTTTTTTTTTTTTTAACATTAGGCATTCTGGTGACAGGTAGTGATATCTCACTTGGTTTGGATTCACATGCTTCTAATTGTTGGTTTGCAACCTCCTATGGACCTTCCTGGGTTGATGTGAAACTGGCCCCTGTACTTGGAGGGCAGGGAGAGACTGAAGAAAGAGGTGAGCTCCTCCAGATTGGAGGGTGGCAGTTTTCAGAAGCAGGGAACTTACTTACGAGGCTTGTCTCACATCCTACGAGAGGAGCAGATCTCTGTATCTGTCTGTCAAATCTTAAGTGCATGTAAAGGCCTTAACTAGTTTCAGTCACGGGTACCTTCCAGATGGTCTCAGCACAACCACATCTCTGTCTAAGGCTGGGTCCTTGGGGCAGCTTCTGGAAGCAGGGAAGACAAGTGGAATGCACACTCCGAGGACAGGGAAAGGAATGAGGAGCCTCCAATGGCTGGGATCCAACTCACAATTCAACCAGCAGTCACATCCTCTCTGTGACCTCCCCAGCACTAATGAGTTATTTATTGAGCACTTTTTCATTGCTTATTGCTATTTGGATATCTCCTCTTATAAAGTACCTGTTCAAATCTTTTATCCATTTTTATATTGGGTTGTTTGTCTTTCACTTATAGATTTTAAGCCCCATTTGCGATTCTGGATCAGGTGTTTGTCAAATCCATTTCTTGCAAATATCTTCTTTTACCTAGTGACTTTCTGGTGGAAACTTACATTCTTAATTTTAATGTAGTCTAATTCTTTAGCTTTTTCCTACTAGTGGCTTTTGTATCTGATTTACGAAATCTTTCCACAGCCAAGAGCTTTATTGTTTTACCTTTCACAATTAACATATAGATCAACAATCCACTTGGAGAAGTGAATTTTCATACAATGTCAGGTGGGAGTCAAGGTTTGTCTCATCACTCAGTCTTGACTTTGTTTTCTCATGGATATCAGATTGGCTCAGCACCACTGATCAAACTGAACCAAACATGAGTTCATACTGATGTTTCCAATTCGAATCCATGATTGCATGGATCATTCTAACTTCTTGACTTGTTTATCTGTAAATCCTAACTCCAACAGTGGAAAACTGGACTCCTTTTATCATCCATTTACTTAATTGCTCCAGTATGTTACAGTAATATCACAACTGTTCATTTGTACGCCTTTACTGAGATTGTCTCATACATTTGTAATACACTTAGATTCTTTTGTCATAGTCTGCATTCTGTCTTGGGATGTCCCGATCTTGTAAATTAAAAAAAATGTTTTTTCAACATTATGCTTCACTTTCTGTGCTGTAAAATTCTATAGGTTTTGACAAATACATAACAAATAATGCTATGTCTTTAGCATACACCTATTTATTTTATTAGGCAATTTACAATTGCCTAATACAAGCTATTTTTAGATCTTTTCCCATGCTTATTTGCCACTTTGAATTTATTTGATCTTGAACTTATAGGACTTGTAGGACTTTCTGTAAATTATTTAACAGAAATGTTGTTGAGCATCATTGTCTTTTTTTCCAATTTTATGAAGGGAAGTTTTCTACATTCCATCTTTAACAATACTATTTATGAAGTGTATATGTGCCTTTCCTTATAGATTTCATGTGGCAGTAAGGGAAATTTGTTTTATTCCTAATTTGGTTACAGTGTTAAAATTTAGCCAACAAGTTGGTTGCCTAAAAATATGGAATTATCATCATTTTTAGGCATAATAACCTGTAATTTTTCTTTCTGAGGATATTCTTACTGGGTTTTGGTATCAAGGTTGTGCCGGTATGGTAAAATGAAGTGAAAGGAATTTCTTTTTTTTATGGTTATCTAGAAGAATTTATGCGTAGTTCAGTTTTTCTTCCTTAAACTGCTGGAAGAATTCATTGCCCTCATTATCAGTCTTATAAGATTATTAATGGACATATAAAATAATAACAAACAAACAACAAATAAAATAGGAAGATTTAGGATTATTTGTATTTTCTATATTCTCTGTGTCAGTTTTAGAAAGTTTTAGGATTTGTCTTTTTAATATAAATTTTCAAGTCTATTGGGAAAAATGTCATTTATTTTATCCTCTTGTCACATTAATGTCTGTCAGATTTGTGGCGACATCCCCTTTTATGGCCCTAATGTTTGTAATTTGTACCATCATTCTTTTCTTGGTAAGTTTTTCAAAATGTTTATCAATTTTTTTCTTCATTTCAAAGAATAGCTTATGTCTGTCTATTTTCTCTCCTTCGTGTTTCCTATTATTAATTTCTGTTTTGATCTCCATCTTATTTCCTCCTAGGAGAAATTTTAATTGTCCCCCCCACCTTTTTTTGGTCAAAATTCCTGAGATGAAATTTTAGATCTTTGAATTCCCACCTTTCTTCTTTTCTATGATGTGTATTTAAGGTTATGAACTTAGCTGTAAGTATACTTTAACGAGATCTCACAACTTCTGACGGACATATGTTCATTACATCCACCTCAAAGTGTTTTTGATTTCCTTCAGGATTACTATATTGATTCATATATTATTTATAAGCATATGTGTTAACTTCCAAAGGAATATTTCTATGTGTTGCTGCTTTCTAGCTTATTTCCCATGTAGGCAGAGAATGAATTCTCAATTGTGTTAATATTTGACATTTGCTGAGACTAGTCTATCGTCCATCATTTGATTAATTTTTGTAAACATTGGATAGGTTCTTGAAAAGATTGTGTTTCTTGAAATTTCTGGTTTCAGTATTCTACATATGTCAGTTTGGTTAGTTTATGAGTTTATCATAATCAATTAAGTTTGTCTGAAACTGGGTTTCACTCTTTATAAAACCTAATTTACTTTTTTTCTTTGCTCTTCTCCCTAGGAATATATAATGATACATTTATAAATACCTGGAGGACATCTTGATTATTTATCAGCACTCCTTTTTCTTGGTCACCAAGAAGTCTAAGTTATAAATAGCCCCAACATGATGCTCCATTTAGCTGTTCAGCTCGTCCATCTCCTGGCTGCGATCTTTTGATTTTCTGCACAGATGAATCAGCAAATGTCTTGAGTGATCAAAGGTGAGGCTACCAGGCTCTGTACTGCGCATTTCCTAATCTGTGGCAATTTTGCTTCTTAAATATTGGTTATTTCCATAGCCATAAAGTCTATGTCATTCTCTCTTGCCCCAAGAGGGTGCCAAAGTTATGATTAGTTTCTCTACTCCTTAGCATTCTCTTTTTGCTAAACTTCTCAGCCTGGAATATGTAAAAATCTATGAATGCCTTGCAGGAAAAAGTGACATAAAATGTTGGATTCACCCCAATGCATTTCCCTTCTCTCTATGGTCCTAATTCTAGCTCCATAAGTGACTCCTTGGTACAGTCAAATTATTTTTGTATTTTGTCCATCTATTCTCTATGTTCTCAGCAGGAGTTTTAGACTGCTGCAAGGTAGGTCTTCATTACCAGAAATAGAACTATTTTTGTTTGTTTGTTTCTGACTTCTTGAATTGAAACCATAACTCATTTAATTCCTATATTGTTGATTCTCATAAATAAATACATATCAGGTCATATACTTCTAAATATCACATTGACTTAATCTCTGAGGTTTTGATTTAACTGCTTTATAGTTCATTTCAAAATATCTTGCAATTTTCATTGTGATATTTTTCTTAACCCCTGAGTAATTAAGGATAGCTTTCAAAAAAATGTTTAGTCACATGCTTTTTTTTTCCTCTTTAAGATACATTTCCGTTACTGATTTTGAAGTCATTTATATTGTTGCCAGAGAATATGCTATCAAAGTGTGGTCCAGGGACTTGTACCATGTCATCAGCCAACAGTTATTAGAAATGTAAATTCTTTTTAAAAAAAATACTTATTTCTTTTGGGGGTGGGGGGGGGCATGCGTGCACATGAGCAGGGGAATGGCAGAGAGAGAGAGAGGCCGAGAGAGAGAGAATCCCAAGCAGGCGCTGCACTGTCAGAGCCCTGATGAGGGCCTCAGTCCCATGAACTGCGAGATCATAACCTGAGCTGAAATCAAGAGTCTGACGCTTAACCGCCTGAGCCACCCAGGTGCCCCAGGAATGTAAATTCTTAAGCTGCACCTCAATCTACTGAATCAGAATCTCTAGGAATTGAAGCCAGCTATCTTGTGGCTTAAGAAGCTTAACGGGTGATTCTTATTTACAATAAAGATTATTAGAATTTCTTAAGAATATAAGCCTTTCTTTGTGACTTAGTCTATGGTCAAGTTTTTTAAAGAGACAATGTGTTCATAAAAACAATCCTAGCTCTATTTGTTGGGTGTAGAGTTTTACATTACATTCATTGTATTATTCAAATAATGAAATAATTTATCTACTTTCCAGTTCTTCAATATTCTTGATCTATCAGTTTCTTTAGAGAAGCATAAAATCATGGTTTTTCCCCTCTTGCTATATTCATTTATTACTTCAAGAGATAATAACTGATGTCCACTATGTGCCAAATACTGTTGTTATTTATAATATTAAGGAGTGAACATCCATTCTTATCAGTGCTATTACTTTTAAGTGCAACTTTTTAAAATAATGATATGCCTTTGTCAACATTCCCTTACTTAGGATATGCATCTTATACATTTTCTTACTTATATCTCATTTACTCTGCAATTTTATTTTAGGTGGGTCTCTTGTGATCGATAAGAGGTAGAAATAGATAGTTTTCTTATTATTACTGTTATTGATAACCTTCGTTAAAAGGTTAATTAGTTTATGTGTTGTGATTACAGGCATACTCAGATATATGTCTATCCACTAATCCTTTTTTCCGGATGACTATCCTTTTCTAATTGCCTCTTTCCCCTTCTTACTTTGTGAGGTTGATAAAAATATATCCCCTTTTTTATTGTTTTGCTAAAAAAGCACATATTTCTATTCTCTTTATTGATGATTACCATATGGTTACTAAATATATATTCATCTATTGATTCAATGTGACTTGAACAAGATTGTTTTCCTAGCATTGACAAATTGATTCTAAAATTTATGTGGCAATCCAAAGGACCCAGAAGAGCCAAAATAATCTTTACATAACAACAGAACAAAATAAGATGGCTTTCAGCTGCTGTCAGTTTTAGGCTAGGCAAAGAACAGAAGAACAAAAGAAAGGGGAGAAAAGAACCACCAGAATTTTTGATAGAATAAAAAGAAAA
This sequence comes from Neofelis nebulosa, assembly GCF_028018385.1. Taxonomy (NCBI): domain Eukaryota; kingdom Metazoa; phylum Chordata; class Mammalia; order Carnivora; family Felidae; genus Neofelis; species Neofelis nebulosa. The sequence continues at coordinate 75,329,675 of NC_080795.1, read as the reverse complement.
TGGCGTAAAATTTGAGCAATTAAATGTCTAGAGAGAAAGGAGAGTAACGCTAGGGCAGAAAAATTATTTGAAAAAATGAACGGTCTGATAAACTGAGAAAACTCTAAATGGGATAAGTATAAAAGAAACCAAACAAGGAACATCAAACCAAAAATTTCAAACAACAGTTTTAAAAATTAAAATCATCAGCTGAAAGCAAAAGACCCAGAGAAACCTTGAAATCAATCAGAGATTTAAAGACACAGTTTTGTCCCTTCCTTGGGGCAGTCTGCAGAGGTAGTGGCCGTCTCCTACTCGGCATCACGGCTGCCCTCAGACCTCTGGTGAAGCCCAAGATCGTTAAAGAGAGGACCAAGAACTTCATCCTGCCCCAGTCAGAAAAAATATGTCAAAATGAAGCACAAGTGGTAGAAACCCAGAGGCATTGACGATAGGGTGCACAGAAGATTCAAGGGCCAGATTTTGATGCTCAACATTGATTATGGGAGCAACCAGGAAACAAAGCACATGCTGCCTGGTGGCTTCTGGAATTTCCCAGTCCACGACGTCAAGGAACTTGAAGACCTGCTGATGTGCAACAAATCTTACTGTACAGAGCTTGCCCCCGATGTCTCCTCCAAAAACCACAAGGCCATTGTGGAAAGAGCAGCCTCGCTGGCCTTCTGAGTCACCAGTTCCAATGCTGGGCTGCACAGCAAAGAAAATGAATACACAGCTTAGCTTATGTGTGTGTAGTATTTGTGTTAATAAAACCAAAGAACTAGGGGCACCTAAGTGGCTCAGTTGGTTGAGCATCTGTCTTCGGCTCAGGTCATGATCTCACAGTTCGTGGGTTCGAGCCCCACGTCAGGCTCTGTGCTGACAGCTCAGAACCTAAAGCCTGCTTTGGATTCTGTATCTCTCTCTCTCTCTCTGCCCCTCCCTGGCTCATCTCCTCTGTCTCTGTCTCTCTCTCTGTCTCTCTCTGTCTCTCTCTCTCTCTCTGTCTCTCTCTCTCTCTCTCAGAAATAAATAAACATAAAAAAAAAGTAAAACCAGAGAACAACCAAAAAAATTTAAAATAAGTAATAAATGAAAACAGTTTTAGATGGTGTTGTCAAGATGGTGGGATTCAAAGTTCTCTGCTTGTATCTACCTGCGGCACAGTGATTTGGCATCAATCCTTGGACAAAAGTGCCTTTGTGGGAGCCTTGGGACCCAGGCCGAACATTGTGATACCTGGGTAGAGTCCAAGACCAAGAGCCCGCACCCAGGTGGCTAACTGACTGGTCCTGGCTGCAGACCCAGAAACAGCTCTGTGCCCCTGCAGACTAGGCTACAGCCCCATTTGGTTGTCACCAGCACCATATGCTAAGGGACCGGGAGGAGTCACACCCACCCATACATTTAGTAATAGGCCACAGTCCTTACTTAGTCTGGGCTGTGGACCCTGAAGCCATGACTCTCTTAGTCTCGGTCTGGGAGCCCCTGGACACAACCCACCCTGAAACAGCCCTTTAACTGAGCTCCAGCCACTCCCAGCTAGTCCCAGGGCAGTCCTGCCAGTCCAGAGATCCCAGCAAGAGGCACTCCCACTGGCACGCCTGGAGATCCTAAAATGTCGCTGTGCTTGGCTCCAGACCATCCAGACACGGTCTGTGAGAAGTCCTGCTGGTCCAGGGACCTGACAGGGGGCAAGCCCATCCTGCCCCTGAAGGGAAGCCCAACAACCTAGAAATGATCCTGCGACTCGGCTCTAGTCCCTCCCAGCCACTAACTGCAACAGTCCCACTGACCCAGGTGCCCCGTGGGAGACCTGGCCATTCGTTGCCCCCCAGAGGCAGAGCAGACAACCTGGAGGCAGCACCAGATCCTGAAATGGCCCCGCGACTCTAACCCCTGCCAGTTGTGGGACATGAGCAGTTCTGTGAACCCAGTAGCCCAGCAGGACACACACCTGCCCGTGCCCCCAGAGTGAGCCCCAAACCTCAGACTGACTACAAATCCTGAAACAGCCTTACAGTCCAGCCCCAGGCACTCCCAGCCATGCCCAGAGGGACCTGCCCCCTCAGATACCGGCTGCAAGGTATGCCCCTCTCTGCCTCCAGAGGCAGGTATGCAGACTCTAATCTTGGCTGTAAATCTGAAGCAGCCATGGTACATGGGTCCAGCCCCCTCAGCCATGATTGGGTGCCACTATTGCCCTCTCAAGGGGCCACCCAGTGACCAGGCAGGAGTCCTCTCAGGGAATAGGTAGGGGCCACACCTACCACATACCTGGTATCAGGCCAACTGTCTGTGGACCCAACTGAGGACTCTGAAATGGACCTTTGACTCAGTGCCACCCTACTGAACAAAGTCCTGGAGGCATTTCCATCTACTCAGGGACCAGACAAGACCCATGCCCGCCCAACTCCCTGGTGACAGGTCCACCAACCACGGATACCACTGCAAACCCAGCAATAGCCCAGATAGTCCTGGATCCAGCCCAGTATGACGATGATTCCAGAGGCAATGCCGTCTGGCAATGCCCAGGAAACTGACAAGAAAAAGTCTTTATCTGCTGAAACCAGTCTATAACGACTAGAAGAGCTGTTGGCTCCTTCAAATGCACAGAACATTTGGGCTACATGGGTCATGAAGAATCAGGCAAATATGACACCACCAAAGGAAACTTATAAAGCTCCATTAACTCCAAGGAAATGGAGACCCAGAAACTGCCTGACAAATAGTGCAAGATAATCATCCTCCAGGAAGACATAACAATCCAGATTAATTATTATATTAGTCAGGATTTGCCAGAGAAACATAACCAGTAGGATGTGTATACATATACACAAAAGAGATTCATTGTAAGGACTTGTCTTATGCTACCATGGAGGCTGACAAGCCCCAAAGATCTATAGTCTGCAAGCTGGAGACTCCAGAGAGCTGATGGTATGGGTCCAGTGTGTGTCCAAAGGTCTGAGAATCAGGAGAGCTGATGGTGTTGTTCCCGTTCAAAAGCTAGCAGGCTTGAGACTCAGCAAAAGCCCATGCCCTAGTGTGAGTCCAAAGACAGGGGACAATTGGTGTTTCAGAAAAAAAGCAGTCAGGTAGAAGAACCCCCCTTTATTTGGGAGAGGGTCAGTCCTTTTTTTCTATTCAGGTCTTCAACTGATTCGATGAGGCCCACCCACGTTAGTCCAGGCAATCTCCTTCACTCAGTATATCAATTTAAATATTAAACTCAACTTGGGGCGCCTGGGTGGCTCAGTCGGTTGGGCAGCCGACTTCGGCTCAGGTCATGATCTCGCGGTCCGTGGGTTCGAGCCCCACGTCGGGCTCTGTGCTGACAGCTCAGAGCCTGGAGCCTGTTTCAGATTCTGTGTCTCCCTTTCTCTGACCCTCCCCTGTTCGTGCTCTGTCTCTCTCTGTCTCAAAAATAAATAAACGTTTAAAAAAAAATAAATATTAAACTCAGCCAAAAATATCCTCGCAGAAACACTTGGAATAATGTTTGACCAAATAACTGTGTACCCCATGGCCCAGCCAAGTTGATATAACACTAACCATCACACTTAGGCATTTACTAACAGAGTTCCAAACTTCATAAAGCAAAATATGGCAATACTGAAGTTAAAAATATCCATCTCTATAATCATAGTTGGAAATTTTAGCATCCTATTCCAGTATTTGGAACACTAAGACAAAAATCTCAGTGTACTCATCCAGTGAATTGTTCACTTCTGATATTAGACTTTTCAGCCCTAGATTTTCCATTTGGCTCATTTCTGTAGTCCTCATTTCTCTGCTAAGATTCTCCATTTCCTCATATGCCCACCCTTTCCATGAACGTGGTTTCAAGAGCTGTTTGCATGTTTTCGTCTGCTACTTCCATCATCTGGATTTTTCCAGGACTGTTTCTATTGACTACTTTATGCCTTGATTGTGGGCCACATTTTCCCACATGTTTTGCACTTGTAGCACATATATTTTTCCTGTATGTTCAGCCTCATGAATAATCATCCAGATGTTTAATCCACTTGGATTGTGTTCCAACAATGGCATTTGTGCGTGAGAACCATAAAGTTTAAAACGTTTTCTCAAACTCTCAAACTAACAGAGATGCCCCAGAGACCGTCTTCACACTCAGATCTATTTACCTTTTCACCAAAGTAATTTCCCTTAAGGACACCATTATACTGGCTGTTCTGTTAACATATGCTTCATGCTGCTGTTATAAGGCTATGTGGTGATGATGTATATGTCCCCAAATGGTTGTCATAATTAAAATTATTCTCCTCCTACATATTCTTTCAGTAGGTCCTCTAGGCAAAGAGAGAAAGACCAGATGAGACCAGGAAGCCTAGAGAGACTCATTATCAGGAAGATTTTCCCACCGAAAGTATAAAGATGGCAAAATGAAGAGGGCCCCCTTCATCAGAAAGTTGAGTTTCTGGCCCGTATCTCCGTTGGCACCCAGAACAAGACCGCAGGCGTCTCGTTATTTTGCACTTGGTTTTCCTTTGTTGTAATAACTGGGACAATGCTGACCTCATGGGATTATTTTAAGGATTAAATGAGATGAATTGTGTCCGTATTTGGAGTTCACGGTAAATACTTGATAAACACTTGTTGAATCCGAATATAAGACCGTTACATAGGACATTGGAAAAAAGCCAAACTCGGGCGCTGGGTATAAAAAACAAGGAATCTCTGGTAGCTCGTGATTTGGTGCATTTCCACCTCAACTTGCTCCTTTGTGAAAGGGGGGAATCCTCAGCTGCCCCGGGAGGAAATGGGGCAGGTCAACTGCAATGATCCTATAAAATGGCGAACGCGGTGCCTGCTATAAAGTCTCCCTGTAATTAATGTTAGAACTTTTTGCTTAACATTAATTTTTTTATGTGATCTTCCACAGATGCATTATGTTCTCATTTTCTGGAGCTTTAGGGCAAAAAGCACTGCTCCGTTTAATCCATCTTCTCTCCCCCACACATGCGCTCCCTCCTTCCTGACGGTTTTCCTTTCTCTGTTTTCTTTCTGCTTTAGGCTCAAGTGGATTAACTACTTCTGAGCATTAGAGACTGAGATGAATCCTCCCGAAGAAATCTCATCACAGATGGTTCGGAGCTGCACTGATTAGAATGCTTACTGTTCCAGCACTAGGACACGTTTAGAGGTGAGAAAGATAAAAACATTTCTTTCTTAAGCTGAGGATTTCCCAGAAGGTAATAGGAAAAGAGTCTAAATCAAGGTTAAAAAATGAATACATTATCTGTTTGATGTTTACCCATTGGCAGGTCTTATAAGTTAAGAAGAAAGTAATATCTTTGAGGGGGTTCACATTTAAAATCAGTTATGAACAAAATCCGATGGCATTGAGTGTTTGCATTAGATAAGCTCCCCAAAGCCTAATTCTCAAAGTCAAAGATTGTATATTTCCATTACTTTTCCTTGTGACCATTCTACCAATGTGATGAAAGTGTACTGGATTCACAAAGAGGTTCTGGACAGCTGCTTATTAACTTTGCAACCTTGGGCATTTCACAGAAATGCGGGTGCCCTGTTTATTTGCAAAGTGAGAGACTTAATGCCACTTATCAGCATCCTTTCTCTCTTCTGGTCCTACTATTCCTGCCCTGTCCTGTCCTGAGTCCTCAGTATTGCTCTCCAAAGCAGTTAAAAAAAATAATAAATCCTTCCTCCAGGATCCCCATCTCCAGTCAACAGTTTCAACCGTCCTGAAATTATTTTTTTGTAAAATGAAAATGTGATATCAAAAAACACTCTTTGGGGTGCCTGGATGTCTGCTGCCAAGGCCGTTAAGAGGCAAATGTACTTCTGGGTCAACGGCCTTGAAGGCTGTGGGATCCTGCTGACATAGCTACGACTGGAAGGAGAGATGTTCTATCCCTATTGGCCTATGTGCGAGTGAAAAATAAACCGTTATGATGTTATACCATGGAGCACTGGGGGCTTCTTTGTTATCACAGCACATCATGGCATAGCCTGACTGATAAAGCTGCCAATATTTTAAAATTAAGAAGTTTCACGTAAAAATCATGAATCCTAGTTTTATTTGGAAAAACTAGAACATTTCTGATGGTGGGTTTGGACCCTTGAATAGCAGCAATCTACTGTACCTTGTGTTCAGCTGGAACACGTGTGATCTCTTACCCACCATTGCCTTTCCCTTCTGCTTCTCTTGTTTCCATTATCTGCCCAACTATTGTTCTGTGTATTTGAGTTTGCAACCCCTGGTCTACAAAATATAATTCCAACCAATGTAGCATAACAGGCCCTTCCTGACTTGAGCTCACTTGTCCCTACAATCTTGCACCAAAATGCACTGGTAACCTTGCATTTGAAGTTGCTCAAAGATTTCATTGCCTTCCATGCCTCTAATATTTTGAGTGTTTTGGTTTCTTGGCATCTACGGTCCTTGCTGCATTGTTAATTTGGCGGATACTTCTCCATTTTTCAATATCCAACTCCTATCTTACCTCTTTGGGAAATCTTTCCCATGCCTTTTTAGCACTTCTCCCAAGCAGAACGATTTCTCCATGTTAACACTTACCCTTTTGTCTTTCTTATGTACGTTCTAACTCCCAAACCCGAGCACAGTGGCTGGCACAGAGCAGGTGCGTAGCCCATGCTATAACAGGGTAGTTGCTGAACTATGGCATTTGTTTTTCAAGTTTCAGAGCAGCGCATGCACAGGGTGATGATTCAAATAGCACAGAAAAGCTCATGGCGGAAGAAATGCTCCCCCCTCCCGGCTCTTAATGCCGCTAATCAGAAACAGCCTCTTTTTCATACCGTTTCTGCTTTATTTATTCCCTTGTTGTTCTCCATTACTCTAAGTACTACATTTGAAACTGTATTTCTTGATTTATTGTTTTCCTCCCATCTCACCCACCTCTCCCCAGCATCTCAGACTACTGCTGCTAGCTTTACGCTCTGCCAGTTGCCTTTAAAACTCTCATCGTAAGCGTTAAGTTCTGTTTTCTGTTCCTCTCAATAGTGTCTCTTAAATTTAGCCTCTTCTTTCCTTTCTGCCACATCCCCCTCTTGCCCCCATAGCCTCATTCTGTAGACATCACTGGCTGTCAAGGATGTTCATATCGAGACCGTACTTTCACCCTAATCAGATCTTCTCTGATTTGTGTATTCATTTGGCTCAATACCTTTGTCCTTACTGCACAGCCAGATGCCCCTCCCCGACACCTTCCAACCTCTCCCTTCGCACCCCTGCCCCACGCTACCTTCCCAGCCGACCCATTTCTGACAAAAGCAAGGAACAACCCTCTTCTGCTCTGAAGGCTTCCAGCCCAATCTGTTTTCCTCTCCTTGCAAGCCTACTCATTCTGTTATTTCCTAAATCATCATGAAAGCAGGGCAGCTGAGAGCTGAGTCAGGGACTGTCCCAGGCACTCTGCGTGTGAAAAGAAATATGTCTTATAAGCCAAGTAAATCAGGAGTCAACATTTTTCTTTATAGACACAGATTAGACTTAATGGGCTGAATTAGTAAATCCAGAAAGGGACCTGTCCGAGAGCCAAGTCCATCATCTTTATAACAGTGTGGTGTTTTGAGAGCATAACTCTATAGTCCTTACAACTCAGCACTGTCAGGATCACTGAGGAGGCAGCCACTGTAAGAGAGGGATGGGTAATTTTTTTCCACTTCAGTTTTTACAATGCAATTAGCCCAGCTGTGGAAGGTTGAAGTCTTGGATTCCTGATCCAGAACTATCAATTCTTTGGCTGGACTAATCAAACAAATGGGCTTAATCTCTGTCTGAACTCCTCCATCACTTTCTAGGTCATTACCAACTCTAGTTGACAAAGATGTCACTCCCCTGGTGAAGATTCTTTGGACTCCTTACTCATTTCTGCTGTCGCAGTCGCCTCTGGGTACCATAGGTGAAGGGGCTCTGGTGACTTTCTGAATGAGTATTGTTGTTTAATCTACCTAGCACTTATCCCCCCTCCTTTCAGCAACCTAACTCTGATTTTTCATGGAAACACACTCTACCTATCCACATATGTGACATTGGTGTGGCTCACCTCAACCTCCAGTTCTGGATAAGCATGTGACTCAGCCTTGGCTAAGGGGCACACGCCACCATTCTGGCCACCAGATCAAGCTCCAAATGGGCATGAACAAGTCCGAATGACTCATACTATCTTTCAGGTGTGCTCTGGGAGAGAACTCTTGGAATAGAACCAGTACTGAGACTACAGAGTTGAGAAATGGGTTAAAAACCATGCTCTCATGTCATCTCTTAACTTGAATTCTCTTGAAAGCAGAGCCTAAGATGAAAACTTAGGTTCAGGGAGTTTATTTGGGGAGGTTCTTCCAGGAAGGAGTGAGGAAGTAGGGAGAGTGGGAATGAGGAAAAGGAGAGCCTGCGTAAAGGTGTGTTTTCGTGTTTTGAAAAACATCTATTTGAGGATGTCCTTAATCCCACGGGAGAGATACAAACAAAGACAATTCCCCCTCAAAGAAACTCTGGGTATTATTTTACATATAATGATGCCTATGGTTTCTGTAGTCAGTTTGTGGTCAGTGTGCTACTGAAGCTCACAGAGGGAGGACAGAGTTAGGAAATCCAAGAAAATTGGAGTGAAGTCATGCCAGAGCCTTGATACTTGGTGCCTGCTCACTTCTGGACGAATTGTTACATGACATAGTCACATTTTGCTGTTGGTTAAGCTGGCCTATATTGGGGTTCTTGCTACTGTATAGCCAAAATTATCTTGACTGATATGATTACTACTGAATGTATTAGAATGAGGAGGGACGAAGAGAAGTTAGGGCAACCATGAAGTTTTGACCTTGGTGGCTGGGCCAATGATGAAGCCGTTCACTGAGACAAGGAACACTCTAAGAGGCCCAGACTTGGCAAATGGATGATAACTTGAGTATTTAATATGTTGGACTTGAGATGCTTGCTTGACATTCACTTGGAGAAATCCAGGGAGCAACCTGACACGTAGATGTGGACCTTTGGGTTTAGACAAGTTTAGGGTACCACGTACATGGGTGAGAGTTGAAATGTGTGATGACTCAGACCACGCACAGAGAGATGGCCAGGTGAGCAAAGAGACATAAATCAGCAGAGGTATATCAGAGTCCTTTTAACTCATTAAAAAAAAAAAGTTGATGTGCTTGGGGGAAAGTAATCCAAACTAGATGTATAAGGTGATAGACTCTAAGAAATGAGGCTCATACCTCATTCCTTGAGGATTTCATCCCAGTGCACCACGGGTCAAAGTGGGCTCCAGTAAAGAGATAAAGCAGGAAATTATACCCACAGTCTCTCCCAGGTGATGGGCTGTGCACTTTGCAGTTGGGTCTCAACAAGAGCGTAAGAGAACAGGAGGATACAACGAGAGAGAATGGACGTGCCCGGAGTCCTCACTCTCTGCCAGGGATCGCACGTACCATGTGCCATTTCACCTTGTGGCCCACCTGTGGGATAGGCACTGTTGTCGTATTCGTTTCACAAGGGAAGCAAAGAGGCTCAGAGAACTTAAACAACTACCCACAGTCACGTGCCAGCAGGTGATAGGACCCACAACCCAGAACTCCAGTCTGCCTGATGCTAAAATCTTTGCTATCTCCACTACTGTATGTAATCTCCGTTAGGGATATACTGCATGTTCTTGTAGAATAGTAGTTTGTGTATATATTTACCTTCCTTGTAGGCTGCTGATGGCATATTTCAAACTTATTTTCTAATTATGAATTACATAAGCAACGTAGTATAGTGTATTATGAGTAGATTTGCCTATGAGGAAAAGAGAATATCTTTTGAATAAATGATAAATGTTGGCTAGATCATAGATTGATCCTTCATGATTGTGATAACTCAGATTACTATTAAGCAGATAATTGCCTCCCTAACCCACTCACTGTGGGTAGAGTATATTTTCAACCCATTAATGTTGGGCTTGACCATATAACCTATTTTGATAAAGGAATGTTAATGGACATGAAGCAAAGACTTAAGATGTCCTTATGGGGGGCGGGCTCCACCCCCTTGCACGTCTAACCATTACCATGAGGAAAATGGGCCCCAGGAAACCTGCTGGTCCCACATGAATGAGAGACACATGGAGGGGTGTTGCTGCCACTGACCCATGACCAGCAGCGTGAAGCAGAGCCACCAGAACTGCCTACAAAGCTGTGGTTGTGTGGATGGACACTTACCATTCCACGCTACCGAGGTCTGGGGCCGTGTGCTATGCAGCAGGAGCCAAATGATGCAATTATTATCAATTTAAATGACATTTCTTGATCTGATGCATCCATTAATTCAATGTTTATTTGACAGTTACTGTAGTGGGACCCAAATACAAATGATGAAGACAATAGGCACAGCCATGTCATCATAGCTTAGTAGAGGAAAGAAGTATTTAAATAAAGTATTACAATATATTGTTAGAATTCTGCAGGGGAATGATAGGAGGGTACAGAAACCACAGCACAGGCATCATCCCATTGTGGGTTTATGGTCAAGAGAGACTCCTGGAAGAAGCAACATCTCATCTGTCACCTGAGAAGGAAGTGATATTAAAGTTAGTTGGGAGAGGAGGACACTTGGGAAGGAGAGAAGGTGGGGGGAAGAGAGGACGTTGCAGGTGTCCTGCAGAAAGAAAGGACGGCATGTGCAGTGTCCCAGGGGGGCAGAAAGAACAAAGACTATCAGGGAATGTGAAAGCTTTTCAATAAAATGGAGGCAAAAGGGATCAGAATGGATGGATGGCTGATCTCAGATCTCAGATCATGTAAGCACTGTAAGTCTTGTTAAGTCTTGTTAAGAAGGTTGGACTTTGGGGCACCTGGGTGGCTCAGTTAAGTGTCCAACTCTTGATTTCGGCTCACTTCATGATCTCAGAGTTCGTGAGTTCGAGCCCTGCATCAAGCTCGGTGCTGACAGTGGGGAGCCTGCTTGGGATTCTCTCCCTGCCCCTCCCCTGCTTGCTCTCTCTCAAAATAAATAAATAAACTTAAAAAAAAAAAGTTTGGACTTCATGAAAAGAGAACTAGAGAAATTGTTTCATTAAACTTTAAAAAATCTGATTATTTTTCTCCTTCCAAAATTATAAATAACTTAGTTTATTCAAATAACACATTTTGAAAATTTTAGGGCAAAATAAAAAAAAATTAAAGATCTCTTCCAAAATCAACACACCCACTCTAATGATGAACCACTAGAGCATTTCTAATTAACCAAGAGCTCATTTTATGTTCCTGATCGGCACACTCGGAGAGCCATGTGGATAATTTAATGTGAGGGTGTGAATGTGTGCTTCCCTCTGCTCTTTATTTCATGCTTCAGACGTTGCCATGGGTAACCAAAATCTGTTCCAGAAATTGACAGTTAGCTCGTGCTTACACAAAGGCGGGCAAAGAAGAAGAAAATCTTTCACAGCCCATAATTTCCCCATGACCTGTCCTCTTGGAGTCTTCCCAGGTCCCAGTCATCCCACGAACTTCTCCATCTGGAGACTATAAACTCCACAAGGGTAGGGACTCTCCTGTTCATTCCCTGAACCCCCAGGATATAACACGGTTCCTAGCACACAGTAGGAACTCAATGTATGTTTGTCGAATAGGTGAATAAATGGATGTCTGATTGACTTGCTCATGCAAATCACAGTGAGCCAATCCAGGTAGGTTTCCTTTACTAGACTGAGAGTTTCTTGAGGTCATGAAGCAGGTGATGCCCTTTTGTATGCCTTCAGTACCTACAACTGTGCCTCCCAGGTCATAGATATGTGGCTAAAGTCTTACTGGATGGACGGGTGGGTGGGTGAGTGGATGGATGGATGGATGGATGGATGGATGGATGGATGGATTGGTGAATGAATGAATGAATGAGCAAATGAATGAATGAATGAGGTGAATTGCAAGTACAGCATCTGCTAACCAGAAATAAGTTGGAGTCCAAAATATTAAGTATGAACACAGAAACAGATTCATTTAAGAAAAGTAGGTTAATAGCCGAGGCAGAGGTTGAAAGACATGAGAAGAACAAATGAAAAGTGGAAAAGTAAGTAACCAAAAACAAAGAGAGTGGAGGAGCATGCCTTGGCTCATTCTGTCCTGTACACCTGGGACAGTTTCAGCTCCTGAATGCCCTCAGGCCTTGTCTGTCTTCTCTGTTGAACTGTTCCTTCCTCAGTTATTAAGACATGGCCTGGATACATCAGTGTGATGTTTAAATTCCTGTAATGATGAAGGTGATAATAATCACCTAGACTAAATTACTTTTCATTTTTCCCTCAAATCCACAGAAAAAGAGGGGAGGTGTGGACAGAACATGAGTGTTTCCCGCTTAATTTCTTTGATATTGCTGAGCCAAGCCTTGCGCCTTGTAGGGAAAGAAGACCTGGTCTGATGACCTTGACGTTGCCTGTGGTTTTGTATAAATGTTGAGCTCCTCGCCTTCTCCACACTGACTCTTTCAGAGAACCCAGCTGGATGGCACAACGTTTCATCCGGGCACCGAGGAGGACCAGAAAGCCCCACTGCTGTGCCTGGGAAGACTCTGGCCAGCATGGTGGGGCCCCAGGGTATATACCCCTGTCCTGGATCACTGCGTCCCCTGGTGGGCTGATTGCAATTCTGGCAACGTGGTAGAGAGGAAACTAAAGTCCATGGAAACATTCCTATGTCATCACTGGCTGGTGAAGGTCTTCTGGGTGCTTTGTGGGCTTTCACATTATGAAGACTATGGATGAGGAAATGTCTCTGGTTATATTTATAGTGTGGACTGTGTGTTTACTTGTCCATCCTAATTCGAATAACAGACATTGCCTCACCCATGTGCTGCAACACCCGTCTTTCATTCACTCTGTAAACGCTCATCGGGGGCTTCTCTAGTCCTGATGAGGTGCTCTGCAAATATCCCCAGCTGGAGATCCAAACTCCCTGAGAACTGGCCTGGTGGGGAAACAGTATCTTTCTCCCTATCTTCTACCCCAAACACTTACGGAGGGGTAGCTCTGGGCACAAAGGACTGGAGAGGATGGAAAATATGTGTTGAACATCTACATTGTGACAGGCATGTGGCCAATCATGTACTTTTTTCCCCAGCCAAACACCATAAGATAGATATTCTGGTTTGTTTTCCAGAGCAGAAAATAGATGTTTGGGAATATTGCATAACTTGTCCAAGTTCATACATCCATTAAGTGGCTAAGTAGTAAAGGTAGGAATCACCCTTGGGTCTACTGACTCTTTCCTACACAGCTGGCTGTCCCCAGGGTGGCTCTAGCATCTCACTTCTCCTAAGGTGGTGGCAGGCTTCTCCTCCTGGAGAAAGCAGTCCAAATTCCAGCAACACCTAGATCTGGTGTCCACATTCTCCTGTTCTCCCCCTCTGCCTCCATTCACTACCCTCCCGAGCTTTCTCTCAGGAAGTCACGGCTGGACGTCACTGACACTTCGGTGCCATTAAAGTCACAGTGCCCCCCTCTGTTAGAAGATCTCAGTTCCCTGATAAGCTCCCTCTGTGGAAGGGAAATCTGTCCATAGTTCGGCAAATTTAAGGCAGTGTCTGGGAGGAGGGAGGGTTTTCTGAGAGGGCTCCACAAAGGTCATGACATTCTCTGCCAGGTCCCAGAAACCACGCTACAGGCTCAGCTGTCATTCTACTCATAGCTGACCAGTCCAACCAAGTGAAGATCATAAAATTAACAGTACAAAGGGTCTAATAGAGAGTTCCATAGAGGCACCGAGAGGTTACAGATGCAGGTGATGATGGGAAGGGGAGATGGAGGGGCCAGGCAGTCGGGGACCTCAACTGTCCCATACGTAAGGCTGTCCCTGAGAGGTCCAGAGTCCAAACAACTCCCTTTCAGGGAGGAGGCACAGCAGGGTCAGGGAGGCACTTGGCATGTCTACTAACAGAATGGAGGTGAGTTTCCGGCACCCCAGCTAGCAGGGGGTGGAGGGAGGGAGAACTGGTGGAAATGAAAGAAGGGTTGGAGGCAAGAGTCACATCCAAGCATCCAAGTCATGGGCCATACCTGAAATCTGATCGGAAGAGTAATGGAAAAGCATTTTTTTAAACTATGTTTTAAGAATTGCTCAAATGTTATTTTTGAGAGAGAGAGAAGGAGCTGGGGAGGGGCAGAGAGGGAAAGGGGACAGAGGATCTGAAGCAGCCTCCTCACTGACAGCACAGAGCCCGATGTGGGGCTTGAACCCACGAACCGTGAGATCATGACCTGAGCCAAAGTCAGATACTTAACCGACTGAGCTTCCCAGGTGCCCCAGGAAATCATTCTAAATATGAGATTATTACTTGAGCATTAATGTTATAATACAGCAGGATTTCCAAGGTTCTGAGCTAGTAAGGTTGCACAGGCAATAATTAGATAATAGCTCTGTAGGTTAAGCTCTCGTCAATGGGAGGAGTCTGGCTGAGCAAGGCTGGGCAATATGTAATATGCCCAGAAACCCCAGCCTAGAAGCTTTCAGTGGGCCTTCTCACCCCCTCCAGAACACAGAGCCTATTATCAGGCTCTCCGGGATCAATTCCTGCCTCCACCCCTTACTAGCTGTGTGACCTTGAACAAATTAATTAACCTCCCTGGGCTTCGCCCTCCTCATCTGTAAAATGAGGATAATAATAGGATCTCACATTGTGATATGAGCATTTCACGAGTTATCAAATATGCTCATAACAAAACCTGGCACATGGTAAGAGCTATGTGAGTGTTAGCTGTTATTATGACTATTATCACATCAGATTTTCAGGGCCAACGGAGGAGACAGACATACAGGAGGACCTTTGTCCTCAATTTAGAGCTAAGGAGACATGATCTCACTTTGATAAAAAAAGAAATAATATATATATATATATATATATATATATATATATATATATATATATATAACACACACACACACACACACTCAGGTCCACAATACACCATGGAAGCAGTTAGGCAAAGGTGACATCTGGATGTGCTTAAAGAGGGGACAGCACAGGACAAGGACAACAGCCCCAGGTGACCAGTAGGCAGAGGACCGGGAATTTGGCTCACGAGCAAATCCTTCGTGCTTCTCAATTTGCCTCAGTTTCTCTGCAGACCTGTGGTTTCTTCATCCACCGACCGTTGAGCGTTTTTGGCGAGTGCCCCAGCAGATCGCTCATGCGGGTCTGCCTGGTCCACATCACATCACTCCTGCAGGCTGTCTGCGCAGGGGGTGGGGCGGGCCAGGCTGCGGCTGCTCCAGGGAGCCCAGGCGGAATGTGCAGGCTTAGGAGTCCCCGAGGTGTCCTCCTCTGAGCCTTGGCTTTCCCTTCTGTCAAGTGCTTGCCTCACAGGACAGCTAACTGTGAGGAATGAGCGTCACGACACGTGCGAAGTGCTCGCTGCATCACATCACCTGTGGTCAGTGTGTGGCCCTTGACTTCTGTCACCCATGGCAAAGTTCCAAATAAGGAATGAGCTGAAGGGGAGTCTTCTTTAGTCTGTAGAAGCTGCCACCCACTAACACTGATGGCAAAGATTCCAGAGTCATTGGGAAGATTTATTAATCCAAAAACCATTTATTGACCACTTACTTGCAATAGCTCCTTCATATATATTGAGTTCTTGCAACAGCCTTAACAGATAAGTGCTATTATTACCTCCATTTTAGGTGAGAAAACTGAGGCTCCGACAGGCAGAGCAAACTGGCCCAAGATTGGAATTTGGATGTGTCTGATTCTAAAAAGTTAGCTTCAGATTCGCTCCCTCCCGCGAGCCTTTGTGATTGCAACACGGGGCTATTGTAGTCGTGTTTACGTCTGGCAGCACCTTACCTTTTGGGAAGTTGCTTTCTCTTCCTGTGTTACATCCACTGTGAAGGTAGTGCCTCGTGGCAGGAGAAGGCCACCACCCAAGATAATGCTGGGAAAGAGGCATATGATGCAGGACACTTTCCCAGTCACCCCAACACCCACGCGAGGGAGAAGGCCAAGTGGGGTTGTCGGATTTCAGGAACGAGAATACTGCATTTGACATTTTATTGTTAGCCCTAAGGCGAGGGAAGCGGATGTGTTGGGCAGGGGATGGGTTCAGAGGGGAGTCAGGAAAGGGTCCACTTGTACCTGACGACACAGCATCCCTCGCTTGTCTGAACTCAGTCCAGGGTGGCCACATCAGGAGAGAAAACCCTGAGAAGGTGTAGGGAAAGCAGGAGGCACTGGTCTTAGGACCCATGTCTCCATTAGAACTTTGGGACAAGACTCCTCACAGGGTACCAGCACACCAGCCTGTGGCCCCGGGACAGCTGGGCTGATGGCAAGGGCCCAGGAAGAGCCAGGAGGGGGCCAGAGGGAGCACTCCAGGGTTCCTCAGCTTCAGCCATGCAGAAGGGAGCACGCATCTCTGGTTGCTCCTGAGAAGACGAGGCACACGTTAGCTGAGGCTGGTGAGCCAGGAGCCCAGCACGAGGCCATCCTGCTGATGGCTGAGGCTGCTGGCCAAGGTCTGAGCCAAAGCTGAGGGGCAGAGTGGGGATGGGCTTAATGCAAAACAGGGGAGGAGAGAAGAAGGAGAGAAGGGGAGGGGAGGGGAGAGGAGGAGGGGCGAGGAGACCAAGGGGAGGGAACAGAGAACCCCCTCACTGCCCTCTGTCTGCGTCGCCAGCCCCAGATCTTAGCAGCAAATGTCAGCCTTGTGATGAGCAGAGAAAGGGACCTCCCTAAATAGACTGTGAGGACCCCTAAAACCACAAGGCCCCACCCCAGGACCTGCGTTTCCTCTATCTAGGCCACCACTAAAATACTGACACTTCCTCTTCGCAAGACCCCAAAATGACCAGGAGAAAAGGGGGAACTCAGAAAGACTGAGGAATTTTCTACGGCAGAGACATTTGAGAAAATTAGAGAATGAGATTACTGGCAAGTTCAAGTATGCGGAGCGAGCGTGTTTCCTTGACCCAGTGGGATGGAAAACCAGAGCAGAGGGGATCGGATGCAGAAAACAAAGATGCGTGTTGAACTCCCGGTTTGTAATGTATTAACTTACTGGCCCCACTACATGGGAATGAGGAAATACGTTCTTGGAAGAGTGAAAATGCCGTTCAAAATGACTGCATAGAGACTCAAATAATGGAGGTGCCGCCTGGTACTTGACGGTAGATTGAGAATTGTGGTCCCCATAGCACCGCACTGCTCCCAGTGGCAAGGATAATACTCATCCTGCTCGGTAAAATTTCACTGGAGAACCAGTCACAGGGCCATAGTGACACAGACAAAGGATTTTAAGCTGGCTGTTTTTATTTATTTTTTAAATGTTTATTTATTTTTGAGAGAGAGACAGACAGAGGGTGAGCAGGGGAGGGACAAAGAGAGAGAGGGAGACACAGAAGCCGAAGCAGACTCCAGGCTCTGAGCCATCGGCACAGAGCCCAACGTGGGGCTTGGACCCACAAACTGCGAGATCGTGACCTGAGCTGAAGTCAGACGCTTAACCGACTGAGCCACCCGGGTACCCCTAAACCAGCCCGTTTTAGATGGGAAGATTCCTGTGGGTTTAGTGGTCACCAGAATGTGAGGCCATGGGACATAGCCCGGAGAGCGTGATCAATAACAGCCAGCCTGCCAGCGTGCTGGAGAGCCTCTCGCCTGCGCTCAGGTGCAGCTAGCAAAACCCACCTGCCAAGGTTTCCTAGAGAAGATCAATGAAAAGGATGCGAGCAGGGACTCTGGGAGAGCTGGGGTTTGAACCCAGGCATTTTGGGGCCAGAGTCCACGTTCTTCACCGTTTTGTCCCACTGCCTTTCATCGCGTTGGGCACTCAGTAACCATTTATCAGTTGAATGGGTGTATGAGCGAAGAAGTGGATCTGAGTCGCTGGAAATGAATTACAAGATTCAGGAAGGGCCAAGCAAAGTAAGCAAGGGAAGGTAAGCATGCACAGCCGCTCTACGGGAGTCCACGCAAAACTCTGTTGGACGCGGAGATGCGGCTCCTCCCCTTTTTCTGGCTCCTACTCTTCCTGAATGCACCTGTTTTATCTTAATAAGGGTGCTGTAAAGACATCTGACATATAAGCCCCCAAACTAGAGCTGTGGTTCGTCCGTGTCAAGAATAGTAATCTATCGGGGTGCCCGAGTGGCTCAGTGGGTTAAGCATTCAACTTCAGCTCAGGTCATGATCTCACAGTTTATGAGTTCGAGCCCCGCAACGGGCTCTGTGCTCACAGCTCAGATGCTGGAGTCTGCTTTGAATTCTGTGTCTCCTTCTCTCTCTGTACCCCCCCCCCCACCTCTCTCTCTCTTTCTCTCAAAAATAAATAAACATTTAAAAAAAGAATGATAATTATCATAGATTTCATATCAGCCTCACTTCTGGTCTTGTGCAGGGTTGTGCCTCAGCCCTACCTGAGCTTCAGGTCACTGCCACATCCCAGCATGACTAGGATCCCACCCTGGGTTTCTTTGCCTTAAAGAAAAAGTCATAATAAAGTGGGGGCGGTGTTGATTATCCACACAAGACAGGTTAGATGGGGCTCAGCAAAGTCTCAAGGCGTGGTCTGGAGTCCTTCTGCGAAAAACCTCATGTCGTCCTCAAAATAACCACTGAGGTTGGCAGTATGATCATTGTAGCTTTTAGGATTGGGAAACTGAGGCTGAGAGAAATTACATAATTTGGGTGAGATTGTAGAGCTTCCTAGTAGCAGGGTGGGACTCGGATGCAAGTTCTGCTGAGACACAGACCCAAACCCTTAATCTTTGTGTCATGCTCCCTCCCCATGAGGTCAACCTCGGGGCCATGTCCATACAACAGTTGAGCTGAATGACCTTGAACTTGAATTGACAGAGTGGAGTGAGAATTGCCTGAGCCTAATAATTCTCTGATTTACAGTTTGCCCTCCAATATTTGTTCATCCTATTATTGTATTTGCTGCTAGTCATAAATTAATCAAATATGAGATACGGTATTTACAGAGTTAAAAACCAATGCTCTTGTCCTCTTCTTTGGTCCAAAAACATTCATATTTTACCCAAAGGAATGTAGTCAATCTTGTCCAGAGATGTTGACTCTAGATGTTCTTATCTTATCTTAAAACAACACACTTAATCACCTTCTGCACACAAACTTAGCATGGCAACCCGATCTAAGTAAAATTTAACTTTCTGTAGATTTTACCACACATCACCACTTTCCTACTCAAGAATGATTTCCAGCCATTTCTGTCTATTGAAGGAATGATTGTTTGGATTTATTTCTAACATTTTTCATTTGAAACACCGTGATGGAAAAAATAGACTTCTTTTCATTATACCCTGGGGTATGACATCAACCACAAAGACTGTCACTTAAGGTCAGGTTTCTGGGAGGAAGGGAGAGCCAAGATGGGTAGACTGGAGGTTTAGGACACTCAGCTGATTCTGGGGTTGTTGAGGGGGTGGGTGGGCCCAGTAGCAATGTCTCAGGGAAGCAGGAGATCTCCTCAGTGTAGGAGGTTGGGTAGAATGAGCCCAGCCTGGCAACTGGGAATCTATGCTCCAAGCAAGGCAGGTAGGGGCATTATGCCCCTGATGGAGAACACAGGACAGTGCAGGCGCTATAGAGAGTGGAGGGGTAAGAGGCCAAGAAAGCAAAAAATCAAGTTAGAAATGAAGTCACGGAAGCCAAGGGAAATGTTCAGGTGGCCAGTGCTTGGGGCAGACACACCACAAGGGTCCATGGGCCAAGCCAAAGTCACCAACCTGGCTTGAGGACAGTTATATAATTCTGGGATCCGTCTGTTGCAGGAGTGAGTTCACTGCCATCCTGTACACACTTTATTGGTCCAAGGACCAGCTGGGGCAGGTGCTGCAGGGGACAGGCCCTAGCTTCCTGTGGCTGGGTGAGGATGGGCGAGAGAGAAGTGACAGTGTCTCCACAGCTGGCCAGATCTGAGTTTCTGCCCCTGATTCATTTTTGGTATGTTTTGCTTTCCCCGAGTCTGACGGCATCTTCCAATTTGAAATCCACCCAGTTGCCTAAGTAATGGATCCAGTTACCGTAACCATGTTACAGACCAAGTTAGGAGATGGTTCTACTTGTCTGCCCAGTTTAGGAATGCGGTCCACAAGAAATCATCTCACTCTTACCCAAAGTGTAACAGGGTGCAGGCATCAGCAGCAATGGCATCACCAGAGAGCTTGTTAGAAAAATCAAACCTCAGACCCTACCCTTGACCTGCCATATCAGAACCTACATTTAGCAACAGACCCAGGTGACTGAGGAGCACTGATCTGTCCCGTATTCTTTCATCACATTCTTCAGCCACACAGGATGGGGGAAAGTGCGTGGGTGGGAAGACCGGGTATGCAGTATAGTTGTCACTTATTTGGTAAATAACCTTGGGCAATTAACCTGCCTCGGTCTTGATATTCTCTTCTGTAAAATGGGCGCAATAGACTCCACTTCCTGTGGTCGTGAGGATGATTACAATGATATCTGTCTAAAGTGATGTCCTATGGTGTCCTAAGAAATGACAGAGGGTAGACAAGTGGGAGTGGCAGTACTGGTGATGCTGGAGCTGGTAATCCCCATCACCATCCACTGCAGCCTATAGGAGCTCTCCCTGAGGGGGTTCAGCCACAAGAGGAACTGAATGGGAGTCGGTGGGGAAGAGGGAGTAATTCGGGCGCATCCGATTTAGACAAAGGCTGTGTAAGCTTCTGACCAGCAGGAATCTCCCACTTCTGCCTTCCCCACCCTCTGTTCCCTGCTGGTGGACACTGATGTCATCAGAGCAGGCTCTGATTCCAGGTCCAGACTACACCCAGCCGTGAGGAAAGGGGTGTTCTAGAACCGGGGTAGCTGACTTCAGCCTGGGAGTTACTCTTCCTTGCCTTAGGCCACTTTGCCTCACACCATTAAGCTGCCACCTTGGATCTTTCTCTCTGAAACTCTGACTCAGTAGGTCTGGAATGGGGCCCAAGAATAAGCATACCTAACCTGCTTCAGGTAAGGCTGACACTGCCTGTCTATGGACCACATTTTGACCAGCACAGCCCTAGAAGACTCGGAGGAAGGTAGTCTGGGACCACAGATGAATTCTCCACTAGATGAAGAACTACTTAGCGTAGGTTATGGCTCATTTACATTTCCCCATGCCGTGCCCCTCCACCCCCCCCCCCCCCACCTACCCACAGCCCAGTGACTGACACATACAGGGCTTCAGTGAGTATTTGGTGAATGAAAGAACCCCCACCAATCTCCAGCATTTCTGTTAGTCTTTACAGAACAGAAACTTACCCTACATCTTTTCCCAGAAGCTAGGACCTAGCCTCTTGCCCAGAGTATGAGTTTCCCGGAGCTGCTGTAACAAATCACCACACACGGTATGACTTCAAACAGTAGAAAGGTGTTCTCTCACAGTTCTGGCAGAAGTCTGAAATCAAGGTGCCAACCAACAAGCTGTGTTCCTTCCAAAGGCTCTAGAGGAGAGCCCTCCCTGGTGTCTTCCAATGGCTCCCAGATGTCCTTGGTGTTCCTTGGCTTGTAGCTGTACCTCTCCGGTGTCTGCCTCCATGTTAGCATGACCTCTCACCCGTGTCTGTACCTGTGTGTCCCGCCTTCCTCTTTTTTTTTAATTTTTAATTATTTTTAAAAATGTCTTCTTTCCTCTTCTTATAAGGACACCAATCACTGGATTTAAGGCCCGCGTTAATCCAAGATAACTTCTCTTGAGGTTATATCTGTGTAGACCTGGTTTCCAAATCAGGTTTCTGAGGTTTCAGGTGGACTTGGATGGGGGCCGCGGGCACTATTCAACTCTCCACAGCCAGGTGGGCAGACCTGACCCTTCTGATTGAACCAAGACACCTCTGCATTCTTTTTGCATACCCCCCTTTCCTCTACCAAGCTTCTGGCCTGCAAACAACATTTACCGTTGATGCTATGTGACTTCTGCTTTCTGTTCCCACCTGCCCTTCCTCACCGTGTGCATTCTCATCTCTGTCTCCCCGGTGGTGAATCTTAGACTTTGAAGTCGCACAATTTCTTGTACTTAATCTTCCTGCTTAACACCCTCCCGGCCCCCATCTCGGCTCTGATTCTCAAACTGGGACAAAAAGGGGATGATGTGGACCAGGGTATGTGAAGTTTAAGGGAAAGAAGGGAAACGTTGCTGGCTTGTAAATTTTTCTGAAAGATCCTGGTGGAAAACCAATTATGTTGAAGAGATTGATGACCGGCGCACCGGGTTTTTCAAGAACGAACATGAGAGTCTTCAAGTACCTTTCAAGCTTGTGTTATGCTGCTTGGGTTACTTCTTTCTGAGATTTCTCAAATGCGATTGTGCATTTCTACTCTGGGGCACTTTAGTGGGGTAGGGTAAGATTCTAGCTTTTAGAACAAGACCACCTTTGATGTGGCCCTGCCTACTGGTCTGGCTGGTAACCCTTTTCTACCCACCACCTGCCCAGCACTCTATGTACCTGTGACTCCGATATCCTCAAGAAGCCCAAGCTCCTGTGAGCCTCTGTGCTCCTCTACACATGTACCAGCTGCCTGGGCAGCCCCTGTTCCTCACCCATCCGACTGGCCCTTATTCATCTCATCAGGCTTTACTCAGGTCTCACCTCTTCCAGAAAAGTTCCTGGATTCTTCTGGGTGAAATTAAGCTCCCCTCTGTCGTGTTCCTCTTTTGCTGGCCTGTGACCTTGGGTACACCAGTGACTGAGTGCCCATCATCCATGCCGGTGTGGTCCTGTTAGTTTCCCTTGAGGACTGTGAACAGCATGGAACAATAAACACATTTCAGTTGTCATAATCTTCCCAGCATCTGACAGATGGCTTTGCATGGGGTTTGACCTCGAGGTCTGAGTATGTACCAAGTGGAAGACTACATGATGGGTCAATGTATGGATGAAGGCCCCCAAATAGAGTCCTCAGGCATTTCCACTAAGATTCCTGTGTGTTTCCCACTGCAGCTGTGACAGATTGCCACAGCTCTGTGGCGTAAGAGAATACAAATTTATTCTCTTACAATTCTGGAAATATGAGTCTCGCTGGGTCTCAAATCAATATGTTGGCAGGTGCCCTTCCTTCTGGAGGCACTGGAGAGAACTTACTTCCTTGTCTTTCCTAGCTTCTAGACAGAGACTACATCCCTCGACTCAGAGCCCCTTCCCCTGTCTTCAAATTCATCTCCCTGAGTCCCTCTTTCACTAATAAGGACTGTTGAAGTTATGTTGAACCTGAATAATCCAGGATAATATACCCATCTCAATAATATCTGTAAAGTCCCTTTTGTCATGTAAGGTGATACATTCCCAGGTACTGGAGAGTAAGACCAGAAAATCTTTCGGATGTGGGGGGGGGGGGGGTTATTAGGACCTGGATATCTCTGCACATCTGCAGGGGGAAGGCTTACTTCATTCTGCCCACCACAATGACCAGAGCTCAAAGTCCCCTCCAGAGCCCCCTCCAGCCAATGACATAAAAGGGGCCAGCCTGCCATTCTCCTGGGTGAAGGAGCTCCAACAGTGTATGAGAGCATTACAAGGGCTGGGCTTTGGTCTTCCTCTGGACCTGCGGCTCTGCCAAGACCTCCTTCCCAGCAGCTTCCTCTAACTGCACAAAGGAATGGGTCCCCAGGGATGCCACTAACCTGCTCACCAAATGTGCAAGGAAATGAGTTGCCAGCTCTGAAAATGAATAGCTCTGAAGGTGCAAGAACGTAATGTGTGGAGGCAGGATTGGACTTGGAAGGTGATTCTGACAAAGGGAGTATGTTCGTCAGCGTGGCAGCCGTGCTTCCAGGCAGTGGGATGCCGAGGCTCAGATGGCACGAGTTCCCGTTCTCTGCTTTTGTGGAAAGGTGCCTGGGGGGTTGCCACAGGCATCAGCCCTGTGCCACGCACTGTTTGGGACAGATGAGCAGACAGAGAGACCGGGCACCCAGGGCCCTGTAGGGGACAAGGGTGACTATAGTAAGACACAGAGAGTGCAAGGTGGGACTGAGATGGGACAGCTTTCAGGATGGGGAGGCTGAACCAGAGCTGAGGACATTCCTAGCTGGGGCATTAGCATGACCAGAGCCCTGGAGGGGAACTGTTTGATCGGAAGTAGGAAATAGCCCAGTATCAGTGTCGGAAGGCAGAATTAGCGTGAGGAGTCCAGACAGAGAAGCAGCATTAAAAGTCTCTCTCTAATGGTCAGTAATTCCTGCACGCCTGGGTGGCTCAGTCAGTTAAGCAACTGACTCTTGATTTCGGCTCAAGTCATGATCTCATGGTTCATGGGATCAAGCCCTGCATCAGGCTCTGTGCTAAAGGCATGGAGCCTGCTTCGTATTCTCCCTCTCCCTCTCTCTTTGCCCTTCCTCTGTTCTCGCTCTCTCTCTCAAAATAAACAAATAAACTTAAAATTTGAAGAAATCTTTATAATAGTTGATATTCCCTGACTACTGACCTGCAGGTGTTCAGAGAAAGCCCCTCACATAGGGTCACCTCTGACGTAGGTCCCTCCCCTGAATTGATTTGAGGACTAAAAGAGAGAGATGTGTAAATGGCCACAGTCCCTGGCTTCAGCTCAATGCACTCACCTCTCCATCCTCAGGACCTTGCCCACGCTATTGCTTCGACATGGGCGCTCCCTACAGCCTCTGTTCTCATCCTGGTGACCATTTAATGGTAAATGTCCCCTCCCTAGAGAGGCATTTGGAGCTATCTTATTAAAATCGCCCATCCGCCTCACTTAGTCTCCATTCCAGAGCTATGTGCATGTCCTTCCAAGTACACCTCAGCCTTGCATTTTTTTTCTCAATCCCTTGGGCTTTGTCTGGGTCCCTTCTTGTATCTCTGTCCACAAAGACAAAGACCCTGTCCTCTTCTGGGCCCCTGTTGTCCAGGGCTCTGCAGACATGCATTGAATGAATAAACACGTTCATGCTTGATGTATTTTTAAACATGTCTCATCTGTTTTATAAGAGGCTTCTGTCAAAGATGCCAGAACCACAGAGAGCAGGTTTTTGGTTGAAGCAAAGCTGAGCATTGGGATCAATAGGATCGACAGCCGTCAGGAAGCGAAATCCTTGGGATCTGAGGTCAGAGTACCCAGGTGGGAATTTTGGCTCCCTACTGACCCGGCTGATAAGCTCCTTGAGCACAGAGTGTTCCGGTGCTTGGGACAGGGAGCACCACTGAGTGTTCAAAGAATGCATAGAGAGATATTTGCACCTCTTTCTTTCTAGTGTTTTTGCTTCTACTAGTGTTTTTGTCTTTGGGCCATCAAAAGTCTGAGATACTTTTATGTCGTCCTATCACGTTTGGTCCTTGTATTCCTATTTATTTTTAGCAAAAAAACCAAAATAACATAAGATAAATGCATCTACTGTGATTCCAATATGATCGTGCTATTTAGTTCCTCTTTCGTTCAGCCCAATGAAAGGGTGATTACTTAGAACTTTGATACATTCCTAGCTCTTTGGACCAAATGGGTGGTGGACTGTCCCTGCTCCCTGGAGTTTTCTTTTCTAGCCCCGGGCTGTGGTGGCTTATAAAATCCCTCCACAGTCTTTGAACTACCAAACAGTGACCCCTCCCAACAAATCGGCCCATCAAGCTGATGTTCTTCATCCCTGTTAGTGGGCCTGAATTTCCAGCCCAGACCCACTTCTAATGGGAGTTTGTACTTTCTGGGGCGGAAAGCTGAGCTTGGCACAATCCAAGTGCCTCTTTGTTTATGCCCGTTTGCCTATGATGAAAAAGACACTAATTTTCCAACACAGAAGCTGATGGTCTCTGTCAGCCACTCTTCCACAACTAATTTCCCTCCCTCCTCCCCTTTTCTTCCTCCTCTCCTCCCTCCTGGATTAGAATCCTGGTTCCTCCAATTAGTGGTTGGTTGACCTTAGTTACATGATTTCATCTGTTTGTGCCCATTTCCTTCTGTCTAAAGTAATTGTTCCTACTTAAAATTCTGTTTGTTTGTTTTTTTAATTTTTTTTTCAAGGTTGTTTATTTATTTTTGGGACAGAGAGAGACAGAGCATGAACGGGGGAGGGGCAGAGAGAGAGGGAGACACAGAATCGGAAACAGGCTCCAGGCTCCGAGCCATCAGCCCAGAGCCTGACGCGGGGCTCGAACTCACGGACCGCGAGATCGTGACCTGGCTGAAGTCGGACGCTTAACCGACTGCGCCACCCAGGCGCCCCTTAAAATTCTGTTTTTAATATTACATGAGAAAATGTGTGTGTGGTCCCGGACAGCTTGCCTGGTGCTTAATAAATGCTTCATAACTGGGGGCTGCTATCCGCTCTATTTCCTCGATTCTCACCCTTGCTCTGGCCCCCTCTCTCTCCTTCCTCTTCCTTATGCACTCCTTCTTCCTTCTAGTATATAAATTATTCCTCCTTCCCTCCCTTCTTCTTCATCTCCCCTTTGTAATTCAGCTCCAGTGATTACCTAATAATCAGCTTGACCAGAAGTTACATTATCATCCATCTGAAATGTTCAATTGGGTTCCCGGGCCCTTTGAACCAGCGAACATCAATACAGAGTTGGTTTATTACGGCACCGATATTTACGACGGCAGGACAGTGTGGCCTTGTCTCCTCTCCAGCAGCCACTGGATGGTAGACGTAATCACAGAAGAGTTTATGTTCTCTAATCAGGATGTAGGAGCATCAAAGGAAACAAACCTCTTAATCTCGGGTAAGATTTTTCTTAGGACAAAGCAAGTAAAAAATATGCTTATTATGCCAGGACTTTGCATCCTTTTTCTGACTTGAGCAAAGGCCCATAAATTGTTTTCCCACTGTTTTCAGGCCAGCTGTTAGCTGTGTTTGCTGACTCTCTGAATTATCGGCCAGCATGTTGGCACCTTGTTAATCATGGCAACGTTTCCTCTGCCTCTTTTTGGAGAGAAATTCTGCTTTCTAAAGGAAGACACCTTTTGGCCAATCAGAGTTTAATACCAGGTGATGGCCACCCATCTGTTCCTGAACTGCTACCTTAGCAGGCAGTGCATTGTCCCTTCACCTTGTAGCATTGTTTGTTACTATTTCCTCAATTTGAGCAAATGTGGGGCGATGGCAGTGAGCGGACCTGCCACCCCAGGACATGGGTTCCAAGAGCAGCCCAGGCTGCACCCTCTACCGGCTGGGTGGCCTCAGGGCGTTTCACCTGCTTATACATTGCTGTGCTCATCAGGGTGTGCACGAGGGGAGACCAGCCCTGTCCTGCTAACGTCACAAGTTTGGGGTGACGACCAGGTGAAATGACACGGTGTGAAGCCAATTTATTGTTCTTCAGAACTTCAGAAGATACGATTATGTCCTAAGCGTTGAGAGGGCACCAAAGGAAAGGAACTGGCACTTATGGAGTGAGCATTGCTGACCTGGCAGGGCTCCAGACACTCTCCTGTGTTTCTCTCATCTGAACCCTCCAGAAAGTCAGGTTGTACTGTTGTGGGTTTTGTTTTTTAACTTATTTATTTTGAGAGATTGAGAGAGAGAGAGAGACAGAGAGAGAGAGAATCCCAAGCAGGCTCTACACTGTCAGCACAGAGCCCGACGCGAGGCTCCACCTCACAAACTGTGAGATCATGACCTGAGCCAAAGTCAGACACTTAACGCCCCCGCGTCGTACTTTTGCTTTACATACAACAAACCTGGGAGTGTAGAGGTCAAGTCACTTGCTCAAAGATACACACACAGTAAACGAACGACAAAGGTGAGGTCTGACTGTCTCTTCCCCAAAACAGAACCTGGTTCTTTCTATTACACCATACTCGTAAAGCCAATGAATGTGTTTCCCCTCTTAAAAAAAAAAAAAAAGACGGAAGGGAAAGAGGAGGAGAGGGAGGAAGCAGGGAAAGAGGAAGGGAGGAAGGAAGGGAAGAAAGGGAAAAATAGCAAGCAACTGATTAAGGGTTATCTTTCTCAAAATATGCGGATATCATGTGGTTTGATCAGATCAGCTTTAACAATCTGTTTCGCTCCGGCCACATTCTTTCTTAAATATTTATTGAGCAATAGCTTACTGTAGATACTGTGGTTGTTCAGTTGAGTTTTACTGACTGATCCCACCCAGGCCAGCAGTGATGAATAGTCCAAATAAAACAAGCGGTAAGTGGAGAACTCTACTCTTTCCACAGACAGGTAAATGAAGGCTTCAGAGAAGTTAGAGTAATTTGCTCACTTCCAGGCTCTGCCTCCTTGATGTTCCAGTAACCAGCTAAATGGGCTATTTGGCAGCCGAGACGCAAACAAAATATAGTAGGTCATGGAATGTGGCCTATGTGTTGAGAAACAACCAACCGCTGGTCAAATACAGGCCTTGCAGTTATAACACCTGCATTTGCTCTTGACCCTTCCTTTAATGAGGGATCCCTTGGGCCAAGGCTCTTACCTGATTTGAGTCCCCGTGTCCTTGTCTGAAACCGAGAGTAATCAATCACAAGTGGCAGCCATATGTGAAGCGCAGAGCCCTGTGCCTGGCCATAGTGGGTCCTCAACTAGTGTGCGGTCCTCCTGCCCCACACTGCCCACCCCACCCCCCGCCCGTGATCAGGGAAAACTCCTGCCAAATTCCACCAGAGCTGGGATCTTACGGAATTTTGTTTCCGGATGAAGCCTCCATACTATTTGGATGACTTTCCTCCACCTCCTTTTATGATGACGTGACAAAGATTCTTCTGGTTGTGTTGTTTTTCCGTTTTATAAAGTGGCCAAGATAACAAACCTCATGCAACCTTGGCTCCGCAGTACATTTCCATGTTAATTAATAGCAGCCTCAATCCGGCGAGTTTTTAGGAAAATAAATGACATATATTCAGGTGTCTGGTTTTTACCACCATTAAACTTAACTACCCTGTTTGTGTCCTTTATTGCTTTTATTTTATAAAGAACATAAAAAAAAAAAAAAGCTACAATACTTCAGCCAGGGGCCAGGAGGAAGCCGCCTTTTCATATTTATAATAGCTTCAAATAAAATATGTTCCAACACTCCCAGGCATATGGCTGCAAACGGTTGTTTAGAGGGGCCCCTTTCCCCGCCCCTGATTCTTACAGGCATCAATCTTATTTTCCAGTTCCTTTGCTGGATTAAATTTATGAAATGCTCAGCCCTCAGGGTGATAAATGTGTTGATTGTCACCACTTCCTCTTTTCAGTTTCCAATTAACATGATTGGTATGGAATGTGCACAGACAGCTAGGTCTCGATACTTTACATCTTGCAGCCCAGTAGCTGAGCCAGCACAGATTTCAGCGACACCCCCCCCCCCACCCCTCTCAGGTCGGTTCCCTGCTCACACACCTTTTAGAGCGTTTAACAATAGCTCAATATTATTTCCATCCATTTGGGGGGGAGGGAACGCCTCGATTTAAGATCTGAAGATGCAACTTGTAATTTTTCTTGAAGAAATTCCACTGAGTATAAGTAATTTTCTATAACATTTTCATACTATGGGCAGCGTCCTATTTGCATAGGAAAATAGACTGAGCTTGTAATCAGGCAGTACTACAAGTGATTGCGAGGCTTTTTACAAATGCAAAGTGACAGGGCAAAGGTAGAGAGCAATAAAGAAACGGAGTGGCTCCAGGGTGTTCGTGAAGGGCTGATTGCCTTTCACTTCTGCGTTATTCTAACAGCCCAGATCCAAGTCCCAAGAAAAGGGTAGAGGATCTAAACAGAGGCCTGTGGCCCTCCTCTTCCCCTCCCCCTTGTTCTCCTCCTCTTCATCTCCCATAAACTCTTGGCCAGCAGTGTCACCATCTGAGTCACCAGTGGGCAGTTTGGTGCTGTGGAGAGAATGCGGTTCTTTTGTGGGAGGCCAAGCTTGAGTCTATTCTTGACCTTATCGTTTTGAGTGGAGGGACTTGTACCCCTCGATTCCAATTCTGGCATCACAAGAAGAGAAAAACAAAAACACAGTACGTACCTCTCCCAGGCATGAGATGAAATAATGTCAGTAGAACAGCTGGTCTGAAACAGGTGCACAGTGATGTAGTAGCTAATGGCCGAGATGCCCACGGGGCTGCTTGGCTTCCAGTCCCAGCTCTACCCTTTCCTGGTTGTGTAGCCCTGGAAAAATTATATAACTTCTCTTGCTTCTGTTTCTTCATCTATTAAATGAGAATACTAATCATAGAATAGATTTTATTATTGCGAGAAATAATAAAATGGGCTGGGGGCTTAGGCTGTGTGACGCTCTGAAAATGTAATTGATGAATTGAACATTCATCAACAGCCTGTTATTACTTCCTTCAACTAATATTTGAGGAGCAGCTACCATGTGTCAGGCGCCCTCCTAGATACCTGTCATGGCCCAGAGATGAATTAGAGCCCTCAGAGTCAGCTCAAGCATGACACTCGAAGGGGGGGGGGGGGCTCCTGTGTACTTAATCTCTGACCATATTAGATGACTCCTCTTAAAATCAGAGCCTCTTCTTTCCAACACCGATCAGTGTTAGATGTTTCCTCTGTGTGCTCATTCAATTACTATTCCATCTGTTAAGCCATCAGCCCCATGAGAATAGGAATTCTGTCTGTTTTGGCTCATCACCAATGTTTAGTGCGAGGCGTGGGGCATGCCAAGAGCTCAGTCAATATTTGTTGAGCACGGAATGGAGGCAGTGTCTCCTCCTTTGAAAACCTGGTATTTTGGCAGAGTTGTCAAACTTGGAAAATTCTGTAATGTTCTACGTAAAAAAAAGTGTTGGAGAAGTTCAAAAAGCAAAGGACTCCATTCTGGCAATGGAGGAAATCTTCCTAGATGTAGGGACTTAAAGGGTGAGTAGGAGGTCTTCAGGCTAAAGGGGGGAAGGCAGGCATCCCAGACAGAAGAGAGAGTATGTGCTAAGGCGTAAAGACATGAAAGTGTGTTGGGATTAGTGACATGGCTAAAGCTCAGGTAAGCCTGGTATAAGGAGGGTTGGGAGACAGAATCTGGTGTAGACACCCTTGCCTCTTAAGCACGTAGCTCAGTGCCTTGCCTGTGTTTGCTGCCCAATATTTTTTCACTGAATGTCAAATGAAAGGGCCAATGCTCATATTCAGGGAGAATACAAAGTACTTGAACATGAATAAATAGACACAAAGGTATATTATTTAAGATACAAGTTCTAGCTGCGGTAAGAAAGACCAGATAGTTGAAGAGTGGTTTACGTTAGAGAGATGTTTACTTTTGTCTCCTACAACAACCTGAACAGGAACAGCGGTTCTGTGGCACTGAGGACCTGGGCTACATTTATCTTGTTGTTCTGCCTTCTCAACACAGTTTTGTTTTTCTGGATCCAAGATGGCTGCTCCAGCTCTTGCCACGCTATCCCCATATGCCTGTGGATGGGGAAGAGAAGGAGCTTCTCCTCCCAGGGGCCAGGAGCTAGCCTCGAGAGAGGTGGAGAAAGATTATCTTGAATTGTGTGATGGTTAGCCTTATGTGTCAAGTTGGCAGGGCCGCGGGATATCTGATGAAATGTTATTTCTGGGTGCGTCTGTGACAGTGTTTCTGGAAGAGATTAGCGTTTACGTTGGTGGACTGAGTAAAGCAGATTGTTCTCCCCAGGGTGGGTGGGCACCATCCAATCCACTGAGAACCCGAGGAGAATAATAAGGGGGAGAAAGGTTGGATTCATTCTCTCTCATCGTCTGACCGCTTATTTAGGATATTGATCTTCTGCCCTTGATGTTCCTGGTCCTCAGGCCCTTTGCACAAGGCTGAAATCTACACCGTCAGCTTCCCTGGATTTCCAGCTTGTATATGGCAGATCATGGCACTTTTCAGCCTGCATAATTGTATGAGGCAATACCCTATGATCAATCTCTTTCTAGATCTATCTATCTCTCTATCATCTATCTATCATCTACCTATCATCTCTATCATCTAGCTATCCATCTAGCTCTCCATCAATCATCTATCAACTATTGGTTCTGTTTCTCTGGAGAACCCTTACTACAACAAGCTGGGTCACCGTGGGACCAGCTAACATTTTAACTACCACAGGGTAAGTAAAAACAAGTATTGATGTGGCACTTAGCCATCTCTGCTCAGTCGGCTTCCATGCATGTCAGGAGCCCGCTAAAATAGGACTTATTATAGGACAACTGGGCTCCTGGGAGACTCTGATTCAACTTCCATCCTTCTCTGAATGTGCAGTTGGACTTCCTTCAGTGAAAAAGAGATCTTTCTAGAGAAAAGGGTCAGTACAACTTACACATGCTAATGTGAGAAAGTACCCTGATGTGCATATACCAGTTATGAGAGGTGTTAGGAATCAGCTACTACTATTATGATACAAATGTGTAGAATGGACATTTTCTGTATGGATTTGAATTCCTACACTTGTATTATGAATGCACTTTATCGTGTAGGAGAGAAATGGGTAGGCTTATAATTAGTTCAGCATGCTTTAGGGGCCATGGTGACATGGGGGGGGGGTCATAAACTTCCTTATCTACAGCAGAGCATGA
This sequence comes from Neofelis nebulosa, assembly GCF_028018385.1. Lineage (NCBI taxonomy): Eukaryota > Metazoa > Chordata > Mammalia > Carnivora > Felidae > Neofelis > Neofelis nebulosa. Next base: position 75,297,273 of record NC_080795.1, on the reverse strand, counting down.
GAGCTTGTTATGCTTAGGATACCCTTCATAATTCATGTCACATGGGTGCTGGGGAGGTTGGAAAAATTAAAGAAAAGCAGAACCTAGGAAGGAGGGGAATTCATCGAATTCTTTCCTTCAGGATGGGGAGAGGGTGAGACCAGTGGCACTGGTAGGAAGAACCTGAGTACTTCAGACCAGGGGCTGTGCCAGTGACAATTCTGTGAGTTTCCACATCTTTTATCAGATTATTTTTTTCCAGCACATGTTCACTTCCTCCCACCTTTGGGGTGGATTGTATTCTCCTGCTTCACTAACTTTTGCTTAGACGATAGAAAGTGAGCAGATTTATTTATTTGTTTGAAGTTTAAAAAATTTATTTTGAAAGCAAGCGAGTGCAAGTCGGGGAGAGGCAGAGAGGGAGAGAGAGAGAGGATCCCAAGCAGGCTCCATGCTGTCAGCACAGATCCCGACACGGGGCTTGAACTCACCAACTGTGAGCTCATGACCTGAGCTGAAGTTGGATGCTCCGCCGACTGAGCCACCCAGGCGCCCCTGAGAAGATTTCATAAGGGCAGATGATATAAATCCTATTTAAAGTGCTGGCACAGTTTGGCTGAGCTCCTGGACTCCAGTGATATCCCTTGAGAGGTGCATGCCCAGGAAGCCCCTGTCCCTTCAACCTGGGCCCCGGGATGGGGACAGGCGGAGCAGACCTAAACCCAAGTCTGGAGCCAGGCCTGCTGCCCAAAGCAGCTCAGCCGAGCAGAGACCAGCCCACGTGAGCCAAACTGTGGTTGGCCTGGAGATCCACAAGCATGGGAATAAAAGTGCTTGTAAGCCTTGGAGTTCTGGGTTGTCTGGTTATGCAATCTCGACATAGGGATGGCTCACAAATGCAACAAGCTTCTGGTTTTTATTTGATATTGTTTTCCCACGTGCATCACAAATGAACGGCACCTGATTCCTCGTGCATGTGAGGGTCCACTGAAGGTGAGCAGGGGGTGTGGTGTGAGGAAGGGCTCTGTTCTATATAGTCATTCATGGATTCAGGCTCCTTCCATCTCCTGGGTCTCTCATGCCTCATACTTCGTTAAATCCTACACATTTGTCAGCAGGTGGATGAAGAGAGAGGGTGTAGAGGCTTGTCAGAGGCTTATGGGTACCACGCACGTTCTGGTGAGTCTGTGGCCTAACCTAACTGCAAGGAAGATTGGCAAATATAATCTCACCTTTTTTCTAGGAGGAACGGAAATTTGTCTGATGGGCAATTAGCTAGTCTTCCTTATATGGGAAATGGAACAGGTGGATGCATTCCCCATTATTGCCAGAAAGAAAGTGACAGGGAAGCACACAGGCCAAAAGTGAGAGGGGCTGGAGTAACCGCGGGGGACACGTGTGAGAGGGGCTGGAGTAACCGCGGGGGACACGTTGTGTGTGACAGGAGGTGACAGAGGAGGAGGCAGGAACACAGACAGATCAGACCTCAGACATCGTAATTCACGTACATGGGAGCAGACTGATGTCCTCTGTGGTTTTAGCGAGCCACGGAAGTATTTTGGCAGGACCTGGACGCCTCAGATCTGCACTTAGAAGCTCCCCGTGGACACAGCGGGCAGGGTGGCTATGTGGGCCTCTTGGGAGAGGCCAGGGAGGTTGCTACCCTGGTTTGGGGAGGCTCAGGGCCTTCACTGGAATTCCGGTTGTTGAGCCGGGGAGAGACCAGAGGCCAGAAAACTTGGGAAAAACAAAACTTGAGCAGCGACAAAGAAACAAGTCTTTGGGTGGGATCCAGGAAGCAAGAATCAGAAAATTGAAAGGAGAAACTAGGAGAGTTTAAAAGTGCCATAAATAGGAGTGCTAAAGGGGAGGACTCGTTAGGACCGAATAAAGCGATACAGCAGAGACCCACGCACCAGCCACACAGCGAGCGCTTATCCCTGTGAGGCCCTCCGGGGCTGTGGCGTGGCTCTGTTCCTTTCCCATGTCAGATGCAGAGTGTGGCTTCATCAGGCCCCTAGAACAAGAAAAGACCTCGAGGTCATCTGGAGAGGTGCGTCTCAAAAGCCGGCAGGCGTCTTGTTAAAGCCCAGACTGAGGGCACCCAAGCAATACGGCTGATTCCCTGGGCCTGGGAGGAGCGCGAGGATGTGTGCATCTAACAGGCTCCTGGGTGACCCTGACACTGCCCGGCCATAGACAACACTCTGAGAACGCTAGAGAAAACCACTCCTTGTATAGACTGGAAAGCCCAGGTTCAGGGAGGGGGAAAGACTGGCTCTGCCAGAAATGACCCACGCTCGAAACGTTTTCTCCAACCCCATTACCTTACCATCCCCCTCCCCCCCCCCCCCCCCCCACCCCGGCAGCGTGCATCAGGACATGCCCGCGTCCATCTCGGTCTTCCCTGGTGTCTCCCAGAGCACCTGCCCACTATCCTGAGCCCAGTCTCCGCACGTCCCTGTGCTGGATAGCCGCAAGTTTAATTGACTAACCACCAGGCAGACGAGGGAGTAAAGAGAGGGGCTGAAGTAGGATCAGCACACCTTTCTGTTATCATTAAAGAAGAAAATTGGCTTGGAGCAGGGGGAGAAAAACACCAAAAACCTATGGCTGCAATCCTGTGTAATCTCTATCCTTTCATTCAGCTCCAGAGTCCCCTCCCAGGGGGCTCTTTCTTTCCCTGCCAAGCGTCCATTGCACAACCAGGTGCTTGTGTGCTGTCTCCCCACACTCCTACCCTAGACTCTCCAGCAGAGCAGGGCTTGCCTGTGTCGTAAGGGTCAGGTTAATGCCTATGAGCAGCCCGAGGGCGAAGCTAAGTCTTCTTGCTCTGTCTTCTGCATTCAGCACGATGCAAGGATTTTCGTGTGGCAGTCAGTATCCAGCCAGGAACAGAGAATCCATGCCAGGTGGCTCAGGAATCTAATGCAGGGAACTAATTACAGAGGTGTTGGAAAAGCAGACAGCAGGGAAAGGTGAGGCAACGCAGAAATTAACAAGCGCAGAAAGCTGCCACCCTGGGGCTGAAGGGACCATGAGTGACAGTGCTCCCCCGGAGCCCCGTAGCTGGCACTGTGCAAGGGAGTCGGGGCGTCGGAAGAGGGGCCTCCCAAGGGTTCAGCCAGAGCTGAGCAGGTGAGGTTGCCTGCAATAGATGAGACCTGAAGAAGGTAACTGAGGGCATGGAGAACAGAGTCACCTCGCAGGCTCTGGAACGACTGGGAGGGAGTTGGAACTGGTGCAAGTGACTAGGGTAAGAGCTGACATAAGGAAAAAGCCAGAACCACTGACAAGAGTTTGCCAGAAGCAGAGCGGGAAGGGCTCCTCCTGTTTTCCTAGCCTGGGTTCTCTAGAGGCAGAGGCTGACACAGGGGATTGTGTGCAAGGCATGCACTAAGAGAGGCTCCCAGGAGAGATCTGGATGGCCAGGGGACTGTAATGGAGAAAGGCAGGGATTAAGCAGGGACGGGGTTCTGGGTGAAGTCTAATGTCAGCCAGATGCTGCAGGGAACTTTGGAATACAAATTGCATCTTGGTGTTTGTCCTGCCTTGAGCCATGAGGATGGGCTTTTGTACACCCTACACAAGTCAGTGCTTGGATAAGCGTTCCGGAGTGTTCTCTGACTCTGAGCCAATTCCAGGTGAGGTAGTCCTAGCTGTGGGGAGGGCGGGGGTGGGGGGGAGGGCAGTCCCAGGGAGAAAATGGGAAATGTGAACCTGCCCCAGGAGCACGCTCAGTAGCGGGAGATGGGCACCCCAAACTTAAAAGGCCCCCCCCAGGGATCTGAATGGGGCACCAATCATGTCTACTCCATAATTCTTAATGTTCCTTTCTCCTAACATGATTTTTATGGGTTGAATTTAACTCATGGAGTTAAACATGGAGGGTTTGTTGGAAGACATGGGGTGGGAGGGGGTTGAACCTGAGGACAAACAAGCAACTGACAGGTAGTAAGTGCTCAATAATATCTGCTAAGCTGAATTATACTTCCCCCGCACCTTCTAGACTTTTTGGTGCTTTGCAAAAATTGAATCTGTCAACAGCAGTTGAAGATTTACCATCACTAAGGAAATAGTTTTCAGGAGAAAATTATCATTTGCCTAAGAGTGCATGACAGATACTGATTTTGTGTCAAACATAATACAATTTACTCATGGACCTAAAAGGAGTTGAGGGAAAGTGTGGATTCAAATTCCAGTTGGATGGGGTTGACCCACGACTGGCCCCCTTCTGAAGGGTTGAACCAAAAATATTTTAGAGCTATTTTTTTTCTCCTAGATACAGAAAATGCATTTTCAAGAAGAGTCCAGAGTCAGCTGACGTGTGAATTTTGTGCAGATTTTGAGTTAAAAGCCTCGAATCGCAGTGCTGATTTATAATAGAACTTTACCATCTTGGAAATTTGTTTTATAGGTTCTTTCTAGAATTAACAGTGTGCTCCGCCATATGATGTCTCAGGGGGATCCCACCGCATGGCCTGCCAGCTAGTTGTTCTCATGTAATTGTATAGAATATTTGCTCAGCATCTCACACCTTTTAGAAAATGTTAGTTCATGGAAGTTACCTGGTGTCCAGAAGACTCTGGAATTCATACAATGAAAAAACCCAAACTCGTTAAAGAGAACAGAAAGAGAAATGTGTAGTAGCACTTCTAAACGCCAGGCACAGTGCTAGGTTTCACCATCCACTCGTCTTCTTCCCATAACATTTCTACAAGTTTATATAGGTGTGATGCAGAGCACAAGACAGATTCAGACAGGTCAGGTGGCTTCCCCGAGGCCACATAACTAGAGGTGACAAAACCAAGATTTGAACGTGGATCTCACTGACTCTGTAGCCCACGACACCGAAGAGATCATAATAGTAACACTGATAATTAACATCTATGCTTTGGGCTTTGTACACTCCCCTACCTTTGCTTGAATGCCTACCCCTCCCCACTTTCTCGTATGCACCTGTTAGACCTCAGATGCGATGTCGCCTTTCTGGAAAGGTTCCCTTTTAGTGCCCGGGTCTGTGACAGGTGCTCCTTCCTACGTGATCCTAAAACACACTGTGCTTCCCTGGTAACAGTGATTATAGCTTACATCCCTATGTTCTTATGGACTTCATCTCTCTGGGCGTGCTGTGAGCAGAGGGGCTTTCGTTATTCTGTCTACACACACACACACACACACACACACACACACACACACACATTACTTTAATTGACCACCTTTATTCTTTTCCTCCTTTCCAGAACCTTTACTTTAATTCCTAAATATTAGTATTTATCAGTAAGTCTCATATTTACCAAGTACAGAGAAGAACTCAGTCCTGCAAAGGGTGGGTTCAGTGAAGTAGTTATTCCATCCCCGCAAAGGGCATGCTACCTGGTTGTGGGGTATCTGTCAGTGCGCATTTAAATACAGTGAGCAGAGCAGTCACTGATTCAACAGATGCTGTCACTTCCAAAAGTATTTATTAAGTGTCTTTCCTGTGTTAGGCCCTGTGCTCACAGCTTCCTCCTTGAAGGATTCCAAGCTTCTGCTTAGAGCTCTCAAGACTCCTTTTGCCTAAAAACCTATAAACTGACATTTGAGCTAAACTACATGCCAACAGAATGACCTGAGGAAATGATTTCATCCCTGTAGACATCCGTCCTCTGAAAAAAGAGTTGTCAGGATGTAATTTTAATAGCGTTACTGAAAGTATAGCATGTGTGGTATTTAGTACAGTGCCTGGAATAGAGTAGATGACTGTTCAAAAGCACTGGCAGTCATCTTCATTATTACTGCATTATATTCTCTTTTTTCCCTTTCGCAATTATGGCAGGTGTTGAGGCAAGGTGATTGTTACTGTGTTCCTTAGATTAACACAGACATTGAGGGAAGGGGTTTTCTACTGTGTTTACTGGGAGGAAACAGTTTCGGAAGAACACTTCTGTTTCCTCTGCCCACTCTCAGAGCATGCTAGGACACAGTTCTTACATGGTCCACATGAATCCTCTGTCAATGGTTTTGCTCAACTAATACCATAAACAGCATATTTTATTATCACAAAATTCATGTTTTTTCTTTATTGGTTAAAAACCCAGGGGCGCCTGGGTGGCTCAGTTGATTAAGCATCCAACTCTTGATTGTGGCCCAGGCCGTGATCTCATGGTTTGTGAGTTTAAGCCCTGCATTGGGCTCTGCACTGACAGTGTGGAGCCTACTTGGGATTCCCTCTCTCTCCCGGTCTCTCTGCCCCTCCCCCCTTTCCTCCCTCCCTCCCTCTGTCTCTCTCAAAATAAATGAAGAATTAAAAAGAAATCCATATTGGAGGAAGGGTATGATTAATCATGAGTTCTTCAAACTATTATCCCATTTTTCTCTGTTTCACAAATTAAAAAAGTGAGGCTTAAAGAAGTTGGGTCACCCCAAGAGAAGTGCAGAGCTAGAATTTGAACGTGGTCCCACCCAACTGCATGTCCAGAGCAATCCCTTTCTCTCCCTTGGCATCTGTCAGCCAAGGGACCCAATGTGAGGACAGGTCATTTGTAAGTAAGCTCCATATTCACAACTCAAATTTAGAAGGAAGCCTTGAATCATTGATTCAAAAGTAATATCATGAACAAAAAACTGGTTTTATTATATGTAAGAAAATAATTGAATTAATAATCAGGTTTTCATAACACAGTAAGTTAGAACACAAGGGGTTTCAGTTCCTGTTCTGACACATGAAGAACTTTGAAGTTGTCACTGCCATTCTCACAACATGATAGAAGCCAACCAAACTGCAAATCAGTAACTGTTCTTAGATTCTTCAGAGAATTGAGGTCCCAGGGCAATCTACTGCCACCAAAATCAGAGAAATCAAAAGGTAGATACAGAGAATCACAGCTTACTGGGAGCAGAAGCCCACACTAGGAGCCAGTATTATTGAGGGCGCTTTAAGCTATCTTTGATGATTTGCCAGAGGCTCGGTGTGGACTAGCTTGAGGGTTAGAAAATCCAAGGGTAGGGGGCAGTCTTAGAAGGGACCCACACTTTAATAAGCTTTACTTCCAGGAGTCTTTCTAGATTCTCAGGTCAGGATGAATTTTGGAGAAAAATCCCCTCATGCTTCTAGCAGAGGTGAGGGAAAAGTAGACATTTTGAAATAAGTTCAGAACTTTCTGTTCTCCTTAATCAAGTTATCCCTAAGAGAAACTGTTTTACCAGAGGTTAACTCAGTGGAATTTTACTAAAGCCTAGATGACCTACTTAATATAGTACTAGGAGTTCTACGCAGAGCAATTAGACAAGAAAAAGAAATAGAAATTATCCCAATTGGAAAGGAAGGAGTAAAATGATCTCTGCTCACAGATAATAAGATGTTATATGTAGAAATTCCTAAATATTCCACAAAAGTCCTATTAGAACTAATAAATGAATTCAGCAAAGTAGCAGCATACAAAGTTAACACACTCAGATCAGTTGCATTTCTATACAATAACAATGAACAACCTGAAAAGGAAATTACAAAAACAATTCCAAGTACAATAGCACCAATAAATAAATAAATAAATACATACATACATACATACATACATACACACACACACACACACCTAGAAATTAACTTAACCAAGAAAGTGAAAGACTTGTACAATGAAAACCATATAAAACATTGCTGGATGAAATTAAAGAAGACTTAAACAAATGGAATTACATCTTATGTTCATGGACTGGAAGACTTAATGTTATTAACATGTGTATACTACCCAAAGAGATCTAAACATTCAGTGTAACCCCTACCAAAACCCAATTGATTTTTATGGAAACAGAAAAACCCATACACAATAAAAAATGGTGGGTGGGGAGTGGGGGAGAAGCCAGAGGGAAATAATGCTACCTTACCTACAGAGGAGCAAGATAAGAATTTCATCTATCGTCTCTTCAGAAGCCATGCAAGCAAGAGGGGAATGAAGCTAAATGTTTAAATTATTGAGGGGGAAAACCCCTAGAATTCTGTATAAAGCAATATTGTCCTTCAAAGTAAAGGAAAAATAAAGACAAAAATCGAGGTAATTTGTAGGCAGTAGGTCTGTCTTGCAAAAAAAAAAAAAAAAAAAGCTAAAAGAAGTTCTTCAAAGCATAGGTAAATGATGTATCTCAGAAGCTAGAATCTATGTAAAGAGGAAAAGAACATCAGAGGAATGAATGGAAGTGTACTGGTTTGCTAGGACTCCTGTAACAAAGTACACAGACTGGGCGACTTCACAGCAACTTATATTCTCACAGTCCGAGAGGCTAGAAGTCTGACCTCAAGGAGTCAGCAAGGTTGTTTCTGCAGAGACCTCTCTCCTTAGCTTGTAGGTGGCTGTCTTCTCCCTGTGTCTTCACCTCTTACCTCTGCGTGTGTGTGTCCTAATTTCCTCTTCTTGTAAGGACACCAGTCTTATTGGATTAAGGTTGACCCCAATGATCTCATATTGACACAATTACCTCTTTGAAAACCCTTTCTTCAAATAGTCACATTCTGAGTGACTGTGGGTTAGACTTTAACATGTGAGTTTTGAAGAGCCACGATTCAGGCCATAAGAGAAGGTAAAAGAAAGTCTTTTCTTTTTCTTATTCTTTAGTGATGTAGTAGATTAACGGTTTGTTCAAAATAATAGTAGTGACAATGTGTTGGGTGATGATAGCTCATGTATGAACGAAATTAATGACAGCGATGTATTAAGGAGCAAGAAATTAGGAATATTCTTGAGCATATACACCACTGGTGAAGTCCTATAGGATAATTTGAAAGTGGACTTAGAATGGTAGTTGTAGGGGTGCCTGGGTGGCTCATTCAGTTGAGCATCCGACTCCTGATTTTGCCTCAGGGTCATGGGTTAAGCCCCAAGTTAGACTCTGCACTGAGCATGGAGCCTGCTTAAGATTCTCTCTCTCCCTCTCTCTCTGCCCCTTCCCCACTTGTGATCTCTCTCTCTCTCTCTCTTTCAAACAAACAAACAAAAAAGAATAGTTGTACACCGCAAACTCTGGTACAACCAGTAAACAAAGTTTTTAAATGTTTATTTATTTTGAGGGGGAGAGAGCATGCCTGTGCAAGTGGGGGAGGGGCAGAGAGAGGAGGAGAGAGAGAGAATCCCAGAACAGAGCCCAACTGGAGGCTTGTTCTCACAAACCATAAGGTCATGACCTGAGCTGAAATCAAGACGCTTAACCTACTGAGCCACCCAGGCGCCCCTAAACAAAAAAAAATTTTTTTGAGAAGTAAAATTGATATGCTAAGAAAGAACCAAAAATGAAATTACATAAAATGCTCAGTTAAAATCAGGGAAGGCAGAAAAAAGAAGATGAAAGAAAGAAAGAAAGAAAGAAAGAAAGAAAGAAAGAAAGAAAGAAAGAAAGAAAGAAAGAAAGAAAGAAAGAAAGAAAGAAAGAAAGAAAGAAAGAAAAGAAAGAAAAAGGGCAATAAATAGAAAACAGTGATGAATTAGACAGATATTAATCCGGCTACATCAATAATCACTTCAAATGTTAATGGTCTAAATACACCAATTAAAAGACACAAGGTTTGGGGCGCCTGGGTGGCGCAGTCGGTTAAGCGTCCGACTTCAGCCAGGTCACGATCTTGCGGTCCGACCTCAGCCAGGTCACGATCTCGCGGTCTGTGAGTTCGAGCCCCGCGTCAGGCTCTGGGCTGATGGCTCGGAGCCTGGAGCCTGTTTCCGATTCTGTGTCTCCCTCTCTCTCTGCCCCTCCCCCGTTCATGCTCTGTCTCTCTCTGTCCCAAAAATAAAATAAAAAAAACATTGAAAAAAAAAATTTTATAAGGAAATGAAGGAAGATGGAAGAACATTAGCTCAGACAGTTACAGGGAACAAAGGGAGAGCAGGAGACACGGAAGGAAGTGTACAACTGCCTCAGGAAATGAGGAGACTCATGCGTGTGCACGTTCGCATGTGTGCACGCGTGCACATACCTGGGACCTGCTGCTTCTCGAGCTGTGCAATAGGGGATCAAACTATTTGCGGAGTATTTAAAGACTCCCTTAAAGTCTAGGTGATTTAGGGACATTCAGGTGCAGACAGGCTGAGTTACTTCTGCCTAGTTTTTGTTCTGAAACGCAAAAATGTCGGGGCGCCTGGGTGGCTCAGTCGGTTAAGCCTCCGACGCTTGGCTTCAGCTCAGGTAATAATCTCATGGTTTGTGGGTTTGAGCCCCACATCGGGCTCTGTGCTGACAGTGCAGAGCCTGGCTGGAATCCTCTCTCTCCCTATCTGCTCCTCCCCCGCTCATGTGCATAGTCTCTTTCTAAATAAATAAATAAACTTTAAACACAAAAATGTCACCATGGCAATTGCAACTCCAGATCACAATTATCCTGATGTGATGATCAAGAAAATGGTATAAAATTGTTCTTTGTATGCGCATTTTTGAAAATACGCTAAATTATTCACAAGCATCTCGCTGAAACAAATGAACAAGGGACGGTAAATGGAAGTACATTGTCCAATGTTCGTTTGATGTGAGCAAAATGTGTACTTTGTCTTACTTAGTGAGCTTCTCCAGTACCTGATGCCCCCATGCACACCCAGTCTCTACCACTCTAACCTGGCATCTTTCTATGGGGTCTCAAGTTTCTCAGTCATGCTATCTTACACTAGGCATTTCTTCAGGGACTTACTCTTCCATGCGGGAGGGAGTGCCATCAGACAGAGGGAAGGCCGTGTCCGTGTTCTCAGGAGATTGGTGTGGGCTCGAGTGAAGAGGCAGGCAGAGGGCGTGATGTGTCAGTCAAGTTTAAAGGCAGACGGCGCCTGTGAGGCATCTTTGTAACAGTCCCACTCTTTACCAAAGCGCTGCTGTCCCAGTCGGACAGGGGATCAGGTGGCTCAAGGAGAATGACCTTTGTCTAAACATTCCTTGGTGACCTGGGAAGGCACACAGGTGACAAGTATGTGCCAGTTGCCCCTTTTCATGAACACCACCACCCATTTTCCCCAGAAGTTGTCAAAATATTACCAGTTTCTAGGCGTGCCTTGAAAATGGTGGAAAAGCTGTGCTTTGTCACCCCTGTCCCTTGTCTTGAACCTCTCACCTGCTGGTTGGTCCTGGCTGCCAGGTGTGGGCTTGGATTCTAGGTAGGGGACCAGTTCATCTCAAGTTGCCTAGACTTCCCTGGTTTCGGCACTGAAAGTCCCTCATCTTGAGGAAACTCTCAGTTCTAGGAAAACTTACAAAGTTTTAAAGTTATAAGTTTGTAAGTTTAAAGTTTGTAAGTTTTATAAACTTATAAAGCTGGTCACCCTGTTTCTGAGCAAGCTGAGGATGCATGGAGAGCCTGTTGACGTCACAATGCGTAACCTTTAGATCATCTTGGAAATGCCACGCAGGGATATGGGGCAGCATTGTCTGAGGTCCAGGCTCGGATCTCTGGAACTTTACTGAGCTCCGGTAGCATGGGCAGCTGTAGTTGACTTCCTTAGTGCTAAAAGTCGACTTTATAATAAGTGACAAAACTTATTATAATAAAACTTGTTATTTAATGTAACTTATTATAATAAAAGTTGATTACAAAAAATACAAGCAGAAAAATCAGTATCGTTAGCTAGAAAAAACAAAATTAAGAAGTTCTTAAGGATCATGGCAAAATTTTCCAAAGGAAGACTGTATCTTTGGAAATCACAAAATCCACAGGTTGAAGTGAGGTTTAAATGTTTCGGCAGAAGCTTAAGTGAATGAATGGACTCACTCAAGAAAAGGAAAGGGAACCTCACAGGAAATTAACTCTAGTGGGGAGAGCCCTTTTAGAGAGAGCAGAAAAATTTCCTGAGCAGATAAAAACATGAGGCTTGCCCCCGAGGGGGTAGGTGACTACAAAAAATGAACAATAGTTCTAAGAGAAGAAATGGAAAAATTCCTCAGTTCCTTGAAAAGACAGTTGATTGCCCTTTTTAACAAAACTCCTAATAAGTAGTTGACAGTTCAGGGTTGGTGAGACTGGCCAAAGAAACCACAATGAATTGAGAAAAGAAAATGCATGTAGCGGACCAAAATTCCCTGAGGTGGATACTAAATTTGGGCTTCTACAAAAATGGCTTCAAGACCTCGACAGAGCCTCGAAATTCTGGGTTGTCAGATCACCAAAGCTGGCTTATCAGATCACCAGATCAGCTGGGATGGTCAGGGATCCGGGATCCCAGGTGTGTTAACTGGACCCGATGTCACCTCCGCAGGGTTTAGATCCAAGAACGAAGGCTCCCTCCATCAGGCTAACCGCATCTCAGGACAGCTCTTCCTCCTCGAGGGCAAAACAGAGCATCATGTTTTGTTCCTAAGTGTGGTTCTCTCTCCAGACCAGCAAGACTGCCAGATTTTGGTGCACTTCCTTTTCCTGGTGCAAATGGTCTAAGATCCTGAAGAATAACATGAATGATGCCTTTGGTGGCTTGGGCTCTCCTGCTGTGTCTCTCACACTTAAAAGTGGTGTGGCTGGCCCAAACTTCGTCCCTCCATCTCATGATAAAACAACAACACCCCAAATGATCTAATTTAAAAATGGGCGAAAAGCTTGAGTAAGTGTATTGGATAAGTCTCCAAAGAAGATACCGAGTATCCAATAAGTACATGAAAAGATGCTCATCATCACTAATCTTTAGGAAAATGCAAATCAAAACCACAGTGAGATACCACTTAGAGCGCCTTTGTCAAAAAATCAGAAAATAACCAGCGTTGGTGAGAATGCAGAGAAATTGAAAGCCTTGTGCACTGCTGATGGGAATGTAAATTGGTACAGCTACTATGGAAAACAGCGTAGGGGTCTTTCAAAAAATAAAAATAAAGACACCCAGGTGGCTCGGTTCGTTAAGCATCTGACTCGTGGTTTTGACTCAGATCATGGTCTCACAGTTCGGAGGTTTGAGCCCTGTGTAGGTCTCTGTGCTGATGGTGTGGAACCCATTTGGGATTCTCTCTCTCCACCCCCCACCCCCACTCTCACTCTGCCCCTCCCCTCCCTCTCAAAATAAATAAATAAATAAATAAACTAAAAAAAAAAAGTAAATAAAACATGCCTCTTCTTACAAAGTTGCCACAATGACCCCTTTCTCTTGCAGAAAAAGAAACCATTGTTTCCTATCTTAACATGGTGATTGCGAAGATTTTCAGACAACCCATTGATTTTCAAAGCTTGAATGAGCGAAGATTCGCAAAAACAGTTTTATCACCCTTGCGCATTGCTTGAGACAGCGTCTCCCTTGATGGTTCTTTAAATATGCATTAATGTAATAACATGAGGCATTACTCCGTCCCATATTCTCACTGCCGGATTGGAGCGTGAAGGCGACGTAGAGTATAAGCAAACCTGCCCAGATTCCCGCAGCTGCCTGGGGCCTGGGTCAATTGCGGGCTTTGGGACGGTGGTCCTCGGTGCCACGAGGTGAGGGGGTGGTGGGAGCACAGTGAACATGAGCTCACCTTGAATCTGTGACTCTGGATGCTTTTCATCGTGCTTACCGGTCCCTGGCCCCTGCCTGCATCAATCCAGGCTTATTCCCCCACACAGAAGAGGGCCCGCCTCCACACTACGGGAGTTAATGTGGTGATGACAGCCGCTGCCCCGGCCTGGAGAGGTCCCCCTCCTGCTGGCACCCCACCTCTGCCGTGGCGCTTCCGGCCAAACAGGTGAGCGGGCCTGACAGCCGGCTGGCTGGGGCCAGGACAGGGCCGAGTGGCCCGAGTGGAGGTGAGTTGCCTGGCTGTGTGGTGGACGACCGGGCAGAGACTTTGGAAGCCTGGGCACAAGCCACCTCTCCTTCTGAGAACTGAGGCCCTGAATTGCTTTGCATTTTGGCCTTCTCTTCTGTAAAATGGGGGGGCAAGACTTGCCCGGCAAGTCCGTTTTCGTCTGACTCACTGTAGGTGTCGTCCCTGAATCTCATCTCTACTATTCAAGAGGATGCTCCCAGTAAAGTAATTTGATTCTTGCCCTGGCGCTTTTGTAGGAGCTGCTCCGAATGCCTGCGATGTCCTCCCCCTGCTTTGCCAACTACTGCTAGTCTTCCAGTATGCCACCCACATGTCATTCATTGCTTCTTTTCGGAAGGCCACTGCCCCTCTTCCTCCTCTAGAGACACACGGTGCTGAATACCTTCCCCTCCTGGGCTCCCCTTCCGCATCCTGGTCAGTCTTCCCTGATTGAATTGTCATGGGCCATGTCTCTGACTCCTCTGCCAAGCATGGCTCTGTCTCAAGAGTCCACAATTCTTTTTTTGTAGAAGTCTTGCTAGTAAAGAATTTTCGGTTTTGAGGACCATGCAGTTTCTGCCGTAGCTGTTTGATTGTGCTGCTGTACCGAAAACACAGCCACAGGCAATAGGCAAACAAAGGAGTGTGGCTGTATCTCCAGTCGACTTTATGTACAAAACAGGCAGGAGGCCAGAGTTGGTCCACGGGCCAGAGCGCCCGACTCCTACTCTATCCCACACATGTAGCACAGAGCTTGGCAAAGCAAACACTGGGGGAGAGACGTGTTTGTTCCAAATACTGGGCTCAACCCTGGCCCTGTAACGTCTTCTTCCATCCATATGTTCTGCTCCTGTGTCTGGTGGGTTCACTGGATGCAAATAGAAGCCAAGGAGGCCCACTGTATGTGACTTTTGCTCCGGAAGCTATATATTGGTGTTTTTTGTTTTTTTTTTTGGAGGGGGGGGTTGGTTTTTGTTCTTGTTTTGTTTTGTTTTGCTTGAGCCCAATCAGAAGGACAGGTGATAGCATACAAAGGGTGCTGTTCATGGCGTCAGCAGACCTGGACATTTGCTGTGTATTCCTTGGCTGGCCATGTCACGTCACTCTTGATGACACGAGGCTTAGTGTCTTCATCTACAAGATAGGCTATGTGCCTACGTGGGAGGACGATAGTGAAGATCACAGCGATAGCCCACATTCTGTCGCTTGGTAAGCTCGCTTGCTAGTCAAGTGCTGGCTGACTAGAAAAATATCATCCTTATGATTCAACTAAGACTCTAGCCTTCTTAGGCCCGCAGGGGAGACATGCGTTCATTCATTCATTCATCCACGCATTTCATTACCAATCAGGATTGGAAAATTATCAAATAAGGAAGGAAACTATTCCTTTGGGCCAGTACAGACTCAAAGAACATTTCAAGAACATCCTGATCTTCTTTATCATCTCGCTCTATTTTTATATGTCCTGGTGATTTGACCATTGGGTAGGGGTTTAGAGTGAGAGCCACCAAAGCACTTGCCTGAACTCAGCCGGCGAGGGAGTCATGCGTCGTCTGTGGAGCCCCATGTGGAGAATGGGCTGGGGTGACAGAGATTGTTTCTGTTCTACCAAAGTCTCTTCTCCTCTTCTTCCCCAGTCACAGCCACACCACGTGTCCTTCGCAAGGAGACTGAGTATATACGGCTAGTAGACTGAGTCACAGCTGTGGAAATGTCAGCAGAGGGACAATGCTTGTCTTCTGGGACTGGCCCTCAGGAGAAACGAAGCGAACAAGAAGGAAAAACACCCACTAGGTACACTTCTTGCTTTCCTACCGCCTCGTGGGCTGGGAGGGTATTGATGAGGGAAACCCTGGATACCACATGGGAATGACTGCAGCTGGGATCCCTTCACGATGTGGCAGAGCAGAGCTGCCCCTGGCTTGAACCCCCACCTCGGACACTTAACTGAGCATAGCGTCAGCTTCTGGTACTGTGCTGTTGTGTTTTCAGCTACTGAGTTTGAAAGCCTATTTGTTACAGCATTTTCTTACCCCAAATGACACCGGTGTATCTACCTTCTTTCCCCCATTCCATCATGCCTTCTTGTCTTTCTGTCTTCCTACCTTGCTTTTCTTTCTCCAAGTGCATAAGCCCATAATCCTTGAGGTGGGACATGCTTCAGATCGAAAACTTTTCAAATTTTACAAAACTAACGTAGCGCCCAAGGGCTTATCCCTTGTGAGGCCTGAAGCTTATGCAATCTGGGGCACTTCTTCCAGTAAAAGATTACCAGGTTTTGAATACAATACCAGGTACAAGAGCCCCGACGTCTAAGCCTCTTTAGACTGAGTGGCTGAAGCCACTATTCAAATTTATTTATCCATCTGCATAAAAACATATGAAAATTCTACACGGGATCGATGAAGATCATAGATGGCCCCCCAGTAATTCAGGTCAAGTTTTTCCTCTAAATTAGTTAAGGTCAGCTTTGTGCTCACTGTCAAATGAATTTTTTTAAATACAGCTTTCAGACCTTTTTGGATTTCGGAATGGGGGATAGGGGATCTGCATCACAAATGGCCAGTCCTGATTAGGTACCGTGAGGGCAAGAGGGTACCACATGTACAAACCTTTCCTTCAGGGAGTCTGCCATCTCCTAAGGACATGGAGCGTGAGGTACCATAGCTACAGTGTGATTACTGCCACGAGAGTAGCTCACACGAAATGAGAGACTTACGCTACCCAGAAGGACTTTCCGCGGGTGAGTGTTAAGTCCACAGAGAGCCAGGGGTCCTGGAGAGTCCCTACGCCCAATCACTGTGATGCGCCCTGATGCTCACCAGGAGGACGTGGCAGGTGCGGGCATCCCAGACAGTGAGTCAGTCAGAAGCAAACTGACTCAAAGAAGCAGACAGACCTGAGCCCAAATGCTGATTCTTCCCTTATTTATTGTGATATTGGTAAGTTGCTAACCCTTTGGGATCATCAACTATAATTAACGAGACCCAAGAATAGTTGTGTCATTGGCTGCCATTTGTTGCCACGTTGCGAGTATTGTGATTGGTGCTTGAGATGAATGATCTAATTACTGCCCCCCAAACCCTGCAAGATAGATGTATTATCATTTTCAGACAAACAAATCAAAGATCAGAGAGCTTTAGAAACTCATCTAAGACCCAGGTCTCTTTGACCCCAAAGCCCAAACAGGGAACTACTGTTCCTCTGTCTCTTCCAAGGATATAAAAATGATTCAGAAATTTGTGAACATAAAATGGTGCCGAATTCTTGTCCTCGGTCTGGTTTGTCCAAACTTCTGAATTCTCTCCCTTTGAATCTGAATTTGACCCAGACACTTGATACCTTTCCCGGGCCTCCCAGTCTGAGCTTTTCCTTCCCAAGAGGACATGATCCTAGATTTAAAGGCAGAGACCGTAAAAAGAGACAACATAGAGGACACCTGGATGGTGACTAGGTTTGTGGCCTTAAAAAATACCTTACATTCTTTTGAAATTTTAATTTGGTAATTTTGTAAAACATCAGGCTTCCCTTGAGAAATTGAAATGACAATCCTAAGCTTGCATTTTTCCATGACAAAAAGTGGCAGCCCCCCCCCCCCAAATCTTAAGCGGGTCCCCTTTTTATAGCACCCTGTACTTTTCTTTATAGTCCTTAACAAAGTTCACAGTTCTGCCTTTATCTCTATAAATATATAATATATATAAACTACTTGCTCTCCTGACTAGAGAGTAAGAGCCATGTCTGATTTGCTTACACTGTGTTCTCGGTGACTAATGAACAAATGGACCGAATGCACAGTGAAAAAAATACCTGTTAAAGAAATATACATTTCTGAATTAATGAGGACAATGACAGGAAGGTAGTGTGTTCACATGTCCATTTCATACCCTATTACCATGATAACTTAATAATCCATGCCGTTCAATACGAAGGAGGCTTTTGGTTTTTTTGAAGAGTCGATCCATAATGGCCCCATACACTTGCCATTTAGGTTCAAATGTTGGAAATATAATGACTTCATAGTGATGTCTTTCTGCTACTTAATGGCCCCTAAACATTAAAGAGATGGTAATTGGCAGGGTCTGTGGGGCTATTGTTTTTTTAACTTATGGTGGCTTTATGCTTCTAGCCCATATAATAATCAAGGATTTATAGGCAATAAAACAGATCCCTAACCATAAGAATCGTCATGAACTGCACGTGAGAAAACAATCACCAATTTATGTTGCCTGATGAGACAGTGATTGGCCATAATCATACCTTGATTTCATACACTGACTTTCTTCAGAGGATCATAAGGTCCCTGAGCATGTGGTTTATGAATCATGATCCATATAGACAGGGAAGGTCTATTGTCACCAAACCTTCCATAGAGCACTTTGCATATTAATCCCCTACTAATTTGGACTGTTGTTATTTGAGCAGACCCACTAATCTAACCAACTGAGCAATTACCAAGAGTCCAGCCCTATGCACATGGCCAATCTCCCCAGTGTAGTGAGAGGACCTGTACAGCTGACTCAACTCACGTATTTTCCAGTAAGTATTTCCCGATCCTCCCAAGTAGCATAGCTTTTCCCTGGTCGTCCTCCCCGCTGCTCTTAGCACTTGGCCTGTTCTTGCCTCAAACACAATTGGCCTCAGGTGGGAATCGGGCAGCACAGGTATAGCAACAAGGCACAGGTTTTGGGACAGATGGACAGGGTACACCCCTGCACCCACCTCTACTAGCTGTGAGTTAGGCACACCAGTTTCCTCATCTTTAAAATCAGAAATAACACTACTGGCTTTGCGCCGTTGGGAAGAGTATTTGGGATATTGTACGTAAAACACTCAAATATACAGACGGTATTAAATAAATATTAAACTCCTCTACCAGAGTGCAGGAAATGTGTTGTGCTCTTTCCTCTATTACTCTTGGCAGAGCTCCTGCTAAATTGAAGATGATTGTAAAAGACTTATTAAAGGAAGGAAGGGAGGAAAATTCAAAACCATTAAATGATGTAAATCATTTCGTAATAACAAGAATAGAACAAGTAGGGATTCAGAATTCTCCAAAATAAATTCAAGGAAAAATAAGTTTAAGCACATGAATGGATATTTGTTTATTTTATTTTATTTTATTTTATTTATTTTTTTATTAAAATTTTTTTAATGTTTATTTTTGAGAGAGAGAGACAGACAGACAGACAGACAGAGCATGAACAGGGGAGGGGCAGAGAGAGAGGGAGACGCAGAATCTGAAGCAGGCTCCAGGCTCTGAGCTGGATGAGGGGCTCGAACTCACCAACTGCAAGATCATGACCTGACCTGAAGTCAGACGCTTAACTGACTAAGCCACCCAGACGCCCCTATTTTATTTTATTTTATTTTATTTTATTTTATTTTATTTATTTTATTAATTTAATTTAATTTTATATTATTATTTTATTTTATTTTATTTTACTTTAATTCCATTCCATGCACTACTGGGTATTTACCCAAAGAAAACACTAATTCAA
This sequence comes from Neofelis nebulosa, assembly GCF_028018385.1. NCBI lineage: Eukaryota > Metazoa > Chordata > Mammalia > Carnivora > Felidae > Neofelis > Neofelis nebulosa. Next base: position 75,278,083 of record NC_080795.1, on the reverse strand, counting down.
AGGGATATACATATATATACGCTCCTGTGTTTATAACAGCATTATTTACAATAGCCAAATTATGGAAGCAGCCCATTGACAAATGATGGATGGATAAAGAAGATATGGTATATACTATATATATATATATATATATATATATATATACACACACACACACACACATACATACACACACACACACACTATACACACACACACACACACACACACACACACAGGAATATTATTCAGCCATGAATGGGTATTTCTTGATAAAAAGATTCTGTGGTCAACATAACCTCCATTGGCATGCTTCATTTTGAGGGTTTAATATGAGGCCTTTCCAAGAAAAATCGATTTTATTATATAATTAAGTGTTTCAACTCCATTTCTTCTCTCATGAAAAGGTCCTTAATTTTCTCCTCTCCTACCTCATAACAAATTCAAGTCCCAGAGGTTCACTTGGTCCCCACAGTCAATTTTAGTTGCAAATGGCCATGCAGGGTAGAAACTGCAAGATTTCCATCCATTGGATTTCACTCCCTGGAAGATTCGCTCCATGCTATGCTGCACTAAAGTCAGTGTCATGCTGCTGAAAAGCAGATGTTCTCATGTCTCCAGAGGACACCCTTGACCTGCACTCAGTGATCTAAGCACGTCACCACCCCGGTCCTACAATAATGTACACCGGAAGGGTGAGGAAGGGGGACAAGGTCTTGCCTCACTGTCCACCTAGTCGTGGTCATTCCACACACACACACACACACACACACAGATGTGGACTCCGTATTGTTCAGTGTCCCAGTGGGAAGTCACACCCAAGGGATTTAACTGAAGGAACTTAAAGGGACAATTTCACCACAGGAGTGGCTGAGTAAAAACAGAATTGGTACCTTTCTGAAGCTATGATTTGAATAGCATCTTTTAAAACTCCAACTATACCATGATGAACCGTGTTTCAGTAACCACTTCGACGCACCTGGTCTTCACCTTTCTCCGCCAGACTTGCCAATGGGTGCCCTTCTTGGCTTTTCTTTCCATAGTGGAGCCCACAGGATCATGTTTAATATTATGCTAACAGCAAGCCTAACTTGGCTCAGAGAACACCCTTCTGGCCTGCAACTACAGCCTTCAGGTACTGCCTCAGTCAAGGGAAAAGGTAGAGGGAGGCTCAACGCTGCATTGCAGAATCTGCGTGAGAGACACAGCCGGTAAGGACTGGGCTATTTCAAGGCATGAAGATGAACAGTAGAAATGCACTTATGGGTAAGTGTACCAGATGCATTAGTTGGAGCCTACTGTCCACATGTTTGAAGCCTTCTTTCAAACACACATCTTCCGGTTTTCATTTACATCTTCAGAAATTCATTTGTTATTCCCAGCTGGACCTGTGGCCAGGGCTCCAGAATGATAGTGGTAATCATTGGGATTTTAGGAAAGTGAGGACAAGAGAGTCTCTCCAATATAATTTCCATTCTTTTGGACGTCGTTTGCTATCACTCAAACCTGTCAGGTCACACATGGGTTGCTAATGGGATTATCAGAAGTCTAGACCAGCCAAATACACAGAACTCCATCCTGAATCATATTCTGGCTGTTTCAGGGTGCGGGTTTTACATAGAAGCTCAGAAATAAACATGAAGGCTTTCACAAAGATATTTATCAACATTATGCAGTGACTGGTTCTAAATTTTACAAATATTTTAATGAGAAGTGAAAAATGGAAGTCAATTTCCAGGTGGTTTTGTTTTCTCATGTGTAAAATGGATAATTAGAATAGTGCTTTCTTCACTGGAGGGTTTTAAAGCTAAAGGTGGATTAATACCTCACTCATTTGTTGAATGAGGCAGGGAATAGATAGAGGATAGATAGAAGATAGATAGATAGATAGATAGATAGATAGATAGATAGTAGATAGATAGAGATAATGGGCAAGTAGGTAATAAATCAATACTGATACATTGATAGAGACTGATAGATACTCAGTGATGGTGAATGTTCAAGCCCTGAGCTCAGTGATCATTATTCTTGTATTCTTAAATACATTTGTATTGAGTATATGGATGATGAGAGCAAAGCTCCGTATTGTTTTTTAACATTCAGTCCTTAAACTCCACACATCCTTATTCAATGTCTTTAAAATTTTAAAAAAAAACCCAGAATCTATTCTAACTAAAACTATTGTAATATAACTTCTAAATTTTATTTCCAAAAGATATATTTCCACTGATAAATTCCACTGGCAAATTATGAAGCAATTACCTACAGCATTTACAGGGACAAGTACCTTCTGTCTGCCACCGAGCGTGCAAACTTGCATAGGGCAGACCCACACACATGAGTAAGGGGTCCATAGGGGACATCTAGAGGCACAGCTCTCCAACTTGGAAGAAAGAGGGTCTGTGGGAAGTGGGGGGGGGGGTGTATGCGAGGACTGTTTCATGAACAAGTTGATCTGTACAATTAGAGATTGCCTCTTATTAAACCACTCAATCTTGGTCATTTATGAACACAACCTGGTTTAGATGAATCTACTCAATTTCCAATAGCAATTTCATTAATAATGATGATGATTGCTAGCACTTAACTATGTACAAGAAACTAAGTGATTTGTGTGTACTAATTCATTTAATCTCAACAGTCCTGTAAGTTAGGTACTGTTAGCACCCCCTTTTCACTGATGAGCCAAATGACACAGAAAGGTTGAGGAACCCCATGACATCTCATACCTAATATGTGGCAGAGCTGGGGCATGAACCACAAAGTCTGAACCCAAAACATAAGCTCTTGGCCACTACAGAACACTTTTGTTTATTTTCTTAGTAAATGGATGCTGAGAAAGGAAAAAGATCAATAGTGCCAGAGCCAGGGCTGGGAAGTGTCTTTTAATATAATTCGTACAAATCTACCCAAGGCTTCCTCTAGGCTAGCAATGGGTGAGGGACTTAGATGTACAATGAAGACCAAGACAAATAAGGTCCCATCTTAGTCCCAGCAGAGATAAATTGAGTGGAGCATGAATGAATGAGCTGGTGGCAGTAAGAAAGTGGGGAGGCTGTGCGTCTGGTGTGCAAGGAGCCAGGGCAGACTTGAGGCCCAGGGTGTGAGCAGCAGGATCGAGTTAGCCGGAGGGGGGCGGGCGGGGTTGGTGGGGCTGGAGCCTTGGCACATAAGGTCACGCCGCATTGTGAACAAAATGTAACACTTCTCATTGTGGCCTCCAGAGTTGGGAACCGTCTGGCCCCATCTACCTCTGGGATCTCATCTGGCACATTCTCCTGTCTTCTCTCTGGTCCAGCCCGGCTGCCTGTTTTCACAGTTTCTTGAACTGGCCAAGATCTCTCCTGACTGCTGTCTCTGTCACATTTGCTCTTCTTTCTGCCTAAAATGTGCTTCTGTGCCTTTCCAAAGGTGCCTGGTTTCCTCCTTTGGGGCTTGTTTCAATGTCATCTCCTCAGGGAAGCTTTAAAAATGACCCTCCACATAGTTTCCTCCAATGACCTCAGTTTGTGATTGTCATGGGTTGAATTGTGTCCCTCTCGCCCCAAGTTTATCGGTGGAAGTCTTGACCTCTAGGACTTCACAGCGTGATCTTACTTGGAGAGAGAAGCCATTAGGGTGGACCCTAATTCAATATGACTGGTGTCCTTATAAGACGGGGAGATTTAGACGGAGACACAGTTGCAGGGAGAAAGCCATGTGAGGATGAAGGCAGAGATTGGGGAGACGCTTCTACAAGCGAAGGAACACGACAGAGTGTCAGCCAAGCACCAGAAGCCAAGAGAGGGGCATGGGAACAAGCCCTGTGGACATCTCGATCTCAGGCTTGCGGGTTCCAGAAGTGTGAGATAATCAAATTCTGCTGTTTAAACCACTTAGTCTGTGCTGCTGTGTTCTGGGAGCCCTAGAAAACTAGTACAGTGATTACAACTTTATTTTGGGTTTACTTAGCCCCACCCAGCTACAGGGCCAGGGCATGTCTGCATCAGTCACCAACGCCCCTAACCAGAACTGGTACATGGCAGGTGCTTAAGGACCTCTGGATGTGGGCTGATTCTCCTCTCCCGGCTAACCCCCGTCCTCCTGTCTTCCACTTCCTTCTTTCCTGCTCCCTCCCCTCCCCATACTTTCTCCCACACCTTGTGCTTTTGAAATGCTTTCAGGATGATAGGATCCATAAGATTCCACAACTTGCTCACAGCTTGGGCAGGTTGAGAAACAACTGAGACCAGAATCAGATGCCAAGGAAATTCCACAAACCCACCCGCTGACCCAAGAGACCCTTGTTTAAGTTCCAGGGAGGCTTAGGCACATCCTGTTTCCCATGCACCTTTGGGCCTCACACAATTAAGAATTCTGCCGTTGCTTACCTGGATGTTCTCCATTCTTATGGGTTTCTTAACCCTGCCCACCCTTCTAGGAATAGTGACATCATGTCTTCAACTACTGCCTTGGATGTCCCATCTGTCTCCAACTAGTACCATACACGATATATACATATTTCATTAATCCTCTATTATATAGTATTGCAATATTTCCCTAGTCTCCTGATTCACAGGTGACTTGTGTCTGCTTTTTTTTTTTAAAGGAATTTTGATACAGTCAGTTATCCCCAATTTGAGGCAAAGGGAAATCTAATTTAGCAAAAGTTTAAATCCCAGGACTATTTTCAAGAACAGCTATTATATAATTTAGAATAAACACAGTTATAGGAAATCGGAAAATGAATTAAGAAATCTTCCTGAAACAGAGATAAGCCAGACATAATGCAATGGATAACAATGGTGATGTGAATTAACATTTTGGCTACAAACTGAGTTTCTTTAAATGGTTCAAAGGACTTGCTTGCTTACTTAGAAAGATTAAGCTTTCTCTTTGAAAATTATTTACATTACTCATTGTATGTAGAAGACTTTTCCTTGTGGTTTCACAATCAGCTAACAGTCCATGGAGTATTTGGGATGAGTCAGCCACTCTCTTAACCTTAACTCAGTGTGAGAACTCCATAAGGTTGGTGTTCTCATCCTCGCTTAAAAGTGAGATCAAAGTTCATAGAGGTTAAATAATATACTTAGAACCACACAGATAAAGAATAAACTCACTTCTCAGCAGGAGAGAAATTTAAACCTAAACCTTTTGCTTTTAGGTCCAGTGCTCTTGTTACAGCATCAAACACTGACCCAACAGAATACATTTCAACAGAGATCATGAATATTTAACAAACCCCAGAATTAGCAGGTTGAGAAACAACTGAGACCAGAATCAGATGCCAAGGAAACTCCACAAACCCACCCGCTGACCCAAGAGACCCTTGTTTAAGTTCCAGGGAGGCTTAGGCACATTCTGTTTCAGGCACAACACGTACCAATGTTCCAGAAATGTTCAAATTCAGTTGGAGATATGTGATATTGAAGTTAGGGCCCCATACAGTTCGAGAATTTACGAAAGTAATGAGTTATAAGTACCATGTTTAAGTGAAACAAACATCGTGTGAAACAAAGTGTTTCATGAATAAAAATAAGCATCATAAAAAATACACTAGGAAACAGGTGGCCAAGTGTGCCCACACTGACATCAGTTAAAACCGATATAACCAAATGGATATAAAAACTGTTAGGGAAAAGTATGTGAAATGGGTCACCCTGCATAGAAAGTATGTGTACGATAGGAGAGGCGATTGATTTTTGGTGTGTTAACAAGAATTAGTGGGCCAGAAAATGTATCTTCATTTTCCTCATTCTGAAAATAATAGACTGTACAATAATAGAATCGTTATCACAATTGCGGTACCAAAATCTCATGGGCGAGCCTCATCTGAAGCAGTGTTGGTAAAACATATGTCATTTATGGAGATTCCTTCCCCTCCATGCTCATAATTACAGAGTTCAGCTGCTTCTGTGTGATGCAAACGACTCGCCAATAAATAAAAGAGATAAACCAATCTGCCTACACATTATGAGCAGCAGTGCTGGAAATGACAGCCACTGAGAGAGGGAAGTCTCCTGTGACAATACGTGGAGTCGAGAGAATGTGGTTGCATTTAGTTCAAGCTCAAGACTTCCAAATAATTGACTTGCAGAGAAAGACAGTGTATGTCAGATCTGGTGGCATTCACGGATATATAATACTTTTTAGAATCCAGTTCTAGAAAGAGGCAATTTTATCACATATCTGCATCCCCTTCTCAACTCCCATGCCAACCACCTCTCTAAATGTGGTTTCCATAGACACATGAGGCCTGGTGGGGGTAAGCAAAGCTTTGGGGCATGCGGAGGTCGAGACAGAACATGCTGCTTAAGGACCTCTGTCCCCTAGGTTAGATGAGAGCCTGGAAACCAATGGAGAGAAACATGGTGGCCATACAAAGAATATGGATGGACCTGTAGAGATCTTGGACACTCCCGTCTCCCAAAGATTCAGGGGCTGGAAAACATATTCTTGGAAAGACCTGTTGACCTCCCCGGTTTCAGAGCAGCTTTATTGGAACTGAACAGGTAGGCTAAGTCCTTTTTATAACTGACTCTTACAGATTATTAGTCTGGCAGAGACCAAGATGCCTTTCTTATCATTGGGGGTCAATGCCAAGGTACCCTATGGCTCAACTTGAGCCCCACTGAATGGGGGCTTGAGCCAAGGGAAATTTTACATCTACTCAAAAGGATTCTAATAGCCAGAAAGAGAATAAAAGGCAACTTAAAGAGACAAAATAATAATACTTAAGATAATATTATAACATGAAAAAAAGACTTCACAGCACCAGATACAGGCGATTCTATGATTTGTGGTAGTTGTTTTATGCAGTTGCTGTGAATATTGAATTAGCAAATGCTGGGCCATTGCTGCTGGAGGAAACACAGGGAGAGGTTTCTATGAGCGCCTGGTTACAGCATTTTCACCAACTGAGCAATCAATATACACCTTCGTTTCATGTGTGTTTGTGTTTCAAGACATCTTGTTCAGTACATATCATGGATCCATCCATTGAGCTCACGGCCAACATTATAACTCACGTCTGAATGAAGCTTATCTATTACACATATTTGCTCTGGAAGCCACATCACACCCAGTTTGTACAGAGGGACCCTACACAGCACAACAGCATTATGCTTGGGGGCCATTTTCAATAGAAAAATCACCACCAAAACCAAAACAAACAAACAAACAAACCTGTGGCTAAATGTGGCATTACCTAGACCATGAAAAACATATTTGCAGTATGAGAGCTGAAATAAGAAGGTACCTGAGGGCATGCACTTTGGGTTTCTCGAATATTTTTTCACTGTGCACACATGTGCGAATGACTGCAAAAGCACCATGAGTTTTGGTGTTGAGGTTGCAAATAGATCTTAACAAGTAAGCAAATTCACAAATACAGATGCATCAACAATGGGGATCCAGTGTGTGTAATAATATTTTTAAACTAAAAACCTCAGAGGTTGAAGGAGAAAGTGGCGACCCTTAGAACCTGGAAGACCTAAGATTAGAAAAAATCTTCAATCATGAGAAAAACTAAAGAAAGGGAACTGTGAGGCAAAAGATAAGAAATGAGATAAGATGGGGGTGGTGTTAATTTGCATCTACTGGCACTTCCAGGGGAACAGAATAAGAACAGATGGAGAATGGGTTATCATAAAACAGTTAATACATTAAAAATTCATTGAGTTAAAGAAAGACTTGAGTCTGAATCCTGAAGCCTCAACCAATTCTAAGGAAGATGGATATTAGAAGTCATATAACAAGCCAAAGTCTGAAAATGCTCTTTATTTTTGAATCTCAGGAATACAGAGAAAGCATTGAAAGCTTCCATATAGAAAGAAAAATAATTTGCAAAGGTAAACAAGGATCAACCTGGCATGGAACTTCTCATCCGCAGAACCAAATTAGAGAGAATGGAATAACATTGTGAGGTTGCTCAGAGCATGAATTTTGAGCCAGGAATTCTAGGTCCAACCAAGATGATATTTAGCTGTTGGTGTGAATTATGTCTGCAGATATATAAGGATTCAGGGAACATATCACCTACATCTCACTGAAGAAAATACTGAAGTAAAGATTCTAATCAACCAAGAAATGGATCTGGCAAGAGACCTCAAGACAGAAGACGATAGGAGGCGAGAGAGTGTGAAAGCAGTAAAGATAGAAGTAGAGACAGATCCACAGAATTACCAAAATCTTGGGATGCCTAGGACACATATCAAAGGGGGATTCCTGAAATAGAAGTCGCGTGCTTTGAGAGAAAGTACTTAAAACTGGAAGAACCAAATTCCTTCTGTGAGTAAAACCCTGAAGACGTGGGATAGACCAGAGGGGAGAAATGAAAATATTTCTAAGAGCTCATTACCTTGAGGGGAGAGGATAGTTTACAGAAGTTCAGGAGTAATAACTGCTATCCTACCGTAGCACGAGAGTAGAATAGTGATTCTGGAAAGGGAGGTGCTCCTTTTTGGAAGGAAAGGGAGGTCATTGGTGAGGGGATCCAGCAGAACAGCATAAATTCTAACCTAACCAAAGGGACACACGGATGTGCAGTGACTAGAACAGACCAACGAAAATAAATAAGGAGAAACTGGAAACAGCGATGTACATCAAGTAATAAATATAAAGAATGTGGGGGCGCCTGGGTGGCGCAGTCGGTGAAGCGTCCGACTTCAGCCAGGTCACGATCTCGCGGTCCGTGAGTTCGAGCCCCGCGTCGGGCTCTGGGCCGATGGCTCGGAGCCTGGAGCCTGTTTCCGATTCTGTGTCTCCCTCTCTCTCTGCCCCTCCCCCGTTCATGCTCTGTCTCTCTCTGTCCCAAAAATAAATAAAAAACGTTGAAAAAAAAATTTAAAAAAAAATAAAAATAAAAATAAATATAAAGAATGTGGAAAGAATAGATCATATCCAGTTGTTCTTATGCTGTATGTGAATGGGCTAAAGGCTGACAAATTTGCTTGAAAAATAAACCTTATTCTCCATACTGTTGACAAAAGTGAACTTAAGACACAGCAATGGAGAAGGTTGGAAATAAACAGGTGTATAAAGATCTCTCAGGCATACAGGAAGAAAGCCGAGTGGCAACATTAGTGTTATATATACTGGAATTACTCACTTTGCACGTTGTATACATATTTATACATGATCTATGTGTGCACATCACCCTTCATTCTTTGACTGTATCGCGTATTTTTACGTATGTCTAGTAAACATGTTTAAAAATTGATCGTATTCCTGAGTACAAAACAACCTAAGAAATTCAAAAATAGAAATTAAACAGACTACATACTGTGATCAAAATCATGACTCTAAATAATTAAAACAAGCACCAAAAATTATTAACTACTTAAAAATTTAAAACTCAAGGTGGCAATTTCAAATGAAATTATAGACTAAAAAATAAGGAAAAGGAGAAAACTTTGTATCAAAACCCACGGGGCACAACAAAATCAATATATATATATATATATATATATATATATATATATACACACACAATACATACACATACATAATGGTATTCTTTTTATAAGAAGGAAGACAAAAATATAAAAGAAATTAGGCTTTTTCTTAGGAAATGAGAACCAAGAACAAACCAAAAAGTCTTCATGAAGAAATAATTATTTAAGTAGAAACTGAAATTAATGAAATATACAAGAAAAATATGTTTTGGAATAAACACATAAAAAATCTGGTTCTTTGAAAAGGTTAATAAAAATATGTAAGTGCCTTATTGACAAGGAAAAAGGTAAAATAGTCATGGTTCAAACTAAAATTGGAGGGTTAAATATATGAGAGAGAATTTAAGAATTACAAATGAATGATATGTGTAAATCTATAGCAAATAAGGAAATATGCATGGAAACAAATCTACAAATCTGGAGCGATGGATATCTCCCAATTAAAATACAAACTGCCAAAACTACTTTGAAAGAACTTGAAAATATAAGCAGATTAATTACCCAAAAATGATTGAAGAAGAAATCATTTACTTTTATTGAAATAATAAAAAAAAAAAAGCTTAAGGACCAGATGGCCTCACAACTGAGTCCTAGCTCGAAACTTGGATTGATGATGCAAGAAAAACAAAACTCTCAAGTACGCAGCTCTTGAAGCCAGCATAACCTTCATACTAACTAAGCCTACAGAGTCCTGAAAAAGAAACGATGGCAAATATTACAAAAATAAGTTAAATTTTATTAAAAAATTAAATTTTATTTCTAATTGGGCTGCACAATTTCAGTATTAGCAAGTAAGATCCTGCACTATGACCTGGAAGTTTTCTTCTAAAGATGCTCTATCAGGAAATCTATTAATAAAAAAATAATAAAAACATTGAAGGCTGATGTATATTCAGCACAGATTCTGCACCAGCTGTGCCGCTAAATGATACTCTTGTATTAACACAATGGCTCTCTCACTGCAATCCTACTGTGGTCACCACAATCACAATTAGAACTCAGTTTTGAAGATGAGACACCCAAGGCATTAAGGACGCAGTTAAACTTCTGTGATCACACAGAGTGTGAGTGTTAGGGCTGGAAATCTCAGTGCTTATCACTGACCATTTCACAGCAAATAAAGGGGTGTGTTGGGGCAGAAGGAGATAGGGTGAGATCCTATGAACAGGTACTGGAAAGGAATTTGATAAAATTCAGGAGCTGTTACGATTGCATTAAGAAATAATAGTATAAACTAGGCAGTGATTCATTATTTATGAAAATATACTCTTTTTTTTTTAAGTTACTTAAAAAAATTTTTTTAACGTTTATTTATTTTTGAGACAGAGAGAGACAGAGCATGAATGGGGGAGGGGCAGAGAGAGAGAGGGAGACACAGAATCGGAAACAGGCTCCAGGCTCTGAGCCATCAGCCCAGAGCCTGACGCGGGGCTCGAACTCACGGACTGTGAGATCGTGACCTGAGCTGAAGTCGGACGCCTAACTGACTGAGCCACCGAGGCGCCCCAAAAATATACTCTTAAATGTCATCTAACGTAGAGAAACTCTGAAGCTATTTCTCTTAAAATCAAGCACAAGATGGGATGTCCATTGACTCCATCAACATTCAATATTTTTGTAGGTTCTTGCAAATGCAATTTAACATAAAATGAAATAATAATTTGGGGGCACCTGGGTTGCTCAGTCAGCAAAGTGTCTGACTCTTAATTTCGGCTCAGGTCATGATCTCATGGTTCCTGAGTTCAAGCCCCATGTCAGGCTCAGTGCTGAGCACAGAGCATGCTTGGGATTCTCTCTCTCTCTCTCTCTCTCTCTCTCTCTTTTTCTCTCTTTCTCTCTCTCTCTCTCTGCCCCTCCCCCCCAAAATAGACATTTAAAAAAATGAAATAATAATTTAAAACACTGTAAAAGAATCCTCAAAGACACTGCTCCAACAGTTTTCTTTTTTTATTTTTTTTAACGTTTATTCATTTTTGAGAGACAGAGAGAGACAGAGTATGAGCAGGGAAGGGGCAGAGAGAGAGGGAGACACAGAATCTGAAACCGGCGCCAGGCTCTGAGCTGTCGGCACAGAGCCAGACGCAGGGCTCGAACTCACAAACTGTGAGATCGTGACCTGAGCCGAAGTCGGACGCTCAACCGACTGAGCCACCCAGGCGCCCCTCCAACAGTTTTCAACTTCACTCTTACACTGTTAATTGTTCCGCCGTCCAGCATCAGGACCATCAACACAAAAACAGCATTTTTCCTGACCTTGCTTCCTCCTCTAGCAACCAGAACAAACCTGTGCCCTTCTTTGCATCAAAATACATTAAAGTAGTTGTTGGGGCCTTTACTGTTCCTCAGTCCCTTTCCACGTGTTTACTCTGACCACACACCAAACTGGCTTTCGTTTTCACCCCTCCCCGACAACGCTCATGTGAAGATCACAGATGACCTTGATGCTATTGGAGCCTGTGGCCAGTTTCACCTTTATCGTGTGTGGGTACTGAGGCAAGCCATCCAGATTCCTCACTCGGGGCCAAGGTGCTCCTTCTCAGTACTGCCAGGAATGGTGGCTGCCCCCAGGTCATAGCTGAGTCTCTGCCCAGGAATTTCCGCAGGGGCCTCATCCACATCCAGGGACCCGTCCGCTCAAGGCTACAAAGGCTGCCACCTTGACCCCGATTCAAGACATCTCTCAATGGTGGCCCCAGCTCCAGAGTTCCTTTTGGGTAGAGCTGAGGACTCGGTTGCAACTGTATTGTGGCTTCTCTTCCACCTCTGCCCAGTCCTGCCTCCCTCATGTATATGGAATATTTAGAATATGTATTGAACATCTATATCTGTATCTATCTATACGTATAAAAATAAAATTAATAGATATAGAGATATATAGAATGCATACCCTCAATATGGATTTCCCCCTTAACAATTAATTATCTACATCTACCCAAGGCAGTTTGTATAGAATTAATGCATATATTTTAATGACCATATACATATATATTTACATATATGTTGGATTTAAAAATAAAATATTGATAACAAGCTTTGTAAAACTTCTGTACATGTGTACATATGGAGGAGAGAGAGAGAGAATGTGTTATCTGGCAAATGGTGGAGGAAGGAAGAGAAAAATAAGATAAATAACAACTCCCCATTCAGTTAAAATTATAAGGCTCTTCCTGTATGTTTGCATAAAGAGCGGCCTGAAATATGGATAATAAAATTTTAATGATGGTTAGCTTAGAGGGCTAGGATTTTATTTGATTTTTTTATTTTCTTTTTTATAATTTTCTGGATGATTCCAATTTTTCACAATGAGTATGTATTACGTATAAGACTGGAAGAATGTGCGGTAAGACTCCGTTCCTTGTGCAGAACTGGACTAACAATTCTTACAAAGAAAATTTAAAAAAATTAACTCTACCCTCTCCCTCACGCTGGGGTAGGCAGGGATGGCGACTGACGTGGGGAAAAGTAATGTAACTGAATGAGACAATATGGGGTATAATACGTAATCCACATTACATTTAATATATAATATAATAGGTAAAAATGGGAAATGCAAGGGCCCAAGGAGCAAACTAAGCTGTTTGAGGAGAAGATTCCGGAAGATCCCCAAGTCTGGGAAGGACCAGATGATGGGTAAAGAAGTACTAGGAACCAGCAGGGATCAACAGGGGACCCTTGTGAGGGCTGTTTAGAACCAAGTGCTTTTATCTGTAAGTCCTACGTTCCAAGGAAGCATTTTATGGGGCATTAAAACAAAACAAATAGAAGTCAATAGGTTTTGGTGCAAGGAGGAGTGGGGGCCTTGAGGACCCTCCAGAATCCCAGCCAACCATAATGGAAACTCCTGAAGGGCCTTTGCAAAACCCACAGGTTCCTAGGAAGCAGCACTTTCAGACCCCTTTTCCAGAAGACTGCCTTATGTCCATAAATCCCTTTGGTGGGCTCCTGGGGTCCCAAGTGTTAGCTGGCTCAGCCTGGCTTACAGGATCAGGATTTGGTCGGACACAAAGGAGACCACTGCCACCAGACCCATAGTAGTGATGGCTCATGATTAACACGAAAAAGAAGTAGACTCTTCTTGGGGCGCCTGGGTGGTTCAGTCGGTTAAGCATCTGACTTCGGCTCAGGTCATGACCTCACGGCTCATGAGTTCAAGCCCCGTGTGGGGTCTGTGCTGACAGCTCAGAGCCTGGAGCCTGCTTCGGATTCTGTCTCCCTCTTGCTGTGCCCCTCCCCCACTCACACTCTGAGGTTTCTCTCTCAAAAATAAATAAATAAACATTTAAAATAATTTTTTTTTTTTTTTAAAGTAGACTCTCCTTTAGTCTGGGTAGTACCAGGACATAAGAATAATAGCCCAGGATCCAAAGAATTACTCTTCTGGCATTGTCATTTATAATTCCATATAGAATAGCCATCATATGCATATACATATTACTTATAAATATGTATGTAATTATACGTGCATATGTACAGGCACTGTTATATTTATTACTTTTTATGCATTATGACATCAAAACACAATATAGGAAATTTAAAGACATTATACATCTTGATCCACTGTAATTACTTCATTCACCAATCTGTACAATGATCAATTATTGCATAATGATCCCATTCTTTTCTTCTTTGGGGGCACAAAAAGCCTATTTTCCTCATTTATAGTGCATTTAAAAATTAACATGACTCAACAAAAGGCTTAGTAGGTCACTGTTCATTACCACAGGATTTATTATAGTGAACACCTGGAAGTCGTCCAAAAAGTAAATAATCGGGGACTGAATAGAGCCCCTAGTGCCTCTCTCTGATACTATAGCATGCAGACGTAAGGTGGAGGCTTACCTAGAGTTTATAATGAATTCTCCTACACCTCACCTGAGTAGGTAACAGTGGGATGTCAAAGTCAAGGGCTGCTGTCCCCACCTGGTTAAGAAGTCTCACGGGTTACTTCTGACTGTCTTCAGAGAAGGTCATACACCTGTTCACCCTGGAGACTGTATGGAAGCTCCAAAGGGACATGGTCTTTCTGCTCGCTTTCCCCCCTCCCTGACGCCTTGCCGACGGCGCTAACTTCACAAGCCCCGCTTCCAGGCTCCCCAAGCTCACCCAAAAGGCTGGCCCAAGACAGCTGCCTTCGATGCTTCTAGAACTGTAGCTTCCAGGGTCCAGGGAGAGACAGGACTATGGCGTTCTAACTCACCGAGGCCTCGCTGCATTTCTAAAAGAAGCTGGAGGATCAGTCCTTCCATGAAATTCCCTCCTGAGAATCCCCCCTTGGATTTAATCCAAAGGTCTTGGTCCCTCGAGCTCAGGGGTGAGTCCATGTGGCCACCTCCACCTCAAACACTGGACAGTGACCACGCGATCTGCTCTGTATTTCCTTCTCCTCCATTAAGGCTCTTTTTTGTCTGCAAAGTAACACATGCAAATGTGGGTCTGAGGACTTCCTCCTCCTCTCAGTAGGCATGCCTGACTCACCGTAGTCACGGACCACGTGCAAGCTCTACCCTCTTCTACAAGAGCTTGTGAAAACCTACCGCTGAGTGCCACAACCTGGGACGAGCAGGCTAGATATTTCAGGTAATCGTGCAGGCATTACCTGAACACAGATGGGAGATATGAGAGATTTGTTCTCATGTTTTCACTTGCACGTATTCTGGTTTTTATAAAAACTTTTTAACGTTTCTTTATTTTTGAGAAGGAGAGAGAAAGAGCCTGAGTGGGGAAGGAGCGGAAAGAGAGGGAGACACAGAATATGAAGCAGCTCCAGGCTCTGAGCTGTCAGCACAGAGCGCGGCGCAGGGTTCGAACTCATGACACGCGAGATCATGACCTGAGCTGAAGTCAGATGCTTAACCGGCTGAGCCACCCGGGAGCCCCGTTCACTCTCCCATATTCTTAACAATGAGCTTTACTGTTACTTCGGGTCATGGGGGAGACGACAAAAATGTACGAAAGATACAAGTTGTTTAATGTGTGAATAATCAAGACGTACTGTGTATGTGGTAGGTGCCAGATACCCAACAGTCACTGTACCTCATCTTTACAATAAACCTGCAAGATGGCTGCTATTGTTCCAACTTTATGGATGAGCAAACGGAGGCTCAGTAGAATTCCCTAAGGTATGTAGCAAGCGATCTGGAATCCGTTTTTTCTCTGACCCGCCCCCTCCCTGTACGGGGAGCTTCATAATCCTTTGGAGGAGATGGTTCCTCCCTCCCCTTCCACTCCCTGCTGCTAATGCCAACGATAATCCCGCCCACTGGCTACGGTTCATTGGTCCAGGGGTGAGCATGTGACCTGCGTTGAACCAATGAGATTCATCCCAAGGTATTTGAATTGATTCCATGGGAAGCAAGCTGGTGCCCTTCTTGTGGCCGATCCAAGAGCCGTGAGATTCTAGACTAAGGAATCCACAGTTGCTGGCAGGATCAAATCTACAGAAGAATCAGGAAACACAGGCCAGGGACAGAAGACAAAGGGGAAAGACCTGTCAGCGCTCACACCCCTGGTTTTCTCTGAGGCTCGTTTCTCCAGTGATGTCCCAGCAGCCTCTCTCTTTGCCTCAGCTAGGTGAAGGCTTTCTGTTTGTAACACTTGCAACCCAAAAGCCACGCGCCATGCAACAGATCGGTGGAGAGCCCCTGCACCTGATTCTAAACTCCCCATTCTTGGTACAACCCTGCGCTGCCTCCCTTGACACAGGTGAACACAGAACTCAGGGACAGAAGGATAGGAGGCCACGCAGGTGCAGTCCAGACCCTCAGGTCAGTACCTCTCCCTCTGGCCTGGACTTTTGGGATGTGATTTAGGCCTTTCATAAGCACTGATCTCAAAACTGGGCTCCTGTTACCAGGATTCCATTAGTTCCCAAAGGGAATTTTCTCTTCCCTAGGTCCTCATGCCTTCTCTGGCTCAGGAGACCAAAGACTGTTTGTGAATGCAGAATAGGGAGTCCAGCAATGGGGTCTCAGGTGAGGAGAGGGTGGCTGAGCTGAGCCCTAAGAGACCCTAGACACTATGATTTCTCAATGCCTGAGAAGCAGCTTCCCTTGGGTCTGGCTTAGATCCTGCCCTTAAGTCCAAGCAGCACCTGCCCTGACCCCTCTCTCCCCCGCTCACCCTCCCGCACTCCTACCCTCACTTCCCAAGCTCTGAAGCTTCCAGATCAAGTGCCAGAGATTTGGAACCACCCCTGAGAAGCTAAGTGATGCAGGAGTAGCATCGAGCATTTGGGCGAATTGAGCAAATACAGGTTCGACCTCAGTCTCTTCCGGTGACCAGTTACCATGAGTAAGTTACTAGCCTGCTTTAGGTCTCCTCTTTCCTGTCTAGGAAAGAGTGTGGCCAAGCTGCTAAGAAAATATCAAGGACTCTACACTGGAAGATTCCTCTCCCTTCTATTCCTTTATTTCTGCCTGGAGTATATATTAAGTTTCTGACAAATACTTTTTGAATAAATGAACATCTCTACTTGATGTCATCCTATATGATCATTAAGAGTGTAGCTCTGCCTATCCCAGTGATCTCCATGCTCCTTGGGATATTTATCAAGCATATACTATGTGCTAAGAACCATGCTGTGTCCATTGTTTCATCTCTGAATCTCCCACAATGCCTTATATAATAATAATAACTAACACACTACAGGGGAACCCAGGGTACTGAGGAGAAGCTCTCCTGATGTGACAAAAAATAGCTCAGGCAAGTGAGGGAGGATTTTCTCCCTGCTGCCTACACCTTGGCAAGATACAGAAGCAGCACATCTGGACGGTTCATCTCTGGAAGTCACGTCCCTGCCCCGGAGCCTCTGCCCCCTCATTCCATGGAGTTGCCATAAAGATTAAATGAGAGAATGCCTGTATGGTATCAGCATACAGTAGGCACTCACTCACAACTCCATTACAATCAGAACGCCACTATGTCGCATCTCTAGAACAAAGAAAATCACCGAAACCAAGTAGCGATTTAATTTTCTTAAAAAAGAAAATCTGTTTTCCACTTCCCTTTTGCTCGTCCCTCTTCTTTTTCCTCCATTCAGCACTGCTTGTCGCAGGCTAAGCAGAGGTGTGTGTTTAGAGGACACTCAATTAATCTTTTAATATACAAAACAACTGTGTGAGCCGGCAAAGTACACGCTGAAGGGATGTCGGCTTCACTGAATACTTCTATTAGGAAAAGAGATCAGGAGAGGACACTTAGGCTTTGGCTGAGCCTGTTTTGAATCTGATGATCTCTCCTGATATTCGTTCCAGAAACTAGGCTTCTTGCAGCAATCAGAACCCCAGAACCCCAGGGCAAAGTTACTGCACGTAAGGAGTCAGTGGGACACCAGGCGGGCCACAGGTGCAGAGCACTACACTCAGGTCCAAGTGCGACACCTGTGTGGGAAGACACACGTAAGGAGTTTTATGTTGAGAGGGATAAAACGCACGGTGTTGGAGGGACATTGAAAGCGAAGCCATCAGCACTAAGAAAATGAGTCTGAGACTGTGTCCCGTTTAAGGAATCTCAAAGACTGTGTGGGAAGCGCGATGTGCTCTAGGTGCGACCAGGGTGGGCTCTGGGTAAACGGATAGAGCTGTGGGAGAAGTCTGCCTCAGTCCAAGGAGGGTATTTCCTCTGTCACGGCTGTCCAAGGATGTTCAGGCACACAGAGAGGGAGTGGAGAGTGTCCAGACATCCATGAGGCTAGAATCGCAAATTTCCTTTCTATTTCTCAGTTCTGTGAATCTATAAAACCCACAAACCACCCACATTCCACCACACTGTGAAGGTTTGTTGTTCAATATGCCTGTATGGTCACCAGCTGCCTCCTTTTTCTTAACTCCTTGATTTTCAAGAAAGAAATTCAAATTTTTCGCCACCTGTTATGCAAAACGACATCCTCTTCCTAGGTAACTTTGTTAGCAGCTAATCCCAGGTCACTGCACGGTGGGAATCTGGGCTGGGATCTGGACCTACCTTTATTCTGTTTATCAAAGCACTTATGGAAGTATTCCTTCCCCACAAAGACAATTTTCTACCTGTCAGAAAGTCATAGGAATAAATCAGGTAACCTCCTGCTGCATATTAGCGTGTGGGCAAGCGTGTGTGTGTGTGTGTGTGTGTGTGTGTGTGTGTGTGTTGGGAATGTTTACTAAGATTCTTAATGAAGTGCGAAACCATTTGCAGAAGATCAAGGAGGCCATTATTATCTGAACCTGAACTGGCAGCTACTGAGATCTGAGATTTATTTCATAGGTGTGCAATAATCTCTGAACAAAATCATGAATGATGCGTGGGAGAATTGAGCAGGCATCGGGTAAATGAAAGGGGGGTAAAATTAAAAAGTCAAAGGTACACCGAGTGAAATGACACAAGAGTGGCCGGGAGAAGGGTGGGGAGAAGTCTGACCAGGTGCAAACCCAGGATTTTCTAGGAGGAAAATCCTGAAAATCCAATGCAAATCGGCTGGCTATCTTGGCCACCCAAGAGGCGAATTTTAAACGCCTCTGGCTTTGGGGGAGATTTTAACCAACTGAAGAATGCAGAGGAGAAGCCAGGATGGGAGAGTGTGGGAACTGAGCCTGAGGGCTGCTGAAGCTTTGGGGGTGCTGGGCTTGGGGACGCGCCAGATGGGGTGGCCCTCAAATCTGGGTGGGCGGGGCATCAGATGGAGCGTCCTTGACTTTCCCAGAAGCAGAGCCAGGAAAGAGAGGTCTCAAACTCACCATCCAGAGAGGTTGGGCGAGTGACGAAAATGTGGACCGGGTGGCGGTGACACAGGGCTTGTGGGGACAGTGACGTGGTGGTCACTCGTGCCCCAGCTAAAGTCAGACGGCAGCTGCCCACCTCCTGCCATCTTGCCCTTTTGGAAACCAGCCTTCTGATTACAGATCTGATATTTCGAGAGGCCAGATAAATAAAATCTATTTCCACTGTGAATAATTACATTCAAAACTTAAAACTCCAGGCAGTGCAATTCACATCTCTAAGGGCCACTGGCATCTACCTTATCTACACCTTTGATTGAAACTAGTGAGCAGTTGGATTTCTGCTCAACAAAAAGGACTGATTTCTAGTGACTGGAGCTACTCAGAATGGACAGGATTCCCGGGGGGTGCGCTGGGATAGAGGAGTGAGCTCCCCTGTCATTAGAGATGTTCACGCACAAGGACACTAGACAAAAATGTGGAAGCATTGGTTGGGGCTGCAGACGGGTGACGTCGTAGCAGACCCACCCGCTGCAAGTGAAAATGCCAGGACCTGTCCCCAGAGAGTCCGAGGCAGCAGGGATGTGGCAAAGCCGGGCATGAGCGTGTTATGGAAGCACTCCAGATCTGATGAGGAGCCAGGAGCGGGACGTGTTCTGTTGAACGACCACCAAGATTCGATCCCCGCAAAGCCTACCAGATGTGGAGCAGAGACGAGGCTCAAGGAACTGCAGCTGGATAGTTGGGAGAATTGATCTAGCACACCCGGAATGGCTTATCACACGTGTCACACTGCATTATTATTATTTCTTGTTTGGGTGACTGCGTGTGACAGGTGTTACGGGATTACTTCCTCCGTGTGTGTCTCCTCTGCCTGAGTGCACTCTGTGTAAGAGTAGGGCATTTCTTGGTCCTGCGCACCAACGGCCTCACTGTCACGTCAGCCCGGGTCCCCTTTCCTTCCCCAGATATTTTTATGGCTTCTTTAACTCAGGTGTCTGCTCAAGCGTCCTCTCTTCAGAGATACATTCCTTATCTACAAGCTTTAAAACGGTGGCCCCGCTCTCTCTCCGTTTCTTTATCTGGCATTAACCAGCCTAGACGCGTTTATCACTGGCGTTGTTTATATACTCCCTGGTTAGGTGGTCATCTGTTTCTCTTTTAGAACGTAAGAGATGTGTCCTGTTCTCTCTTCCCTGACCCAGAATGCAGCACAGGATACCCGAGACGCTCAGTAAATAAGTGTGGGTGATGCAGAGTCATGAAAGGCTCCAGCAAGTCCCCTGGATAGAGAGGATTCCCGTGTGGCTGGGCCCAGGAAGAGTGGCCAGGTGGAGAATAGTGCACAAAGTATGGAGAAAGAATGCCACAGAAAATTCCCGGGGTTCGCGATTTGCCCTTTAAGCCAAGATAAAAGAGCTAGGGCAGTACTCTGGAGGGGGTGGGCACTGGGGGGAACAACTCGATTACATGCGACTCCTCTGGAAAGATCCATCTGGAAAATAAGAAGATTCTCAGCATGTCTCTTTGGAGGATTTAGCATCCTGTGAGCTAGCAGAGTGGCCTCGGAATGCTTGCAAATGCGGCTCTCATCCTCCCTGTGAGGGGCCTGCATTTCTTGCTTGGTGTTTTCTAGCATGGAAGGTTCATCATGCTGCCTTCCCCATGTTGGAAGTCAAATCTTTCCAGGGGAACTTGGGAGCAGTTCCTAAGTGACACCCCCATGTAATTTGACCCAAAATGAAAAGCCATGAGTCTCTTGGGGCGCCTGGGTGGCGCAGTCGGTTAAGCGTCCGACTTCAGCCAGGTCACGATCTCGCGGTCCGTGAGTTCGAGCCCCGCGTCAGGCTCTGGGCTGATGGCTCGGAGCCTGGAGCCTGTTTCCGATTCTGTGTCTCCCTCTCTCTGCCCCTCCCCCGTTCATGCTCTGTCTCTCTCTGTCCCAAAAATAAATAAAAAACGTTGAAAAAAAAAATTAAAAAAAAAAAAAAAAAAAAGCCATGAGTCTCGCTTGAAAGTCACTCAGGGCCCACAGTTATCCAGACCAATGGGCTAAATCCAGTACCGTGAAGTTGGGTGGGGGAGGCGGGGGAGCAAAGCCTTGCAGTGGCCATTAGCTCTGTGTGTTTTCTTTTTATTAAATTCTTTTCATGTTTATTTTGGAGACAGAGACAGAGCACGAATGGGGGAGGGGCAGAGAGAGAGGGAGACTCAGAATCCCAAGTAGGCTCCAGGCCCTGATCTGTCAGCACACAGCCCGACGGGGGGCTCGAACTAACGAACCGTGAGATCATGACCTGAGCCGAAGTCGGAGGCTCACCGGACTGAGCCACCCAGGCGCCCCAGCTCTGTGTGTTTTCCAACTGTAGGCAGACAGGACAGCTGAGGCGCTGAGTGGGCAGTGCTCCTGGTCGGCCGTGTCAGTGTGTGCCTGTCTCAGTTCTATGCCCTGACCCTCTGCCTTCTGAGGGCTCAGCCTCCCCAGCTCAGAGCCCTTGGGGACCAAGAGAGGTGGGGTCCTGGTCGCTAGGATTCCTAGGGTAAACCCAGATGCCTGGGGACCCTCCTTCTTCCCTGAGCTCTGCCGGGCCCTCACCATGCCCACAGGAACCCTGTCCCGGGCAGCAGCAGTCTGCGTGGTCAGTGCCCTGATCTCTAGCCCACCTGCTTCCTGCCTCAAGACCCCCATGCAACTATCTCCACCCAAAACCCTGTACCAGCCAGGAAAGGGGCTCTGGCCATACACCCCAGGGACCTTTGCATCCTGCTCCCTCCCCTGTCTCCATCCTGCTCTGCTTCAGACCCCTGAGACGGTGACACTAGGCTGGGTGGAGGGAGTGAGGACAGAGAGGTTGAGGTCAAGACATCATTGTTAAAAGAGCAGCAGGAATAGGGCGGGAGCAAGAATAGTAACACCAGTGACATCAGCGCCTATCTCTGTCGGCACAGAGCAGTTTCCTGCCATGTGTGTCCTGTGGTAGCATTTTACACAAATAGAGACTGGCTGAGCCTGAGGCTGGGAGGGCCCAGTGACCTGCCTAAGGCCACCCACCTGGCTGCTGAGTCCGGATGAGATCCCATGTCTCCTGCCGGCTAGATCCGTGGGTTTTCCCGCCCATAGTGCCGACTGCATAGGTCTTGGATCCCCTCCAATGGTCGGGAAAGTTCCTCTTTCTTCCCTTCATGTATTTCAGTGTCGAAAACCCAACCTAAACACCTGGCTCTGTGGCTTTGAATCTGAGCGGGGCTTACCTCCTCGAGCCTCAGTCTCTCCATTTGTAAAATAGGAAGAGACAAAAACCATCCCGGAGGGTTATGCAAATAAGACAAACTAATGCGTGTCAAAAAGCTCTGTTCTGAGAACACATTAAATCTGATGGTATTATTGGAGCAGGGACCCCCCAAACCCCTCTTTTGGTCATCACTCCTGGCAGCCGTGTAGACTGTGGGATGAGAGGAGGCATCTTGGCACATTTTGCACCAGAAAGAGAACTGAGTGTCAACCTGTATGGCACAGCTTGGTTAGGAGCCGGTGGGGCACGCACTGAAGAGACAGTGACCAGCCAAGACACAAAGAGGCAGAGGAGATGGGCCAAGAGAGGGAAGAAAGTGCAGAGAGAACCAGAACGTCCTGACATCGTAGTTCTCAAGGAGAATTTCAGATGGTGGCATCATCTCTAAAGTGATCTCAGAGTTTAAGGGGTGCAGGGTTGAGTACCTGGCCCTCTCTCTGGGCTGAGAGTGAGGATATGCCCAGTGTCCCTGGTCAGTTGCAGATGAGGTATCAGTTTTATCAACGGTTAGGCAGGCACCCAGTCTTCCTGCTTGGATAGCATTCACCAGCAAAAACTAGATGGGATCCCCCAGATTAAAGCCTTATATGGTCTCCCCGCCCCCACTCTCACTGCTTCCTAGCAGACGACCAGAGTGGGAACATGGCGGGATGGAGGAGAACCTGGCCAGGGTGCTGGTGCTGCCAGGCTGTGCCCAGAGCCTGAAAACAGGTTGGCAGAGGGACACGGGGCACATGCACCAGCTGGGCCTCTGTCCCCGTGTTTCCAAACTAGTTTCTCACTGATGGGTGTCCCTCTGTCCAACGGATTCCAACAGCCTCCTTCCCAGTGGACGAGCGTACTTGGCACTAGAGAAGGCAGCGGGGACAGGAGCATCTTTCTAGCCCTTCCCTGAGAGGGTACAAGCATTGGCAGGAATTTCCTCCTCTCTGTTCCCAGTCAAGACGAACAATTGAGAAGCCCTCTCACATCTGTTCCTGCCTCAGGAATCACTCGGCCCCCGTAAAAGCACCTCCGAGTTCCGTTGCAGCGAGGTGTGAACGAGCGGAAGTGTATAAAGCACACAGCAAGCGCACAAATGGCGTTACCTGTTACTTTGCTGCTGCAAAGGAGGCTTCCTTTGTGATCTCACATGGATTCAGAGCGGATGCGTTCGTGATACACCACGGGTTGGCTGGAGGAGGCGATGGTACCCACGCGTGGTACTGGCCAGTGCTCCAAAGTCCCGTATTCTCTTACAGATGAGAACGCTGAGGTTAGCGGTAGGCAGTGATCTCCTGGAGTCAAACACAAAGCCACAGGTACGGAAATGACCTTCACATCCGCCTTCCACCTTTCAAGTTCACTTTTGTTCCCCAGCCAACATTGTCAACTGCAGGAGAACAGGAGCAAGAAACCAAATCTACTGGGTTCCTGAGTTTCATCCAAGGAAAGGGAGAATTTCTCCGTTCAAATGCAGGCTCCTTCTTGTAAGTCAATTTTCACAGAGTCTTCCAGAACCACCAGAGACTGCTGGTCTACCTTTGAGGATACCCTGGAAGTTATTCATGCCTTCTTACCTAATGGACTTACTGACAAATTGCTTATTTGCTCTGTGGTTTGAGAACATTTGATTTTGCTGCAGGGGTTTCTGTTTATCTCAGAAGTCCTGAGCAGCTCTTAAGAGCCAGAAATAAACACGGCAGCTCTCCTGTGTTTTTGAGCACCTACTGGTGCTGAAGAGGGCACCAGCCACTTTGAAAACTCTCATCTCACGTAAGCCTCATCAAACACCCTGGAGGGGCTATTGCTTTCCCTTTTGAGGACGTTGAAGCTTGGAGAAGTTACGAAACTTGCCCAAGGTCATGGTTATAAATGACAGCATCAGGAATCAAACCCAGTTTCGTCCATCTCCAAAAATGGAACTGCCCCATTTCCGTGGCAAGAAAGTCACCACCTTCTTGACAAAAGAATAAGGCATGGGTGGTGGAACTCTGAATCATTGAGAATCTGCAGTCCTCCAGGCCTCGTTAGGCATTTTCATACATTGTTACCCTTCAGAACGGTACCTCTTGAGCCAGGCTTCTTGATTTCCGTGTTAGAATTGAAGCAACAGGGTCTAAGGGTGGTCCTAGCGTCTTGCACAAGGTCACATCAGCTGAGAATGGGTGGAGTCTGGGCCTCATCGCAGGCCCCCTGGCCCTAGACTACCACTTTCTTTTCATTGCACCACATGGCAGAATTTTCCAACATCCTATTGTCTTATAGGAAAATATGTCAACTATTTTTTATATGCTTCCTTCAGGGGAGTATACATTTATTATTTTGCCTGCCTAGTAATTTTTTTAAATCTGGTAAGAGATTTGGCGGGGGGGGGGGGTTGTTTGTTTGTTTTTACTTTTCTTTGGCATAGCCACGGCGGTAATTCTCAGCTTTTGAATTCAGTCTTAGTGAGACCATCAATCACGTCTTCCTACCTTCCCCTGTCCAAGGTGTGGCATGTGACCCAAGTTCTGCAATTTGTCTCTTTCTGCCTAGAATTTGAAATTTAAGTGGAGAGGGGCACCAAGGTGGTTCAGTCGGTTGAGCATCCAACTTGGGCTTAGGTCATGATCTCACAGTTCGAGGATT
This sequence comes from Neofelis nebulosa, assembly GCF_028018385.1. Classification (NCBI taxonomy): domain Eukaryota; kingdom Metazoa; phylum Chordata; class Mammalia; order Carnivora; family Felidae; genus Neofelis; species Neofelis nebulosa. The sequence continues at coordinate 75,253,069 of NC_080795.1, read as the reverse complement.
TGAGCCCTCTGTTTGGCTTTTCGCTGACAGCTCAGAACCTGCTTCGGATTCTCTGTCTCCCTCTCTCTCTCTCTCTCTCTCTCTGCCTCTCTCTCTCTCTCTCAAAAACAAATAAACATTAAAAAATGAAATTGTAGTGGAGAGGCTAACGGTGGGAACCAGTTGGAGTGAGGCTTCCTAACTGGAACATCCAAAGAGACCAGCCCTGGAAGATGACACACTGTGGTAGGTGCCTATTGTCCAACACAGTTATTGTTAGCAGCCTTTTTCACCCCCCAAAGTGCCTTGGTTGAGATGACAAGTTATATAGTCACCTTAAATACCACCACAGATCCTGTAGTTTCCATATTCTGGATACCTTCTGATGCCTGGATCTTCAACAGCCCCTTCCATTATGTAGCTGCCTCAGACCTCCCAGCAAAGTTTTTTTTTTTTTTTTTTTGCATCCATGAATAAAGTCTGTGTCTTCTTTGCGACAACTTGAGTTGTGTCCCTTGAAATGATCCACCAGTACGACTTTGTGCAGAAGTGGTTCTCAGTAATCAGGTGGCTAGGGTTTTTGATGGATAATATTCCTTTCTCAGCAATATCTATGCTTGTTCAAAGGGCTTATGGACAGATGTCCCCGGTAGCATGGATAGAAGTCATTCTCAAAAGCATGACTTCCACTCACCTGGGTTAACCCAGTTCCTTCCACCGCTCAGTGCAGAAGCAACAACAAAGCCTGGGGCTGCTGTGGTACCATTCTTTGGAAGGATCAGACAATCAAGCTGGAGACAGACTGATTAAAATGAATTTCATTCATTTTGGTGAGAAATGGATTAGTCCTCACTGGAATTGATGCCTATTCTGGATTTGAATTTGCCTCCCCACTCTCTGATACTTACTCTGTTTATGGACTTTCTGAATGCCTTATACGTTGCTCTGGTATCTCTTATCAGGAAACAGTTACCACTGCAATGAAGCAGGACAGTGGAGAGATGCCTATGGGATTCATTGCTTTATAATGAACCCCATTGCCCAAAAGCAAGCACATGGCCTTCTAAAGAAGGGAGGAGGCCTACCGATGGCTCTCACTTGGAGTCAGCCTGAAGACAACATCTTGTAAGGAAGGCAGCCATCTTGCTTATGTGGTTTATGCTCTGAATCAGAAACCAATGTTTGGTTAGTGCTATTTCTTTCATTTCCAGAATAGAGGGAGTGGGAAGCAATGAGAAAAAGTAGAAATGATGCAGTCTGACTGTCCTAAGGACCTGCTTACAGAGTTTTGGCTTCCCATTCCTGAAATTACGGACTTTGTTGTTGTAGGAGTCCCTGCACCTGTTTCAGTCAGAATCCGAAAGAAACAGCACATGGAAGCTAGGATAATTCAAGTATAGTTTATCTGTAAGAAGACTATTTTAAAATCGTAGGCAAAATGTAGTGGAACACAAGGAACAGTGAAGGACCCAGGGCCAGCAGCATTAGGGTTTTTATCACCTCTAAGCTCTAGGGAACAAGGGGATAGGAGGGTCTCAGAAAACTGGAAGAGTGATCCCTATAGAATCAGCTGTTTTGAATGGTTCCATGACCTTCTGCTCAGAGATGGCAAAAAATAATCTCACAGTGATGGAACCAGAGGAATAAACACCCTGCTGAACTCTCTTCCCTCCCTCAGAACCTTGTTCCTTGGGATCCATTGGCCAGACTCAGTAGAAGGCCGAGGGGCATTAGGTCCCTTGATATGCAATCCATTAAGGCAGAGATCAGTATGGGGAGCAATCGCTTATGTGTAGAGAGACAAACGAGATATTCAGCCCACTATCCAAACAAAGAATGCAGAAAACTATTATAATTAATCACTAGCTACCAATCAATGTTTTTAAATAGTCATTTGTATTTCTCCATGCCACATGAGCAATCAAAAACTAAATGTATACATATGTACATACATAACTAAAAAACCTCAGTTATATAGAAACAAATCTAAAAATGGGCAAGATGTCTGTAACACAAAGCTGTAAAACATTATTGAGGTGAACTAAAAAGGGCCCACATGAATGTAGAGATGTATCATGTTCACATTATTGGTAAGCCATTATTGTATTATCCAGAGCTGATCCATAGATTTCACGCTACTCTAATCAGAATTCCAAATTCCTTTATGGAAACTTTACGCTGACTCTCCAGTATACATGGAAATGCAACAAGCCAAAAAATAGCAAAGATCTTAAAGAAGAAGGACCAAGTTGGATGATTTATACTACCCAGTAAAATGTTTCTTATAAGCCACATTAATTAAGACAGTGTGGCATCGGTGGAAGGGCAGACACATATATCAATAGGCCAGAACAGAGTCCAGAAATAGACCCAGTCAAATAAGGACACTTCATTTATGACACAAGTGACAATGCAGAGTAGGTAATGGATGGTCTTTTCAATAAATAGTGCTATGTCAACTGAAATTCATATGCAAAAAAAAAAAATGAATTTTGACCCCTATTCTGTCCCCTAAATAAAAACCAATTCCATGAGGTTTTGAGGTCTACATGTAAAAGTTTAAAAAAAAGAAAGCTTCTAATTAACTCAAAATGGGTCATGGACCTGAGTGTAAAATACAAAATTATAAAACTTCTAGAAGAAGTCACGGAGAAAATTTGCACGGCCTTGGGTTTAGTGATGAGTTGTTAGATACCACACCAAAAATTACTGTAAAATTAAAATTTCAACTTTAGTAAGAAGGAAAAATTGAGAAGTTGGACTGTATTAAAATTGAAAACTTCTGCTCTGTGAAAGATCCTCTTAAAGGAACAAAGAGAGAGAAGCCACATACTGGGAGAGCAAGTTGTGTCACTTACACAGAATATGCAAGCAAGTCTTAGAACGCAATAAAGAAACAAACATCTCATTTCAAAAATGGGGGAAAGATATGAAAAGATACATCACTAAGGAAGATATAAAGATGGCAAAACCATCATAGGAAAAGATGCTCCACGTCATTTGTCATTACACAAATGCGAATTAAAACCACGAGATCCCACTACAGATCTATTAGAGTGGCTAAAAATAAAAAAGAGAACAACAAACAAAAATGAGTTCTGATGAGGATAGGGAGCAAGAGAAGCTGTCATTCATTGTTGGTGGGAATGCAAAATGGTGCAGTTTGCGGGATTGGTTGTCTCTTGGAAAACTGAACATCCTCTCAGCATACAATCCAGCCATTGTGCTTCGAGGTATTTACCCAGCCTATCTGAAAACTTACACACACCTACACAAAACCTGTACATAAATATTTATAGCACTTTTATTCACAATTGATGAGAATTGGAAAGAACCATTAAGTCCTTTGATAGGTGAATGGGCAAACAGGCCATGCCACAGCCACAATATTGAAAGCCATTTAATCATCCAAAGCAACAACATGCACGAAGCTTAAGTGCATATTGGTAAATGAAAGAAGCCAGTCTGAGAAATGCTTTCACTTATATAACATTTTGAAAAGGCAAAGCTATACAGACGGACAACAGATCAATGGTGGCCAGGGGTTTTGTGATGGGGAGGGTTGACTAAGTGAAGCACAGAAGGTCTTTTAGGGCTACGGAACTATTTTGTGTGGCCCTGTGGTAGCTACAGGGCACTAGCCAGTTGTCAAGATCCGTAGAACTTTATAGCACAAAGAGAAAATCTTAATGGATTTAAAATGTTAAATGTCAAATGTTAAAAAAAGTATGAAGGTGGGAGATCTCAAGGTAGAATGCAGACAATGGCCAACGAATCTAACTCTTGCTACTAATGTGTGACATAGCCTCTCTGAGGACGGTGGGGGAAGAGAGGTGCTGACCTGTGGAACCTCAGGACCAAATAGAAACCGTTAGGCTAACTGCAAAAGGAACTGAGTGTGAGCATTGTACTTTAGCTGACACAGTTGTTTCCCATGGGGCACGGGCCTAATAATTCCGAAACCCACTGTAAAGGTCTACTGAAATCAAACAAATGAGTCAATGGATGACAGATGGCAGAAACCAGGTTTCTCACTTTGGAGTAGGAGGTACCAAGTAAGCGAGAAGACTAGAAAGAACCAGGTGGTATTGAATCAGGGTCTGAGACATCGATCAGAATTCACATTTAGCTTCGTATGGATACTACTGGTAGACGTAGATGTGGCTGCAGATATGTGTGTATTCACGTATACTTGGTTTTAATATTTGGTTTCATACTTGGTTTCCTACTTCTGCCCCTGACATGGTCCAGGAGCAACAAATACACTCAGAATCCAGATTTTGGTCTCTAATACCGTTCTCTGATAAAAGAAATCAAGGTTTCTAGGAGAAATGACTGATTCTAGGGCTGGGTGGTAGGGGAAAGCCTGGGGCATATTATAGTGCCAGAAAGCAAGGATGTGCTTTAAAATAAATAAATAAATAAATAGGAATGGGCCATGGGCCCTGTCAAAGGGACACGAGAGCCAAGGAGAACATTGACCAAAGCTGGAACAAAAGAAACAGCCCAAGGCGTAAATTAAATATCCGTGAGTCCATACCAATGTAAATGAATTCAATTGAATAAAGAAAAAGGAGAGAAGAGTCAAATCTCTAAGACAGAATTCCAAATAGTTTTTGTAGCTCCTCTATCCTCAAGGAAGTGCAGACTTTTGTTTCCAAAAGGCACAGTGTGAAGAAGGGAGAGAGGAAGTAATTCTACAGTGGAGAACACCCCACTCCAATTCTCAGGCTTTGACACTCAGGTGGGGACTTAGGCCATTGGTTTCCCTGACTCTCAGACCTTCAGATTGAGACTGAATTACGCCACTGGCTTTCCGGTCCTCCAGATTGCATATGATGGATCGTGGGACTTCTTGACCTCCAATAACAATATGTCCATTAGAAAAACGGATCAATAATGTCCATACAACGAGAAACAAAATATTGATGGGAACGAGCGAACCATTGCTATCAGCAACCACATAGATGATGCTCACAATTGTGTTATTTAGGTAAGAAACTAGACACATTAAATAGATACCCTATGATTGCTTTCATGCAACAATTTTTAAACATAAACCAGCATAGCTAATTTGCAGTGTTGAAAGTGAGGATCTTGCTTCCCTCAAGGGAGAAGTGAGGGTGTCTTAGCACCTGGTCTAAGAAGAGTCTGTAGGATTCCAGGGATTCCAGTTCTTAATCTGGGTAGGGTTAGATGGGTAAGCATGGAATTTAGGTAACCTTCCTGTCCTAGCTCAACTGAGAGGAAGAAATTTTATGACGGTTCTATAAAACAGATTGTGACTAAGCATCCTAGCCTGACTCCAATGACAGCTTCCCCCCTTACCAGCAGGCAGCCTGCTTACCTGGGGCAGAACAAGAGTCTGGAATGCTAACTCATTCAGAGCACTTATCTTATCATTGAGATCCCCAAATTTACAATTCAATTGATGAGTTCAGCTTTCCAAGTTATCTAACTAAAAGTCCAACTTAGACAAATTTTAGACACATGGGGAATTCACTCTGGAGGAATGGTTCTGGAAAGAGCAGTGGTCCTACAAAGAAATTAGTGGGGCAACCATACTAGCAAAGAAATGAGATTTTAAACCATATAGAAAAAAACTATCTGATCATCCCAAGCCATAAAATTTCATTCTGCTTTGAAGAGAGAATGCCAGGTGCCTACTATGGAGTGAGAGCAGGAGAAAATTTGACATTTTTCAGTACTTTTTAAACACTACGATTCTACTTCAATATTGCAATTCATATTAGCCTCCCTAGCACCTTGCCTTCTGTGTCACTCCTCAGCTGAAAGAGCTTGGCCTTTAGAATCAGGGAGAACTGAATTCAATCGTGGTCACCATCTCCCAGCTGTGTGTCCATGGCCACCTGACTGAACGATAGGCGTGACATTATGACTCTCTAACTGCGTGGCCCCAAGGACAAAGGAGTCATTTTTAGTCCCACATCTTGTGGAGCGATAGGAATTGCAGCTGAGGGATTTCACTCAGGGATCACACCTAAGCCTAACCTGCATTGGGGTCATTGGAGGCTGAGGCTTGGGACCTGGAGCCTCAGCCCATGCCATGACTGGGTGAGACCTGGGGGTCGCGGGAGACCCCAAGAGTATTTTGCACACATGAGAGACATGAACACTTAGAGCCCGGGGATGAAATGTAGCAAATTAACAGCAAAGAGGTCTACGAAAGATTCTCCCATTCTTGTCCCCCTTTGAGAGGGGGACCCCATGTGCTTTCCCCTTAAATCTGAGTGGGCATTGTGATTCATTTTGACCATAAGAATGCCACGAAAGTGACCTTGTGTGACTTTCAGGATGAGGTTTTAAAAGGCTCGTGTTCTCAGAGCTGTCTCGCACCTGCCAGCCCCTGATGGGCTCGCAGGGGAGTGAGTGCAGCCACATGACCCACACGAAGCAGCAACAGGGTCAAGTTGAGTCCAGCCAACCCCTGTGATAGGAGATGTAGTAAGCGTTTGAAGCCACTGAGTTTTGTGATCATCAGTTACCCAGGAGCAGGTAACGGAAACCTGTAACTGAAAGAGGGTGGGGCTCTGTGACCAGAAACCACAGTGTAAACACATAGAAAGTGTGTAAACACACAGAGGGAACCATACACTTCTAGAAGACAGAAGTGCCATGGCCACTACATCCCACCTGTTGGCTGCCCTCTACACACCTGTACCCTCCTTCATATATGTTTGAGAAGCATCCTCTTCTCAAAAAAAGAGAACACTATCCTATATACAAACAGAAATATACCCACTTTCTCCCAAAGACAGACAACCCCCAAACACTTTCAGTCACCACAGCTGCTTCCAAATCCACCTGTTCTGGTCCAGCACCTCCTAGTTGGAACTGGGAGGACTCGGGTGTGTTTTTCATGGTCTATCCATGTATGGAATTATAATAATGTAACTAATCCTGACATACCCAGGACACGGTCATGGAGGGGAGACGGGAAAAGAATAAGACCAGGGTTCTCCCTGCTTTGGTAGAAAAGAAGAGGGCCAGTGCCTATGTCCACACAGCCATCCTGTTGGACAGGTGTCCTGAGAATCAATTGTTTTGTCAGTTCAGGGAGTTTCCTGATCAGCCACCCCGGCTGATCTGTCCAGTTCTGGTCTCTGAAAGGCTTGCTTTTGTCCGCTGTTCTCCTCCACCACATCTGAGTCAGGCCCTGGGGAGGATTCCCCTCCCAGGCCTGCAGTGACTGAGCAGGCTACCTCCTGTTGCTTCACACACCTGGGAGTTGTGCGGCCAGACCCTCAATCGCCAGGACTGAACCTCCTCCTGCATACAACTCCCCAAAGATTTCGGTCATCTGTTGGTTGGTGCCATTTCTGGAAGCAACACTGGCTGGTAACCAAAGACAAGGGCTTCTTGAGTCAGAGGCCATACACCTGGATACACCCTTGACACTTTCGTTGCTTATTAATGGGTCTCAGATCTCTGCCCATTCTAGCAGGCCTCAGTTACCTAGCTTCCACCTGGGTGGCTGGCATGCGTGGAGAGACAGAGGTGATCTGCCCTCCACCCCTCTGCTCCTTCAGAAAAAACCTCTGTGTGCCCGTCATGCCCCTCCCGGCTTCTGAACAGAGGCCTACCACTCCCTTCCTTTTACAGGATTGGTTTGGATGGAAGGGTGTCCCTTGACCACAGTGCAAACAGTGAAGGCCGAGAGAGGAAGGGAATACTTCCCAATGTTCCGACATTTTCTCTGAAGTCCCCTAAATGCCAGCCTTTGAAAATTCGGGGTATAAGGTTTAAGATACCCACTCTAACAATTTTCACAGACTGCTCTGTTACTACTGCATAAGAGGGTTGCCAGCTTCCTGGCTGCATCAGACAACGTCTCAAACCGTGCACCCTGCCTGACACAGGGAGCCCTCTAGCACATGGCCTGTTGCTTCCAAGCACACATTTCCCAGTTCACAGAGCTCTTTCAGAGGAATTCAGCTAAAGGTAAATTAGGAAGGAAGGAAAGAAGGGAAGGAGAGAGGGAGGAAACGGAGGCTTAGAGTAAAAGAAAAACCAACAGAGAAATCTGCTAGAGGCATATCCAGATCTAGAGACTGCCGTGATGTCATTGGGCACCATGTTTCCAACAGCATTTTGCCATTTCCTTGTGTGTTAGTGAGTTCGCCTCAGTCTCAGATGGGCTCTCTGCAGTGGTAGCAGAAACAATGCCTTCTGAACATCCCACACCCCAATTGTTATAGCCCAGGATCCCCCCAAACACGAAGACCCTTTCTTTCCCAGCATCTTCACATCGTTTTGCTGGGCCTCTCACTGGTTCAAGGGATGTGGTTTTGCCCAGCACCCGGATTTTGTTCTTTCCCCTCTGCCGAGAAAGGTGGCAGCTGGGCACTGACAGCCAAACTGGGCAGGGAGGATCAATTTTCCTAGGGAAACAGGGGTCTATGCAGAGACAATAGATGATGCCTGATCTACCTAGTGGAGAAAGCATGTTTACATTTTTAACCTGAGTTTGACCTGAGGTTTGTCCAGCTGGAGAGTGGAAAGAGAGTGTCAGGAATCACTTTTTGGCTTGATCCCAGAACAGAATTTTCATTCATTTCTGGGGGTTCAGGGAGAGGCAGAAGGAGCTGCATGCTCATGAGCATAGGGCTCGCGGTTGCCTTTCCTGCTGTGGTTTTGGCTTCCCAATGCCTGGGACCCCATGGCTGAAACCTGCCAATGGCTATGCCCTCTCCAGCTGGCAGCTTAGATACCTCCAAGGACCACAACAAAGCTGCTCAGTGCCCTCTGCTGGCGTACAGAGACCACCCCCCACCACCAGTGTTGTGCCCCTCAACCCCCGACCCGAAAGCACAACTGCTTTGAGCTTCTGATGTCTCAGCGTCCTGGGGCAACAGCCCCCCACCCTTAACTCGGGCCGGAAGACATAGGGCCAGAGGTGCACCGACCATCTTGGTGACAGGCCCCAACTGAGCTCCAGTCACTGCTCCTCTCCAACACATCCTTTGTCCTAGAACCAAATGTATATATTTATAAGTTCTCGTTCCTTCAGGACAGGCATTGGCTCAGTTACTCCTCACACTCATGGGCACACAGATCCTGTGAGGATGCTGTGCTGGGCCCGCCTTTCACCCTCTGATCTAATTTGATTATAAATGAATGAGTTCTTTCCAGACTTTAGCTCCACAGGAAACCATTGCTTGTGGTCAACTTTAATTCCAGGGAATTACTTGGTGGAGACTCCCTCTCCTTTCTGGACCCTAGAATATGTTCCAAAGTCAACAGTGATGTCAGTTCACTGTAACCAGCCATGATGAAGTCAGCAGCAGCCAACGCTGCCGTGCCTCAGATGTGCTTCCAAATTTAAAGTGGTGAATAAAAGTTGCTTCTTTTTCACAAATATTTTTTCCCGGTTTTATTTATGTTTTTTTTTTTAAATTCACGTGCTTAGTGCCAAAAATATGGAAAACGCACATTTATCAAGACGAAAGTGAGATCACCCAAAACCTTTACAGTTAACTGCTATTATCAGCAACTGCTGTGACTTGGAAAAATAAGCAAATTTCTGGGCAGGAAGTTAAGGGGAAATGTGAGCCCAGGCATGAGGTGATCAGTTTCCACTTACTTCATTATGATTTTCTGCCTGCCTTTCAAAATTTTGCCTCCAGGGCAGCATCCTTTTGAAAATGAAGCCACATGCTTCCTGGTCCGTGTCCGGTGGCAGAGAGAGAAGCCCACCCACAGCCACAATGAACAGTCTTCTGTAGTTTGGATGGGTTAATTAGGTTCTGGAAAGAAAGAGGAGGTAAAGGGACATGGCTCAGTACACCACACGTATTTTGCAGGAGCTTTATGAGTTTTGAAGGACAGCCTGGCCAAAGGGGACATAGACATTCTGGGGAGTAATTAACTGTTAGAAGCAATTATCAGCACGTACCTTGTACTTGAGTTATCACAGTGGCAGGACTCACTAATGCAAGGGTTCCTCATCCTCACCCCCACTACTCGCTGTTTTTCTCAATTAAAGGCAAGTACTCGCCAGATTAGTTATGAGGAATTGTTAATGTCAAGTAAGAAGAGGAGATAATGGGGCGCCTGGGTGGCGCAGTCGGTTGAGCGTCCGACTTCAGCCAGGTCACGATCTCGCGGTCAGTGAGTTCGAGCCCCGCGTCAGGCTCTGGGCTGATGGCTCGGAGCCTGGAGCCTGTTTCCGATTCTGTGTCTCCCTCTCTCTCTGCCCCTCCCCCGTTCATGCTCTGTCTCTCTCTGTCCAAAAAAAAAAAAAAAAAAAAAAAAGAAGAGATAAAGAAAATCCCAACATGAGAGATGAGAGGCTGGGAGAGAGATTTTAGCCAAAGAGGCTAAGCTGATTTCTATACTAAAGAGCATGGGATAAAGAGAAGAGGGAAAAGGAAAAGCTCATGGCCTGGAAGCTTATAGAAGATGCTGGGGAAAGGGGCGCACCTGGGTGGCTCAGTTGGCTAAGCATCTGACTTGATTTTGGCTCGGGTCATGATCTCATGGTTGTGGGATCAAGCCTTGCATAAGGCTCTACAATGAGCATGGAACCTGATTGGGGTTCATTCTCAATCTCTGTCTCTGTCTCTCTTTCTCTCCCCCCCCTTTCAAAATAAATAAATAAACATTAAAAAAAGAAAAGAGGTTGGGGAGAGAGGAGCATGGGAGAGATTCTGGAGCAGGTACAGAATCTGAATGAACAGGTTCAAGGAAGAAGATCTGTGCAAGCCTGGTGTGGATTACAACTGGATCCCTGCCAAAATTCCTCAGAAAACACAAGAAATCTTTGGAATCACTTTGGAAGATGGCGTTCGTGGCTGGACTGGGCTTCTCTGGCTGTGCCTTTACACAGGGCCTGGACCACCTGTGATACCGATTATACTTGGGTTACAGCAAAATTTATACAGTCCCTTGTTTCCACGGGAGTATAGGTCCTGGGCAGTAAAATGCAACTTTGTCTAATTAACGATGTTTGGTGCAGCGTCTGTCTTCATGTAGGCACTCGGCCAGTTGGTGCTGAATGAATTAGTGGAGATGAAGAGAAAGGACGATGACTTGAATTTATTAAGCCCCCACAACATTCCAAATACCCTCTGCACAAAGTTGAGGGGAAGAAAGCTCAGAGAGGTCAAGAGCCTTGCCCAAGGGTACAATTTATGAGTGAGGCAGCCAGGGGTCAAATCAAGTCTGCACGAATGAGGGTCATGCTCTTTATGTTATTCCACAGGGAGGAAGGAAGAAGAAGTCCTGAACGGGGATGGGGGGTTAATTATAGGTCAATGACTTTTTCCTGTTATATATAAATTCTCCCCAGGGCCTGCTGGAGTGCGTTGAGTCTAATACTACTGTTGCCAATGCCACCACTGTTACCACCAGTAAGTGCCACCAGACATGATGTCCCCAGTACCTACAAAGACGTGCATTATACGGAGGATCAGGTGGTCTTCTATAGGCCTTAGAGCGCCTGACTTGGAGTCAGACGATGTCGGCTCTGCCATTACTCACCATATAGCAAGGTCTGCATGTCCTTTGCGTCTCTGCAAAGTAGGACTAATTGGCAAATGCCTACATCACTGCCTTACTGTAAGACTCAAAGGAAATAATGGTTGTACAAGTTTCTCCTTTGATTGCTACTGTAATGAGGATTTCTTGGGACGATGTATTTATTGGACACATGCAGAAGGTGGTAATGGTGATCACAGAAACTACGCAGTGCACACTTGTTGAATGAATTAGCAATGACCCCACACATGAGAAACTCCCTCCATCCAGGGACCCAGATGTAGAAGTAAATTGCAGAGAATCTTAGGGTCAGGGCTATGAGGGAGGTTGGTATGAGGAGCTGTGTGCACTGGGATATCCCTGCCTGGTCTCCCCGAAAGCCCACCAGGAAGCAGGGGCTTCCTGCCAAAGAGCTAACCCATCTGCCTGCCTTCTTGACAGCCGGCATCTCCCCTATCAGTTGGTGAGTGGCATGTGTGTATCCGTTCAATTACAGAGCAGCTTAGTGTGTTAAAATAAAAGAAAATGTGTCATTCCAGGCTCTTGTCACCCAGGAAGCTTCTAGATTACCTGGATCCCTGAGGGCCCACCCAGCCACAGCCCTGGCCCCATAGGCAGTCTTCCCACACTATGTGGGTGTTGGGAGAGAGACAGAGTCAGGAGGCCAAGCTTGTTTCTTCTCCTCCCTAGTTCTCTGTTAAAAGTTGCCTCCTCGGGGGCGGGGGGGACACCTCGCAGAACTTCACCATGTGGATGGCCCATCTCTCACACTGTAACATGGGCTTCCTTCCTAATGTACTGTCCCATCTGTAGTGACTTGTTAATTTGTGCCTCCTTGCCTGTGGTTAGTCTCTTTCTGTGCTGGAGAAAGCTCCACGGCAAGAAATAGGTCCCTTTCTTTCACTAAGGCATTCCGGTGCTTTCCAGCATGGTTGGCACATAGTAGGTACTTAAAAAGTAGTGATGAATGAGCGGACTCTAGCAATCCCATTCCTAACTGCTCATCCAATTCTGGGGTCCCAGCTACAAAATCCGAACAAATGGCTACATATCTCGTCTCGAACAAAGCTGAACAGATACATTCAGGGAATTGGCTGCTGGTGTGGGTTTATTTCTGAAGGGTTTGGTAGAAACAGACCTGTCCTGGGTACTTTGGGGCCTGAGTTCCAATCCCGTTGTGTCCATGGCATTGTAGGTGAACCGAACAAAGTGCTTACATCTTGGATTTGAGTCTGTCATGGTCAACCAGATGAAGCTGGATTAGGTAGTACTTAGTTTTTGGGCTTTGAGGCTCCACCTCATTTCCTTCTTTTCCATGCCTGTTTCTGTTTCTGCTCACTTGTTCATAGCATCAAGGCTGAAATCTTGCATCTGCCCTCCCCTCATCATTGAAAGGCAGTGCGGTTGCCTAGGGAGAGTGAACTAAGCAGTTAGACAAAGCTGGAGTCCAGCCCAAGCTGAGTGAGCTGGACATGGCTTAAAAAATTTTTTTTTTACATTTATTTATTTATTTTTGAGAGACAGAGAGAGACAGAGCACAAGCAGGGGATGGGCAGAGAAGAAAGGAGACACAGAATCCAAAGCAGGCTCCAGGCTCTGAGCCGTCAGCACAGAGCCTGACGCAGGGCTCAAACTCACACACTGCGAGATCATGACCTGAGCCGAAGTCAGATGCTCAACCGACTGAGCCACCCAGGCTTTTAAATACACACACCGTCAGCTCCATCGTTTGCAGACGGGGGTCATGACAACGCTGCATGTCGCATCTGGCACCTGGTACCTATTCAACGGGTCACCGTCATAATCAGTATTTTACCGGTGAGAATATTCCAGATTTCATGGCCTTGATGTAACATGTAGAATTTAGATTCATCAAGAATCCATGAATAATTGTTCATTCAGCTCACAGTTAACTGATATTTATTATTAACAAATGTGTGTGCTGGGATGTTCGTACATAGTTCGTTATATAATCCTCAACTGTCTATTTCAGAGATTGCACACACTGAGTCCCAAAGAGTTTACTCATCTTGCCTCAGGTCACACAACCAGTAAGATTAATAATAGTTACCATGTTTTGATGGCTTGGTATAAGTCAAGGATTGCATTTTGCTTATGTTTTATCACTTAATGCCTACAACAACCCACAGTGGCATGTGTTTTTATCCCCACTTTACAGATAATAAAACTGAGGCTCAGAGAGTTCCAGGAAGTTGCCAGGTTAATACAGCTAATAAGTGTCCAACCAAACACTGGAGTCCTATGCCAAGTGACTTCAAAATATCCCTGAACTAGGATAGAAATTCTTGCTTCTGGCTCCAAATTGCCATTTGCTGTGTTAGGTTGGGTCAGCGTCCTCTTCAGAAAGGATGCATGCCCCTGGATGGTTGATACGGTCAAAAAGGAGGTCAAGGTAGAAAGTACATTGTAACCTGTGAAGTGATGTGCTCAAGAATGGCATTCTCAGTGCTAGTGTTAAAGGCTTAACAGTAGGGAACAGTGCTGTGGCCTTTCCTGGGACAGGGTAGCAGTGAACATGGCAGTTGTCAAGAGAGTTGTCATGGGACCAGTGGTAGTTACGTTAAGAGCTGAAGGATGGCTAGTGTTGCATACACCACGTGAGGGCAGCCCTAGCGTCATCCCCAACTCCTTCCTTTTGGCCTCTCTTTCCAGACTCCCTTGTAGATGGCAATGGCCACCATCTAATGAGATGTGAGTAGAAGTCCTAAGGTGGCACTCTCCAAAAGAGACTCACGAGCACCTGCTCCTGCACCTTTCCCTCTTCTTTCTGCCTGAGATATAGACACAGGCCTGGAGATCCTGCAGCCCTCATGTGCCCATAAGGATGTGAACAGGGAGATGGCAGAGGCTCATTGTTAATGGCTGCCGTGACAGACTTTCATGTGAGACAAAGATATCCTTAGGTGGTTAAACTCTTGTTACTTGAGTTGTCTTTTATTTGCCACTAAAAGCATTCCCAACTGACACAGGTGAGGATCGCATAGGTGGGGGTCACAAATGACGGCAGAGAGGAGGGGGGTGCAGGAGAGAAGGGAGCTAAGGAAGCCATCTCACGTTGAGCCAGGATGCATGAATGAGTGGGCACCAGAGAGAGGGATGGCTGCTGGCCCCAGACGGCGTCCCATGCTCTGCATTTCAGTCCATGTATTCCCCCAGCCCTGGTCATTAGCAAGGGATTCCAAAGACTGTGCCTGGCCCAGAGTGGGGACTCATTCACTCATTCAGAAGACAGGTCTTAAGCATGACTGTCTTCCAAACACACCACTAAGTGTTCCCCGTGCGTGGCCTTACTTAATCCTCCCAACACTTCTGAAGGATGAGTGCTGTACTATCCTGTACCCATTTATGGATGAGAAAATCAAGTCACAAAAACCATGTCCAAAGTGGCTGACCTAAGACCCAAGCCCAGGTCTTACTGGCTTCCAGTGAGCTTTAACTCCTGTGCCATATCTCAAGCCAAACGTCTGCCCCTCTCTGAAATCAGATTAGACCTACCTACACACAAAATTGTTCAGGCTCTTTTTGTGGTCCCACATGCCTACCTCTACATGGAATCAAAATATAATAGTTATATTGTCAATTTCTCCAGGGCCGTGGGCCCCTTCCCAACCAGGGACCAGTCTTCCTCCAGCCTCACACCCCAGTGCCTAAGATGCTGTCTTCAGACAGCATGGCTTCTGGTTGGAAAAAAAAAAAAGAATTAATTAATTAAACAGAGGTTAGTTTGGGCACAACCAACCGGAAGGTGCTGATTCTGAGTAGGACAGGGACAGAAAAACTCCAGGCTCTAGTGACAGGAAACAAGAATGAGGTGATTCTGACCCTTCTGAATGATTAGCAGCTTTTCAGCTTTTTGCACCTTTCATTATACAAATTGTAATATTGCTAAACTCTTCACGCATGCTGTGCCTTTGTCTTACGCCTCAGATACACGCTAAGATTTCTGGGTGTGGCAAAATTAAGAAGCCACCTTTCAGTGTGGCTCGCGAGTGCTCTGTGAGATCTGGAACATGGCCTGTCCCTTCCCTGTGAGTGGTAAGCCAAAGGAAAGCAGTAACAATCACATCCTGAAGCAGGTGAGGACCGTGGATCTTGTTAATGGCCAAGACAAACGCTCTCCATGCTGGATTGATAATAATTTGTCAACCTTTGTTACCAAAGTCTTAAAAAAGCTGATGTGAGTCACGAGGAGCTATTTTCATATGATTTGTCACCTTGATCTGAACGGGAAATGAATTGCTAAATATAAAATGCCGTTTTGCCGTGATTCAGAGCTCTTTCAAGCTGACAGACGTCGTAAGGGGGTACAGTGTTTTCTCTCTTTCTCAAAGAATGAAGTCAAGGGGCCTGCCTGCTCCATAGTTTCTTATCAACCTGAACAGAGATGAGAGAGAGAATGCCGGCAAGACAAGCACGAGGAAGAGGTTTGTCTTTTCTGCTTTCAGACACTGTCCACATAAGGAAAAGAGGCCGTAATCCACGTGCTCTGTTTCTAGGAAAACGACGGCTGCAAACTATGATTAGCCTCACCTTCGGGTGCTACAACTCGATTTGTTTCCTTCTCACAATGCATGTAAATGATTATATTCGAAAATTAGAATATATTACAGTCCTTCCCCATCCTCCAATACTGCCACGTAATTGTAGCCTATACAGATTGTTTCTACTTACCTAAGCATTTCTGATTGAGTGTATGCAAATGTCAAGGTATTCCTCAAGGTATCTTAGGAGGAAAGACAGAATCCTTAAATGGTGGAGCTCAAATGGTGTTAAGCAGTTAGACACTAAAGCTTAGGGGTTTTTTTTGTTTGTTTTTTGAGAGAGAGAGAGAGAGAGCGCGTGGAGGAGGGGGACAAAGGGAGAGGGAGAATCTTAAGCGGGATCAAGCTCAGTGCAGAGCCTGACACGGGGCTCAATCCCACGACCCTGGTATCACGATGTGAGCCGAGATCAAGAGTCAGATGATCACAGATTGAGCCACCCAGGACTGCTCCGCTAAAGCATAGTTCTGGGTGTGTGTGTGCTCTGAGTGAGCAGAATGCGTAAGCATCTTCCTGAGACTCTTTGAGAGATACAACCTGAAGAGTGTCTAGTGACAGAGGAGATTCTCACTAGATATTTACAACCCAGTGGATTTGATATCGCACAGCGTCATGGCCACTGGCCCAGGTTCTGGGTGTAGACAAATCCATGTGAGAATTCTGGCTCTGCCACTGATGACTGGAGCAGCACTTAACTACTCCAAACCTGGAGTGTGTGTGTGTGTGTGTGCCTATGTATGTGTGTGCATTCATGAGTGCATGTGTGTACGTGCATGTGTGCCTGTGTGTTCACATGCATGCATTCATGTGTGTGCATGCATGTGTGTGCGTGCCTGCACGAGCATGTGCCTGTGCGTTTCATCTGGAAAATGAACATAGTGTTTTCCCCGTAGGGTTATTTTAAGTAATGGATGATATCACTGATGTCATTCAATGTTTGAAAGTTCCAGGTATTGTTCATGAAACACAAAAACGCAGTTGATAGGTTAACTATTTGGTCAGTAACGCAAGATGCAAATTGTTGGACATAACGTGCTGTTTCATTAGTAAATGCTAAAATAGGATCTCTGATGATGTCAGAATTTGACCCATGACCTTGCCCCTCCAGCTCAATTTTACATGCTTTCTTAACCACATATTCTCCCACTCTGAGAGTTTCGGGAACCCAGTCTGGAGGTGGGTGGACAGTGGAGTGAACCCTAAAGAGCTCATGGCTTCCCAGTTCATATATTTTAATCCCCGTTCCTCTCCTAGCTGGATCCGCATCTCTGAGCATTCTTTCTCCTGGACTCATGTTTCTCTGATCATCCGCTAAAGATGGGTGATTCACAGGATCCATTTCTTAGCCCTCTTCTTGCCCATATCCTCTTCTGGAGGGTGAGTCTTGTTTTGTGAATCTGATTGCGACTAGTATGCCAATTCAGGCCAAGTGTGATTCTCCTGCCTGACCTGGGTCTTTCACTTAGAGCCCCTTATAGATCCACCTCCCTGCTGGGCTTCTCAGACTCAATCTTCCATTGACACCTGACACTCCTTGTGTGTCTGAGGCTCTTCATTCCTTCACCCCATCTCCTCTCCCACTGCCATCTAACTCAGGTGGCACCTAAGTAAAAAAAAAAAATATGGGAGTCACCTGTGTCCACTCCTCTCCTTCACACTCCATATCCAGTCAGTCTGAAAGTCCCACCAGTTGTTCCCCCTAAATGTTGCTTTAACATACCTGACCTCATGGTGTCTACAAGTGCCCTGGGCTCGTCTTTTTGCCCCCTAACCAGGCTTCCTAGAGCCATCCGTATATTCTCACTAGCCTCCCATGTCCCTCTATCCATTTTCCACTCTGAGTCCAGAATAGTCTTCCTAAAATGCTGACCCTATCCCCACCCCTGCTTTAAACCTCTCAACAGCACGCTATTTTTCTCACTGAGTACTGCCCAAACCTAGTGGGGATGCTCAGGGCAAAACATACTCGGTGGTCAGACGACTACGGGGGCTGGTCCCGGCTATGCTTCTCCTCCCCAAGTATTAACTAATCCCACGTAGGAGGAGCTTGCTTGATTCTTCTAACTCTAACTTCCTCAAAACTTATTTGATCCTGTCCTTCAGAACCAGTGTTCCAGAAATCTCCAACCTATAGGATAAATCGCAAGGTTCCTGGAGGGATTTAGATGGCCTTCTGGGATCATGCCTGCCCTGTATCTCTGCAGCTCGGTAGGTTATCAATCCCCGCTTCACACTTGATGCTCTGAGAGAACGATCATTGGAAATGGTGAGTCTATCTTCTTCTCCGTGGGTCTTTCCTTGACCCACGTCAGCCCGCATGCCGAGAGCATGGCTGCCCCACAGGGGACAAGGCAGATCAGAGATCAGCGGCAGGCTCTTGAGCCAGATGGACGAGACCAAATCTG
Source organism: Neofelis nebulosa (assembly GCF_028018385.1). Classification (NCBI taxonomy): domain Eukaryota; kingdom Metazoa; phylum Chordata; class Mammalia; order Carnivora; family Felidae; genus Neofelis; species Neofelis nebulosa. Next base: position 75,234,624 of record NC_080795.1, on the reverse strand, counting down.
GAGCGGGATCTTGGACGATTTACTTAACCTCTCCTGTCCTTGGTTTCCTTGCTTGCAAAACGGGGATGGTTATAATAAATCAAGCCTCCTAGGGTTATTATGAGGATTAAATAAGTCCTTATATGTAAAGCACTTAGGTCTAACAACTTCTACAAACACTCAGCTAATATTATCAATCTGCAGGTAGACGACTGTCCTAAAAGGCAGGGAATGTGCATTTAAAATCAACAAAGCTTTCCTGGCAGTGAGGCTCCCTGCTTTCACTCTCCTCCAGCTTGCTGACTTGCTCCCTGGGCACTCAGCCCCTGAGGGCTGTGATGGACTGCAATACGGTGCAGCCTCATGCACCCTCAAGTTCGTCTCCCTGGGTACCCACACTCTGTCCTTGACCAGTCCTCGGGAGCCCACCTACAAAGCCTGCTCAACTTCTCCAAGCTACCTGTTCTCCTCGGTGCCCAGTTCTGCCTAACACAGGATGTGACGTCTTACCCCGTCTAGTCACACTGTTCTCAGAACACGCCAGGGAGCTGATGTTTGTCAATCAATAAGAGCTGAAACTCCACCAGCATCATTGGCTGCCCCAAGGGGAGACTTGGAGCCGATGTGGGGGGGCAGTAAAATTGCCACCTGTCCCCTTCACTGATATGGTGGGTTGACATTTTCATAATCTACTGTCACATGCAATGCAAAGCCCGCTTTAAGATAAGTCCTCTAGCCCATACCTTCCTGATGCTGTCCCTACATCAATTTTAAAAATACGAAATATATTCGTGGGTCAAGTTACAGTTACTTTCCAATTTTTTTGGAAACAAAAGAGTGTAGAATGGCTAAAATGGAATGGATTGGAATGGAATGGAATGGAATAGAATAGAATAGAATGGAATGGAATGGAATAGAATAGAATAGAATAGAATAGAATAGAATAGAATAGAAATGAGTACATGGCAAGCACTAAGGGTAAGTACTGTGTAATTTGTCCAATTTTGTATATCTTTTTATGCATTTGTGTATACACATATGTGCACACTGGAACATGATATCAAAGGTATTTTTACTCTAGGTCAAGGGATGGGGCAGTCTACAAAGCACTATCTGGAGCCCTTCTCATAGGAAATATTTTGCAGTCCAACTCACTGGAATTACCCACAACTCTGTCTTTTCTCTTTCTAAGATATGGAGCCCTTCAAAATAGCAAAGTAAAGTGAAATACATGAAATAAAATCCTCCTTGACATGTTTCCTCATGTGAGGACCTCAGCCACATCATCCCTGGGAACGTGGAGACACGTTCCCTGGGAACCTGTGCTCACAGCCACCCCCCGAGGGGGAAGCAATCTGTCCACCCTGGAGTCCCAGGCACAGTGGAGACAATTCAGGTAAGCAAGGACAGCCGTCCCTGCCCCCAGAGAGATTTTTAGTCACAGAGAGTGACAAAGACTTGCCGATGAACTCCGATCATCAGAAAGTCCACTTTCCATGGGTGTCACATCTACATATTGGAGTTTGGAAAATATTTAATGAATGAACCTTCCTTTCCTCTGCCCCTGTCCTAATACGCCCGTGGTTCCACACATTCACACTGACTCGCCCGTGGGAAGTTTGCCCCTTGGTCCTTCAGCGTTTGATTTTTCCTCCAGGTGTGTGGTTTTCAAGCATTTTCAGCAGCTGAACCCTTGGCTTCAAAGAAAATCTTTAACAGCACCCCAACATATAAAACAGATAAAAACAATGAAAGGGGTCCTACAGCGTTGAAATCACCATTGTTTGATGAGGGAAAATAGCTATAATAGGTTTGTTTTGCTTTGTTTTTAAGAACCTCCACAACCTATCTTTAGAGCCTGGTTTGAAAAATAAGTACCTGGGACACTATGGCGAGATAGGTCCTGTCCATCGCTGAGTGTTTCTGAAGCCTGAGTGGGAGAGTGCATGGCCTGGATCTTTACTGGAAGCCGTACAGGCCTGTTCTATTACTATTTCAAAAGAAAACAGATCGACACTTTTTTTTATTTGGAAATAGTTTGGGACTTAGAAAAAAGTCATGAGAAAGCAGAAATCCTGCATATCCTTGACCCAGCTTCCCCAATGATGACGTCTTCCATTGCCATAGTACAATGATGAAAAGTAGAAAATTGACACTGGGGCCTTCTGGTAACTAAATGATACACCTTATTCAGATTTCATCAGTGTTTCCATGAGGGTCCCTTTTTCTGCTCTAGGATTCAATCCAGAATCCCATACTGCATTTAGTTTGTTGTGTCTCCTTAGTATTTTTCAATTGCTAACAGTTTTTGGTCTTTGCCTTTTATGATCAGGATGTTTTTTAAGAGTATCACTTACTTTTTTTAAAAAAAAATTGGAATCCAGTTGAGGGGCTGAGCCTGGGTGGCTCAGTCGGTTAGGCGTCTGACTCTTGGTTTTGGCTCAGATCATGATCTCATGGTTTGTGAGTTCAAGCCCCGTGTCGGCACGGAGCCTGCTTGGGATGCTCTCTCCCTCTCAATCTGCCCCTCCCCTGCTTGTGCCCACTCTCTCTATCTCAAAATGAATAACATAAAAACTTACTAAATAAATACATTTGAGTATAGTTGACAGACAATGATGCATTAGTTCTGGATGTATAACTCAATGGCCCCATGTTATTATTGTAGGTTCCACTTCAGTTTTCCGTAGCTGAATAGCCTTGGGCAAACCAGCTTCCTTGGGAGCTCTATTTTGCCATCTCTGAATCACCAGGATCAAACTGGAGGACCCTCAACCCTTCTTTAGACTCTATATATCCACAGAACTGATACGGGCACTGTTCTCAGCACCAAGGTGCTGATATGTGCCGTAAAGCCACGGTTCACGGTGGAACTTTAATCACCATGGCAGGTCTTCCCAGTTGTCTGATTTTATAACCTACTCAAAGAGGCTCTACATGTCTCTTAAGTAATTTTTACAATATTTAACTATTCAACCAAGAAACTCATTTTAACATGTATCATTGAGTTCTTATAACAATAATAACTATAGCAATGTTTTTAAGACTTGACAATCTGCAAATGCTCATGCCAGTTATTTCTTTTGATTCTCAAAACAACCCTGTGTTTCCCCTGTAAAAGGAGAACATAGATGCAGAGAGAATCGCTGACTTGCCAAAGGCTTCCAGCAAGAAGCTGGAGCTGAGACGGAGTGTCCCATGGGGGCCACAGTTCGGAAAGCTTTGGTACCTGGTCAAGAAGTCTCCATTTTATTGGGTCCACAACCCAGATGCAAGAATCCCATGAGGAAATGCAGAATAGCTCCAAACTCAAATTCAATCTCTCTTGGCATGTTAAGTTCCAGAGGGCAGAAAGATTCCCCTTCCCACCTCCTCTTTCTTCACAGGAACCTTTCTCTTTAGGCTACCTTCCCAGCCTTCCAGCGGTTCTCATGAGTATTAAATACATCGGTGAGTCTGCCGTTCCCCGCCTCAAGCTGGAAACTGGAATCCAAGAGTCACGAGAAGGTTCAGGTCAGTTTTGTGAAGCTGCCAAATCTGATGGGCGAAACGTTCATCCTATTTATGTAATATGTATTTCAAAGGCTCATATTCATTTAACTGTGAAAACTGAACTACTCCCAAGTTATTTGAAAGAACAAAAGCTACATTGTGGGCAGCGGACTTTGGCCTAAGTCCGAAAAACAAATGAAGGGTAAAATAATCCTGAATTTCTTAGGGTCCTATAGCAATGAAGCGGAAGGTGGAGGCTGGGTTTCTGACCACAGAAGGCACAGGAGACAAAGCTGCGGGTGCCTCGCAGAACATGCACAAAACTGGTGTACTGGCTTCACGCAGCAGCTTTTGCCTCAGAAAGAGAGGTGGGCGTTCCCTGTCATTTTCCCTCTTGTGATGCGCCAGGGACAATTTCGGTGGTCATTCCATGGAACACCTTCAGTGTGCTGCATGGGAATAAACAAAGATCAGCCAAGTAAGAACAAGCAAAGGTTGCATTCTGCAGAGACACCAAGTCAGGCTGATGGGTGGCAAAGCTTTGGAGTAGAAAGAAGGGAGGGCTTAAGGGGAGCCCTGATTGGAGGCCATTGGCAGGGGGAGCCGCAGGTGGGCTGCTAGAGGCGGCCATCCTTCGTGATGGGTTACGGACGCATATTTGGCTTTCTCTGGTTGGTTCCAATTGGAATCAAGGACTAAAATTAGGGAAGCTGTTATTAATCAAGTGCTCACTGTCTGGGGCCAATTGTCAAAGGGGTTACTGTTTAGCTTCCTGGATTGTTACTAAAGATAGCGGTTTGACTTCCTACCAGTCTGACTAACGGCAGGCTGGCTTTCTGGGCTTTATTGTAGGTAATGTGTTGCTGTGAGTTTTAGATCAGAGTTTTTTATTTATGTATTTGTTTGTACGGTCAGTCTATCAGTGGGGTGCCTAGGGTGCTCCTGCAGGGAGCTTGGAGTCTGTTTAGAGACATGAGTGTGCATGAGGGTCTGGCAATACCTGGACAGTAGGGAGGTGTGAAAGATTAAGCAAAGACTAAAGGAGCAGTGCAGCCAATTAGAAGGTTCCAGAAAACTTCACAGATGCTTAACCTCAAGCTGAAAGGAAAGAGAGGACTTGGCCCAGTGGTCACGTCAAAGAGACTACTCACGCAGAGAGAATGATATTCCAGAAAGGGCACAAGTATAAATGAGTCTAGCATGTTTTGTGAAGCGACATAGTTCAATAATGTTGAGTTTTACATGCAAAGGAGGCAGGAAGGGAAGACAAGGGGGAAAGGACCTTCCAAGCATGGCTGAGCGGCCTAGAATTTGCCCTGCCCTCATGGGATCCTGTCAGGGTGGTGGGGAAGGGTCTGGAGACAGGGAATGCATATGAGCTTCAAAAGCTGGTCTGCACTATAGGACCTGAGAGTCACACGTGGGGTGTAGACAGAGAAGGAGCAAGAGGAAATTAGGAAAATACACGGGATTCAGTCTTGGGCAATTAGACTGCTTACCTTGTGATCTCCTCATCAGACTCTGACTTCTCCATGGGATGGGACGGGTCTGCCCTTTTCCTCCGCAGAGTCTGGCACAGAATGGCCGCTCGGTTTGCTTAGGCAGCAAACTTTTATGACATCTTTCAGGCATTTAATTCACTGAATAAAATCACCCCAAGTGACATGCAAAACACAGCTGAAGGAAAAAACTTGGAGAAAACAAAGCACTAGAACACAGTGAATCGCAGGTGTCCCTCTGAGGGTCCCCAGGTGGAGACATCCGGTCATCAGCTGGACTTACGGGTCTGAAGCTAGAGATTCAGACTGGGAAGCTGTTATACAATAAGGCAGCTTTGTGAGCCTCACAGGCCTTCACAGCCTGCGTTCTGGGGCCGGTAGGCAGACAGGGAGAGGAGCCAGGCTGGCCAAAGTCCAGAGCAAAGGTCTGTTCAGAGGTTGGGTGAGGAAGACAGAAGTCTTGCAGGACGGGCATCAGGGCTGGCACAAGGTGGGCACAGTCACCAGGGCAAGAGCGCAAGTGGACCAGGTGAGTAGGACTAGGGCCAGCTATGGATGGATACCGACAGAGTAGGGGTCCTGTGCCCTAGTGGGGCTAGGGGTGGACCTAGGGGTCCTAGATGGATACCAGGGCCAGGTATGGATGGATACGACAGAGTAGCCCTCCAGGAATGGGGGAGGGGGCAGGGAGCCAGTGAGGTGTGGCTCTAACTCCTTGCTGCCACAGTATTGCCTTGGCCAGTGCTAGTTTAGAGCCTCCCAGACACAGAGTCAACCTCCTGCACCTTAAGGTGCTCCCTAGGGCTTTGGAAAGCTTGGAGCAGGGGGATTCTGTGGACACAAGGCTACTTGGCCTTCCTGTCGCAAAAGGTAGTCTTCCCTGTCTTTGCATCCTTCAGTCCATAGAATTGGGCAGAGGGTGAGGTTGGCCTGAGACTTAGTTAAAACAGGGATCTCAGCTGGCTTCACGAGAAGCGCTGAGGCTGGGAGAGGCCTTTGGGGACATCACATATTTAGGCGAAAAGGCAGGGTTTGGGTCCCCCCACCTCGGCCAGTGGCTGCATGTATTTGCTCCCAAAGCGAAGAGAAATTCCCCCATAGGTACCCAGCTGGGCACTCAGCCAGCAAGACCCCTGACGTCTGCATCATGTACCACAGCATCCAACACCTCCTTCCCCGGAGGGCTAGGAAGAGCCTCGTGGAGGACGGATCTCCGAGCCAGATGGGCTTGTGCGTTATGCCAGAGATTCTGAATACAACCGAGTAGGCAATAGGGGGCCGGAGAGTATTTTTGAGCAGAGGAACCACACTATTGAAATTGAACCGTAAGAAGACAAATCTGGTAGCACCCAGTAGGAGGGGGGAGAAACTAGTCATTAAGGCTTGCAGCAGCCTTGCAATGACAGGGGAGTGGTCATAACAGCAGTAACCAGTCATAACGGAGCTTGACACCGTCTTCTGACCCTCCCACCGACCCAGAAAGGGAGCCGCGGTCATCCCCAGTGAACAGGCAAAGAAGCCAAAGCAGAGGGGAATTGTTACACGCAGAGCCCAAGAGTTCAGTTTGTCAGAGGTAAACTGGGATTTAAATCCCGATCAATCTGCATCCCAAATCCTTAGTCTTTCTAACACGTCCGTGCACAGCTGTGATCGGTGATAATTCACACATCACACGGCAGGACGAGCCCCGGGCAAGAGGGTTCCCGGTCTCCCTTTTCTCCCACAGGATACAGAGGGTTAACTAGCACGAAGGCACACTCACTGCTCCTCTTTGTTTAGCTACAACTCGAGTTTCAGTCCTTCATCAAAGGAAGTCCCCATAGGACAGTTGCTGGGGCTACAGCTTTCTGTCAACCAGGAAGGGTAGAGTGCTCCCCCTGAAAGAGGCCCATACCCTGCAGGCTTGGACTGTGCAATCTTTATGTAGGCGCAGAGCCTCAGATACTTCTTCCAGAATCACAAGGGAAGGCAGCGTCTGTTGATAGCAAAGTGGTGTAGATGGAGCTTTGGGCTAGATTTTATAGTCCTTAATCACACACACCCATACAGGCAAAGAGGGATATGCCTTGAACAATACATTGTCACGGGTTGATAAGACAGAGACATACAATACATTTATTCTCAGAAAATAACTTTATTGAGTAGTTACTATGTCATTTGTCATAGGATCATTTCTTTTTTTCTTTTTTATTTATTTTTTTAATTTACATCCAAGTTAGTTAGCATAGCGTGCAACAGTGATTTCGGGAGTAGATTCCTGAATGCCCCTTCCCCATTTAGCCCATTCCCCTTGCCACAACCCCTCCAGGAGCCCTCTCTTGTTCTCCATATTTAAGAGTCTCAAAGGAATCATTTCTGATCATAGATCCTAGGTGAATCAATACATTAAAGCGGCGTATATGATTATATAATGTAATGTTATCACGGGAAGGACATACCGATGCCTTTGCCATATCTGTTAGTGCGACGGACAAGCCCTGCCCACACACAAGGAGAAAGAACAATACGCGGGCACGAGTACTAGGAGGTGAGGGCAGGGAGGCCCTCGTGCAGTCTTCCCAACAGAGAAGCAAAAGGGATAAGTGTATTAGTCAGGATTCTCCAGAGAAGCAGCACCACTAAGATGGAAAAGAGGGGGGAGGGAGAGAGAGAGAAAAAGATTTATTGTAAAGAACTGGCTCATTTGATTATGGAAGATAAAAAGTCCCAAGATCTGCAGGTAGCATGCTGAAGACCCAGATGGGCCAATGGTGTACGTTCTAGTCTGAAAGCCAGTAGGCTTGAGACTCAGGAAGAGCCCATGTTTCAGGTTCAAGTCCAAAGGCAGGAAAGGATCCATGTCCCAGCAAAATGCAGTAAAGCAGGGATTCCCTCTTACTCATGAGAAGCTCAGTCTTTTTTGTTCTATTCAGGTCTTCGACTGATTGGGTGAGGCCCACCCACCTTAGGGAGGGTAATCTGTTTACTCAATCTGCCAACTCAAATGTTAATCTCATCCCCAATGCCCTCACAGACACACCCAGAATTATGTTTGACCAAATGTCCGGGTACCCTGTAGCCCAAGGTGACACATAACATCAGCCATCATCATAAGGCCTCCCAGCTTAGAGATCAGACTGTGAAAAAGTGAGGAATGGTGCCCTCACAGGTGGGGGTGGTGGATCCCTCAGTACAGCTGAGGGAGGGGGTGCACGGTAAGGGGGACAGGCAGGAGATGTGGGGAACTGAGGCCAGATTTTGATGACTGCAGGCCCCCGGACAGGAGTGCTGGGGACATGTCCCTCAGGACCCCATAGATGGGAAGGGACAAAGCAAATGCCCAAAGGGTGATTTCAAGCAACCCCCATCCTCCTACTGACTAGACTTTCAAGAGAGACACTTCAAAGCATCAAAGTTAAAACTAGGTTGTATTAAAAGTCATCGGAGAAAAGACAGGTTACTGACAAAGCAATGGCAATTAGGCTTACAACAGATATGTCCTCCTGCCAACAGGTGCCAGGAAAGAGTGGGCATCATCTCAAAGGTGCTGAGGAACAACTATTGACAATCTAGTGCAAATATTAATAACTAATAGCTATCAGCTTTTGAGCACTTCGTATGGCAACCCGGAGGTCTGTGCTCAACAGAACAATCATTTCATGGGAGGAAAGTAAGGACTTGCAGACGCAGCAAAAATTTACTAACCATTGGCCCTCATGGGAAAACAAAATCTGCAGGAGGACGGGTAGGGGTGGGGAAACCAAAGAGGAGCACTGGTAAAATAGGTTGCCGAATCTATTTGACAGTTAATTGTAAGAAATTAATAGTAGATTCTATCTTGTTTTAAAAATGGTAGAATTGAAAATGACAAGAAGGAAGATACAAGGGTAAGTGGTAAGTGTTTGAGATAATCTGTGCCTCATGACAATGGTCGAGATAAAGAATATATTTAGAACTTGGAAAAAATGATGAGTTGAACATGAATAGTGGAAATAAAGATTAACAGCGCAAAGAATCGAAATAGTCATATCACATAGTAAATATATAAAATACCAATTATGGACCTGATCCACGGAAAGCCCTCCTTTCTAGGCACTGGTGACAGAGAAGGACAAGACAGAAAAGTCTCTTTCCATATGGATTGATTCATTTACAAGTTTTTTGATGTTTATTTATTTTTGACAGACACAGAGAGAGAGAGACAGCGCATGAGCAGGGGAGGGGCAGAGAGAGAGAGAGAGACACAGAATCGGAAGCAGGCTCCAGGCTCTGAGCCGTCAGCACAGAGCCCGACGCAGGGCTCAAACTCACGGACCGCGAGATCATGACCTGAGCTGAAGTCGGATGCCCAACCGACTGAGCCACCCAGGTGCCCCTGGATTTATTCACTTAAATTGAAATGTGTTCCCACAATAACCGTGATTATTTGTGGCAGTGCTGAGAGCCACTTCAGGTTTTCTTTCTAAGAATAGGTGATGCCTATAAACCATAAATAAGGCCTTGCTGCTCATCCAGAAAGAAAGTCTTCTTGATGAGAAGTCGGATTCTACTCATAGTCCTTAGCAATCAGCCTGACATCTGACACAGGTCTTTCCCCCTGGGCTTAACATGAGGGTGGGAAATAGCTTAGCTTTAACACTCAGACACAGCTGAAGACTGGAAGGTAGGCAGCGGCCTGGGCCAGGCAGATGTGGGGCGGGGGGCCCTGGGGAGACCAGAGCACGGAGCTGGCTTGGGGGAGCAGATGTGGATTCAAGCCCCATTCTCTCGTCTGTCCGTGCTGAGCAACTTTGGACAAGTCAGTTACTTTCTCTGAGCCTCAACTTCCTCATCTGTAAAGTCCGCGAGGTTACTAGAAAAATCACGTATGATAATGGACGTGACCACCCTTGTAGGAGCTCTCTGCTCCTCAACAGTAGGTGTCCGAATCCTGATCGGAGGCCCCTCGCCGATGTTTTTTATTTCTCTCAATGTGCTTGAAGCTTCTGGAGGGCACGTACTGGATCTTATTTGTATCTTTGTATTCCCTGGTATTGCGCTCAGAACACTCTTAACAAATGTTCCTTAATTGAAGTAAATGAAATGAGAGTGGATTGAATTGACAATCTAAACATGATACAATTAGAACACAGTGGAGGACGCTATCTCATTAAGGGCTGTTTTCTTGGCTTTTCTAGAAATATCATAGATGTTCAGAGAAGAGAGAGATTAAAGTGGACTGAATAAACATTTATTGAGGACAGGCATTTCTTGAACACCTGTTTTGTGCCAGACACTCTACTGGCCCTTCTCCCAAACGTTATCTCATTATCCTCAAAAACACACTGAGAAAAAGTACGATTAGCTTCATTTTACAAATGAGAACCCAGGAGTTCAGCAAAGCAAATTAAGCCGCCCAAGGTTACTAAGGTGAAGAAGCAGGGATAGGGGCAGGGTATGAAGGCAACTCCCTCTGGTCCTCGAGCTGCATCCCCTGTCCTCTCTTTCTGATTCAGCCCCAGGCAGGGGGAGGGAGGCACCCCTGCTCGCCTCCGTTTGATTTCTCTTGTTTTCTGCCACACTGGTTGAGCTGCACTCCCCGTGCCCATTTTCAATTATAGCTTGCAAGCCTGTGCTTTGAAAAACATAATTTATTTTCCCAGTCAGACCAAATAGAAAACACAATTGTGTGTTTAAATACTAATTAACCTTTCACAGTTGTATGACTCTCTCTCTCTCTCTCTCCCTCTCTCCCTCCCTCCCCTAAAGGAAAAACATTCCACGTGCAGGACAATTCTTGCCACAATTTCTTGCCTTGACGCTACCACGTCCAGGTCTGAAGCGTGTGGCTGTGCAGACCTCTGGACTCGAATTAAACTTTTTCTGGAAGAGCAGAGGACTGTGGATGTGGTCACTAATGTGCTTTTCTCTCTTCGTGGAGAATTCTAAGCTCCCTTTGCCACAGGGTTTGCATGGTTCATTCCAAGGATGACTCCATTGGGGTTCCATAGATATCATTCCCAATGCTATTATCTTCTCCGCTCTGAGATCTCCAGCAGTTAAAAGGTCATGGGCTTTGAAGGCAGCCAGACTACTCATTTCAATGGACTTCATACATTCACACAGACCAGTTTAAAGATTATTCCATTAGCAGCTGCATGTCGACTGCCGTCCATTGCCCACTCAGCTGCTTGGCCCTCTTCTGCTCACCATGTCCTCCAGTTTGGGGCTCCATTTTACATCTAGGTCCTTGCATTGGCCACTTGGGTTTGGAGTAGTGAGACCACCTTCACCTTTAAAACCTTTGGCCACATTGACTTTATGCTGCTTGAGGGGATATTCAAACAGAGATACGATTGGATATGTTGGTTCAAAGTTCCAGAAAGAAAGGGAAGAAGGCTGGACAATAATGGTGTCATGGAAGGTAGGGAAAAGGGAGGGATTACTAGAAGAAAGGAAGGTAATGGAATCAGATGCAACAAAGCAGTCCAAAACAATAATAAAGGGGTGCGTTTTTTGAGTCTGCCACTCAAGAATCCAATATTTTCCTATGTTAGGTACATTTATATGCTTGAAAGTCAAAGACACCAAATGAATTGCAGTGAGTTAAAGAGAGAATCAGAGGAGAGGATGTTAAGAAGGACAGCAGCAATCTTCATTTCATGTTGCTTAGCACAGGGCCTGGCATACAGCAGGTGCCTGTTGGGTAAGTGCTGAATAAATGGAATTAGAGGGAAAAGCCAGAGTGGAGGGTAAGAGCTTTGGTGACTTGCCTTGAGAAAATGTCGCAAGGATTCTACTCTCAAAACGTGTCTGCAGGCTAGCTAGGAATGTAAGCGTGCAGGTAACAATTACACTATGACTTTTTGAAGGTGGATAATAAATTGTGCACGTTGTATTAGGGCATACGAAAATGAGGCTGTGTGCTTCAGTTACAAACAGAAGGGTGAAGTCTTGGTATTGTGAACAAAATCCAAGGTGGGATCTCTATGTCAGAAACGCCATTTGACTATTGTACGGATAGGTGACCTATCCCTTGTTAATTATATTTAACCAGTCCCCTAGAGGCTGGTATTCATCCATTTGTCTTTTAGTCAACAGATATCAGTTGAGCTCCTACAATGTATAAATCAAATTGTCCGCCTACCATGTGACAGTGGCAGATTCTATGATTCTATGAGGAAGACCAGAATGTGTGCATCTGTTGGGCACACCAACTGCTCCCAGGAGGGAAAAAAATCTACACAAATTTCTGTCCGTATGGCTGGTCCCAATGTTGCTGCCAACGTGGATTTGGAGTGAGAGGAACTAAGTGGGTAATTTTAATGACTATGGACTTGCAACAGTGGTAGACCAATGACTCCATTTTTGTCATTGATATTGACTTTCTCAGTTGACCAGACTTCTGTGTGGGCAGGTTTGGATACCCATCTCCTTGGATATTACTAGAGAAACCAAAGCCACTCTTTTAGGAATTTCTTTTTGGTGAAAGCACAAGGTCAGAGTCAAAAGCTGACAATGGTGAGAAACGAGGGCAAGGATTGACACCTTCCAGATGCTTCTCCAGCCTCTGGTACATAGTAAGCATGAGGTAACAATTTTTTGAATGGATGAGTGGATGAATACATGAATGGGTTTCATGGAATATGGTACAGGGATGGAGACGATGTTCACTTTTGCTAACCTTGTTGGTTCCAGCTGCTTTTCTCTTGCCTTTTTTTTTCTGTCTCTGCACCTGACCCAGACTTGAAATGGTTCTTCCTCAAGTCCTTTCATTCTCAATGGAAGGATGTATACATGTAAGCGTGTGTGTGCATGTTTTATGCACGTGTGTGTGTAGTTGGATCTAAAAAAATGATAATTATAAGTCTGAGTATCAACCAAGAAATATCCACCAAAATTTCTGTGCCCTCGTATTCAAAACTTAAAATGGAACAAACCAAAATTAACTAAACTAACAACAGCCGTGGAGGGCAGTTTCATTATCCCATTTCCCATGAGGAGAGGCCATACCAAAGAGAGTCAGTGATTTGCCTGGGCGTCATTACTAAAAAATGGCAGGACCAGGGTTCAAACCCTGGTCAATTTGGCTCCACACCTGGTAATACTCAACGCATGTAACACTTGGATTTCCTTTCAATAAGAGAAGAGATTCGTCATAAAACTTTTCTGCAATCCCAGTATTCTCTGATACAATGGATTCTTTTTCTTTGCCTTTAGTGCCTAGCATTGAGTGTTGTAGGGCATGTGCATAGATCATGGTGGTTTAGACAAGGTCCAGTAGGTGGAGCTAGAGAGCAGACATGAACCGCGTGTGGTTGGGTAGCATAGGTGGCTCTTGAGTGACAGAATACCTGGGCAGTGACGGTCCTCATCAGAATCCCGATAGTTGACTTCCTTCTTCAGAATGTTACTATTATGATCTGGCCTTAGGGTGGAGGGAGATGAATTCCTGAGAGGTAACTCTCCCAGTCCTGAAAGACTAAGGCTAGAGAGAATTTCCCACTTCAACTACGTTCTGTGAATGTCGTTCTATGGGAAAAGGGAAAATCAATTAAAGAAACATGAGTGTGTCCACAGTGTCTCAGGTGATCAGTGGTTTGAGTCCCGGTTTTCTCTCTTTGTGTGTGTGTGTGTGTGTGTGTGGATCAGGATTCAAGAAGGTCAAGATATTGATATTTGTTGATGTTTAGTAACTTTCCCATTCTTTAAAAAGAGGCTTTATGGGTTTAGATTTACAGAAAAATGTAGAAGACAGTATGAAGCACACCCATATACTCCACACATAACTTCCCTTATCACAGTGGTACCCCCTTACCTGCGAGGGGTGCAATCCCAGACCCTGAAGGGATGCCTGAAACCCCAGATAGGATGAAACCCTCTGTATACTATGTTTTTTTCCTGTCCACACATATACACCACTGATAAAGTTTATAGATTAGGCACAGTAAGAGATCAACAATAACTAATAATAAAATAGAATAAGTTATGTGAACATGGTCTCTCTCTCTCCGAATATCTGTACTCACCTTTATTCTTGTGAGGATGTGCGATGATGTAACACCTACGTGATGAGATGGAACGAGAGGGATGATGCAGGAGCCGTGACCTAGCCTCCTGTTGACCTTCCGACAATGGGTCACAAGGAGGATCATCTGCTTCTGGACCTCAGTCGGCTGCGGGGAACTGAACCTCAGATAAAGGGGGTGCTGCGTTCACATCTCAAACCAGTATGGCACATTGCTTGTAGTCAGTGCATTGATATCGATGCCCTATTGTCAACCAAGTCCACATTTTATTCAGATTGTCTTAGGTTCTAATGTCCCTTCTCTGTTCCAGGCTTCTATCCAGGGTACCACGTTATAGTCAGTCACGTCTCCTGACGCTCCTCTCGGCCATTCCTCAGACTGTCCTCGTTTTTTGATGTCCTTAGCAGTTTTCAGGATGCCCTACTATTGGAACCGGTTTTTCTCGTGAGTAGACTGGGGTTATGAGTTTCAGGGGAAGAAGAGGTAAGTGCCATTTTCATCATATGTCAAGGTTGCAAACAATCGACTTGATTTATGACTCTTGGTGTTTAAGCTTGACCACCTGGCTGATGCTGTCTGCCAGTAGAATTCCTCCTTCCTGGAGGAGGGGTTCATCTTTTTTTTTTTTAATTCAAGCCTTCAACAGATTAGATGAGGCCCACCCTCGTTGTAGAGGATAAACTGCTTTACTAAAGTATACTGATTTAAATTTTAATTTCATCTAAAACCACCTTTAAAGAAACATCTAGAATAATATTTGACCAAATATCTGGGTCTCGTGGCCTAGCCAAGTTGACACATAAAATTAACCATTGCCAATGGTAAGAGGGGAGGTGACGGTAGGCAGAAGTAAGGTTGGAGGACCTTGCTCAGTGTCACCCCAGTGGGTGTGGAAGATCTCTTTGGGAGAGGTTGGACAACTGATCTGTATTACTCTGGAAGCGGTGTGGGGGTGAGCTAGCTGGAGCCATGTGGAGCAGAGAAATGGGGGACAGGAAGTAGGAGTTCTGGCTTGTCTCTCTGTAATTTTGACACGATCATTTCACCAGTCTGAACCAGCATGTACAAATCATGAAAGCCAACAGGTGGGAGGGATGATATCTTGGTGGGTGAGGGAACTGACTTGATTTTTAACAGCAGACTATATGACATGCGCTGTGGTAGGAAATTTATTCTCATTCGTTTATTCATTTATTAAAAGCATAGATGACGGTCGGCCACTGGGAAAGGGGATTTATGTTCAGTGACTCATTCTCTGCTGATGTTGCAGGATTCTTTACCTCAATCCCCGGGATTCGTGGTCTCGCTGCTTCGAAGAACGAAAAGATGGAGACAAATGAGCAGCAGGCAGAAATTTATTCGAGTGTAAGATCAGAGAGTAAGAATACCATGAAAGCTCTCCTTGCAGAGAGGGGATATTTGAAAGAGAATGCCCGTGACTATAGGCAAGGATCCTTGTTTTATAAGGTTCTGGTCCCCACCCCCCTCCCTCTCCCCCTTGCTGCTTCTCAGGTTTTTTACCCTTACTGGCTTGATAACTCTAGTCCTGGATTGTCCATTCCTGATTGGCTTGATTCCATCACAAGGGGTGACCTATGACCATATCATTCCTTGTGGGTCATACATTTCATGGTCTTCTACTTATTTTGTTGTCGGGTCTTTGATTGCCCAATGCCTGAGGGGATCCTGAGGGGGAGTAGGTGGTATCTATTACACTCAGGAGGAACCTTAGGCCGGAGGGGGTTTGCTGTGGTCAGACACTCCCAGCATTGTTTCAAAATATGTGTTTTTCCCCACTGGGGACCGCAGGTGCTAATCTTTCCCTCTCGGACTGTTTTATCCTATCTTTTCCTATCAAACTAACTTACATACCCATCACAAAACAGAGTGTCGTCATACCCATTTTATGGATGGAGAAACTGAGGCTTGGAGACCTTTTGCAACTTACTCGAAGCTCAGGGGTCAGATGTAAGCGAGAGTAGCCTGGCTCCCTGGCTTGTTCTCCCCCATAACTCATGCTCGCTCTCCACATCTTCTATGACTGCACGTACTTCTCCTGCAGGGACTGGGAGAGCTTAACGTGAGCCCTGAGGACAGGAGCCAGCATCTGGGGGGACCCGTCCCTAAGTCCTAGCGCTGTTGTCTCTGGTGATACATTTCCCTCTGGGCTCTGGCTCCAGCTCCTGATGGAGTTCTCCATGACCATTCATTTCGTAACATCTCCCCACCTGCCTGCCAATTCATTTCCTGGGCTGATCGCACAGAAATCAATGGGGCCAGGATGGAACTCGGCCTGCAGAAAGCCTGTCCGTGTCTAAGGGCAGCGCAGGGCAGAGGGGAGACCACTGCCACCAGAATTAAAAGCAGAAGATGCAGATCAGCACAGAATGCACGCCCAGCAGCATGCTGGGGGGAGAGGAAAGTGAGAAGTTGGGGCGCCTGGGTGGCTCCATTGGCTGAGCGATCGACTCTTGATTTCGGCTCAGGTCACCATCCCAGAGTCGTGGCTGGAGCCCCGTGTCAGGGCTCCGCACTGAGTGTGGAGTCTGCTTGGAATTCTCTCTCTCCCTCTCTCTCTGCCCCTCACCCACTAGCACGTGCTAAACAAGCAAGCAAACAAACAAACAAACTGAAGTGGCCCCTGCCCTCAAGGATCACGGTGTCTGGATACACATTCAGAGACGCGGTACGAGGCTCCCCCAGAACATTGCTCTTCGTGCACCGGGCGAAGCTCTCCGGTCCTTGCTGCTAACAGTCGTAATGAGCGCGAGAAAACCCAGCCACTACGCTAATAAAATGTAATGCTCAAATCCAGCAATAAAATCGCCTATTCATATGCACTGTTATGTCTTCTTATACAGTAAAAAGGAGTCACATTCCCCTAAGAATTTCTAAAGTCAGTACGCAGATTCCCTCCCTTTCTAATCCATTGGTTTCCCAGATAGCATCCCGGGGGGCATATCCAGAGGAAGGCAGAAAAGGGAGGAATCTCGGCTTCTGTTCCCCGGTGGCCCAGTGTGGCTTACTGGTTTAGATCTGAGGTGCCAGCCGGAACCCCTATTCCCTCCTGGGATTCCCTACGGGATTCCCTCCCTGGACTGTGTGTGGGGAAAGGTGTGGGAGCAGTTAGATAAAATATTCTTTCTCCCCTGTCCTGTTCTTTCATCTGCTAAGGCGAGGCCTGGGTCAACTGAATGCAGAAAAAGGGAAGAGGAAGCCGATGCAGGGGTTCGCAGTTTTGCCCAGAGTTGGAGGGGGCGTGCTCGCCGTGGAGAAGTGCTCCTGTTTTCCTGTTGGATGGGCAGGAGTTTCAGGGGGACCAGAGGGTGTGGAGCACGTTCTGAGCAGGTTTCCCCTCAACTTCCCTTGGGCGCCATGAGCATTGGGAGTGGGTTTGGCTGATTCATCGTCACCGTAAAGTTACTGTGAGGGCACCTGATCTGGACACATGGAGACTCTCAGGGCACCTGACGTGGACACACAGAGACTCTGAACGGCAGAATCCTCTTCTGTCTGAAGTGTGTGAAATCTCTGAGTTCCAGCCCTCCCGGGAAACAGCAAAACAACTAGGAATCACTCACTTACTCTGCCTTGTCCTCAGCGTCCTTGACTCTGACGAGAAGGCAGGGGGCTCCGGGGGCTCTGGGGTGTGAATCCAGCGTATCTCCTGAGCAGGCTCCATGTGCCCGGTCTGTGGTTGGCACTGGCACCTGCCGGATCCTCCGCCCGAAGCAGCCTGTGCTTCTGTGAGGGAGGCGACACAAGGTACCTTGTGTCTTTTTAAAAAATTTTTTTAATGTTTTTATTTATTTTTGAAGGAGAGAGAAACAGAGAGCATGAGCGGGGGAGGAGCAGAGAGGGAGGGAGACCCAGAATCCAAAGCAGGCTCCAGGCTCTGAGCCGTCAGCACAGAGCCCCACGCAGGGCTCGAACCCACGAACCGTGACATCATGACCTGAGCCGAAGCCGGACACTCAACCGACTGAGCCACCCAGGTGCCCCAAGCTGCCTTGTGTCTTAAACACAGCGTGAGGAGGCCTGCCATAGCAGAGGGAGGCATAGTCTTGTGAGAGCCCAGAGAAAAGGGCCCATTTCATTTCAGAAACCAACACAAGACAGCCTGAGAGACTTCGGTTAGCTGGAAGGGGAGCTCTGTGGCAGATTAAGCCCTAAAAGATCTTTCCAAAACAGATGATGCTATTTGTGAATTTTACCTTTGCCACGAAACCGAAGTAGTGATGCCTAGAGCAAGCCCTCTGTAAATATATTCAGCGATCATATAGAAACTTTGCTTTACTGTCGTTTACAGGAAATCTTAGAACGTGGGAGCGACACTGGCGTTAGCTGATAATAAGCTATCATCAGGAAGGGAAGGAACGCAACATCGCCAGGTGACTTTGGGCAAGCTTCTGCACCGTGCTGGCCACTGAGTCCCTTGTATCAACAGCAAGAGCTGGATTCAGGGATCTCTATGGTCCCTTCCTTCCCTAACCAGCTACAAACGCCCCTTTGAAATTACTTTAGAGGCTCCTGCGGGGCTCAGTCATTTAAGCGTCCGACTTCAGCTCAGGCCATGATCTCGCAGTTTGTGAGTTCGAGCCCCGCGTCCGGCTCTGTGCTGACGGCTCGGAGCCTGGAGCCTGCTTCGGATTCTGTGTCTCCCTCTCTCTCTGTCCCTCCCCAGCTCGTGCTCTGTCTGTCTGTCTCTCTCTCTTTCTCTCTGTCTCTCTACAAGAATAAATAAACATTTAAAAATTACTTTGGAGGTAGGAAAATCCATTTAATGTCATGCATTCATGCATTTGTTCCATCTTCCTTTCATCCAACAAATATTTATTCATAGACCACATCCTGTGCTTGTAAGAGATAAACGTGTAAGACAAAGCTGCTGTCCTTAAAAATATCCAGAGTGGAAGCATCGTCTTTAGATTCTACATATTTCTCGTAAATAACACTCCTACAGGTGGAGCTTCCGAACACTGTGGTAATTCCAAAATTTTGTTTATCTTTAGTGCTTCATGCTGAAAAGACCCACAAATAATCAAGTCGTAGAAGCTAAAGCGGCTTTTTTTTTTAATTATTTTTTTTTAACGTTTTATTTATTTTTGAGACAGGGAGAGACAGAGCATGAACGGGGGAGGGTCAGAGAGAGGGAGACACAGAATCCGAAGCAGGCTCCAGGCTCTGAGCCATCAGCCCAGAGCCCGGCGCGGGGCTCGAACTCACGGACCGTGAGATCGAGACCTGAGCCGAAGTGGGCCGCTTAACCGACTGAGCCACCCAGGCGCCCCTAAAGCGGCTTTTAAATAATGTACGTTCATTTCTGATACCCGTCTGATGGGTTTTTTTTTTTTTTTGGTTCATTCTTTGGTTCATTTATTTTATTTTTTGAATATAATTTATTCTCAAATTGACTTCCATACAACACCCAGTGCTCATCCCAACAGGTGCCCTCCTCCATGCCCATCACCCACTTTCCCCTCTCCTCCCACCCCCCATCCACCCTCAGTTTGTTCTCTGTATTTAAGAGTCTCTTGTGGTTTGCCTCCCTCCCTCTCTGTTTGTAACTATTTTCCCCCTCCCCTTCCCCCATGGACTTACACCCAGCTGATGTTTGAACTGTCTCCCTTACAGCATTTCCTCCGGCAGAGATTTCCTCAGCTTTGCAGGGAGACCCCTATAGTGGAGGCCACGCTGTCTAGTGGTCTCTTGTCTCCCTAGGTGGTTCTAGGCGGTTCTGACAATCACAGAGCTTTGATTTCACCTGCTGAGGTCTGTCCTCACAGGCCATATACTCAACGGCTCCTGCTCAGCTCTGTCAGGGCCATAAGGAAGGGGCTTGGTCAGTAATCCATCTGCATGTGGCAGCTCTTGACCCTGGGAAAGCGACTTTTCCCCTCTTGTCTCACAGTTTTCTTACCTATCAAATGGCTAATACTGCTTTCTCTTCTTTATAACCGGGAGGATCAAGTCTGCTTTCCAACAGTACAGTTATCAGCAGCTATGAGGTACCACATATGTAGCATAAGGTATTAAGAATAATGATGTTGGGGCACCTGAGTGGCTCAGTTGGCCGAGCATCTGACTTCGGCTTAGGTCATGACCTCGCGGTTTGTGAGTTCGAGCCCCGCGTCGGGCTCTGCCGCTGTCAGCAGAGTGGAGTCGGCTTCGGATCCCCTGTCCCCTTCCCTCCATTCCTCCCCCATCTGTGCTCTCTCAAAAATAAATAATTTTTTTTTTAAAAGAGTAATAATGTTACTACTAGTAGGAGAAATAATATTCATAAATTGCCCGTAGTATTAATAGCAGCAGCCGATTAAAAGGATTTTGCACCAGGACCGAGTGGGATTTATCCCTGGAATGCAGGGATGGCTCGACACGCAAAGATCGATCAGACTCACCGTATGATCCAGCATTTCCACTTCTGGGAAACTGAGGCAGGGGATTGAACTGACACATGGATGCCACAGCAGCATTATGTACAAGAGCTGAGAGGCAGACATTACCCAAGTACGCAGCAGATGAACGGATAAACAGGACGTGGCATTTTTATCCGCCAGAATATCATTCAGCCTTGAAAAGGAAGGAGATTCTGATGCCTGCCACACCGTGGGTGATCCCTGAGGGCATCTTGCTAAATGAAATCAGCCAGTCACAGAAAGACAAATGCTGTTTGCTTCCACTTCGATGAGGTGCTTAGAGGAGTCACATTCATAGAAGGACAAAGCGGACTGGTGTTTGCATGAGGATGCGGGAAGGGAGAAATGAGGCTGTATTTAATGGGTCCGGAGTCGCAGTTTTGCACAACGCAAAGCTTCCTGGAGATAGGTGGTACAACGTGAATACACTTAATGCTATTGAAATGGGTTCGGAGGGGGGGCGCCTGGGTGACTCAGTCGGTTGAGCGTCCGACTTCGGCTCAGGTCACGTTCTCGCGATCCGTGAGTTGAAGCCCCGCGTCGGGCTCTGTGCGGACGGCTCGGAGCCTGGAGCCTGCTTCGGATTCTGTGTCCCCCTCTCTCTCTGCCCCTCCCCTGCTCGTGCTCTGTCTCTCTCTCTGTCTCAAAAAATAAATAAAACATTAAAAAAAATTTTTAAATAAAGAAATGGGTTAAGATGGTAAAATTTATGCCGTGTGTCTTTTACCACCATTTGAGAAATTAATTTAAATACATTTTAAAATAATTAAGTAGTATCATTAGTAAAGAAAGAAAGGCAGCTTGGACCTCTGCAGGTACCAAACCCACTTTGGAGGTCCTGGCTCACACTATGTTGTCAGGAAGTCAGTCTCTAACTCATTGAGAGCACAGACCCTGGGCCCAGGCTGCCTGCATTTAAATCTCGGTGCCATAAATTACAGGCTGTGTACACGAGTCCGGTTTTGTGCAGTGGACGTGATGGCAGACCCGCCACGGAACACGGAGGTGAGGCTAGTATCTATGGAGAGCACTTCAACCAATGTCCGGCACATCGTGAGCGCCACTAAGAGGTCACTACTATTATTTTTATCCTATCCGATGGTGGCTGCCATTGACTGAACAGCAGGTTTGGGCCAGGTGACGGACACTGCCCTCCACTCCTGCTGTGAAATGGAATCCAGGCGCTAACCGTATAAGAGACACGTGACCCGATTGAGGAATCGTAGGCTCCGTTCGGTTTAATA
Organism: Neofelis nebulosa; assembly: GCF_028018385.1. Classification (NCBI taxonomy): domain Eukaryota; kingdom Metazoa; phylum Chordata; class Mammalia; order Carnivora; family Felidae; genus Neofelis; species Neofelis nebulosa. The sequence continues at coordinate 75,213,004 of NC_080795.1, read as the reverse complement.
AATATCTGTGGCGCCCCAGGCGTGGGCCAGGCAGCATGCTTGGTGCTGGTGGACAGAGATGACTATGGTGAGACCCGGGGAGCTTTGACGGCCTGCCAGCTAGCAGGTGGCACCCCGCCCTCAAACGCGTCCTGCGCTCCACTCGATGTCGTGGTGAAGCCATCTTGGAATACTTATTACTGCTTGAACCGGGGCCCTGCGTCTTCGTTTTACACCAGTCCCGTGAATTACGCAGCCAGTCCTTCCTTGACCAGCCCTGATGGGGAGAAGGGGCCAGCTGTTTGAGGAGACAAAAACAGATGCCAGAAGCCAATGGGAAGAGCAGAGAGAGGAGGAGGGCACAGGCTGACAGAGGAACAGGGGAGGGACACGTGGAGTGAGGTGACAGAGGCAGAAAGCCGGCTCAGACCCTCTGTCCCCTCGGCCACCATGCCACCGCCTCCTCACACCGATGTGGGGGTCGGGGACCCCACCCCTGGCCAACACCCCCTTGCGCCAACCGTGACTCCAACCCCACTCCATCAAACTCATGCCTTCCTGTTCCTGGCACTTTGGGCTCCCGTCTGCAGCGTGGGGCCTCAGGTGGGAGCAGTGTTTCTCAGTGTGGCCTCTCTGCCTGTGCTCCGGCTGGTCTGTGTCCTGCTCTCTGCCATGCTCAGTGCACAACCGGCCAGCGGCACGGCTTTCCCTGTGCAGAGATCCATTCTGTGCGCCAAGAATGCACAGAAAGTGAGTGGTTTTGAGCCCTTCTGGTGGGGATTATTACGGGAGGGACGGAGAAGGAGAACATGCTCAATGGGCCCAAATATCTGTGCATCAAATTTAGAGCATCATTTGGGGGAGAAGACCTCGGAGGTCCCCCCCCCCCCCACCGCTCTGAGATGCGGGAATGTCATGCATCCACCTGTCTGGCGGACTCTTAGCCTTCAAAGCCTCAGCTTTGCCGCCTCCTTGAAGCTGTTGCTTCCTCCATGTGTATAGCTTGACTACAAAACAGAAGGGGCTGATGTGTGTATTTTTCCTGAGAGGGCCAGGGGAGGGGTGGATCCGAGAGGCAGCAGCAAGGGGAGATTGAATGGCAGAAGCCTCTTGGATGATGCTCCTCCTTTTCGAGTTGACCAAAAAAAAAAAAAAAAAAAACTCATAGAAGAAAGTCTGCAGGTTGGGGCCGGGATGAAGAAGACTTAGCCTGTACCGCGTGGGCACTGGGTGATTTGAGGAACTTTTATCAAGAGGTAAGAAGGCCAGCAAGATGTTACCACACACACACACACACACACATGCTGGAACAGTACATTACAAATGCTCATCCTTCCCCCCCTCTTCTCCACCTGCTGTGCTGGAATTCCTTAGCAGCAATTGTCTTACACTGGGCTTTAGCTTGGTGACTAGATTGGATGGAACTGGGAAAATCAATACAGCCTAAAAGGATCTTTATAAACTGTACTGAGGCTGAAATTTTGGAGAGGAAGATGTTGGGTAAGGAAGACTTTCAGAAAGTTCTCTAGGACGTCATACAA